>NW_028258153.1:4848484-5151515 GCF_053883595.1 Heterocephalus glaber
TCTTTCTCACCCTGCATCACCTCAGGACTCTTCAGAGTCTGCAACAGTAAGAAGGCTCTTGTCAGGTGTGGCTCCTTGACTTTGGGCTTCCCAGCATCCAGACCTATGTGCAATGAATTTCTTTTCCTTATGAATTACTCAGTCCTCAAGTGTTCTACTGCAGCAACAGAAAAGAAGTTAAGACAGACACCAGTGGGAGAGACCTGAACAACATGGCGATTACGGTTTGTGGTTAGGTGTCCCCTCCAGATCCTCATGCAGTTGAGGTGAGACTTTCTTTTTCAGAGGTATTTGAGTCTGGAATATGTGATGCTAGGGTTAAGGGCATGTGATTCCTAAACCACTACACATGAGTGATTGGTTTGGCAGCGCCCTAATCCCAGTAGTCTGGATGGGATAAAGGGATGCTGGAAAATGGGAAGCAGGTGTTCATATGGGAAGGGGATCAAGCAAGGAGGGAGGGAGGGAGGGAGGGAGGGAGGGAGGAAGGAAGGAAGGAAGGAAGGAAGGAAGGAAGGAAGGAAGGAAGGAGAAAAAAGTGAAAATAGAAGGAAAAAATGGAATTTGTACAAACCTTTTGCACATAGGGAGAGGAAGGGATTTGAGGGGGGATGGGGTAAAATAAAATTTATTTTTAAAAATTTTTAAAAAGAAAAAAAGAAGGACAGAAAGACTCTGTTAAACTTACTTGTCATCTTTGCTAGCTCGTGTGCACTGTGTTGTTTCTCCTCTGCAGTGGCTGTTTGCCAACCCTGCCTTGGAGCCAGATGACTATGGACTGAAACCTCTAGGAACTGTAAGCCAAATAAACCCTTTCCTCTTTAACTTTGGGTGTCAGGTATTTTGTCTCAGCAACAAGAGAAAGGTAACTGACCCAACGGCCCAAAGTATCTTCCCACAGAAAGCTTTCCCATAGGAAGCTTCCCAGAAATGAGATTCTGTGGAATTGAGAAATATTACATGTGATAATGGTCTCATAGACATTGACATTAACAAATTAAAGTCTCCAAGAAATTGAGAAAAGTGTATAACTTTGCTTTACAAAGAGTTCCAGACTCAATTGACCAGAGTCCTTATTTCTGCATCAACAGGTCAAGAGAACAAAGTCTGGGAAATTTTAAACTGGAGGAATCCTCTGCCCCTTTGTGTAATATGCACCCTCTGAAAGTCTTTAATACATGTGGAACATAAAAAGATCAATCTGATGATATTTTAGGACCAAGATGTTAGAAATGGAGCCATCATAATGGCTAACAGAGCCACTATCTCAGGAGAACAGTCTTGTGCAAATTACACTGTGAAATAGTGAAACTATTTTTCACCAGTTTTTTTTTTTTTCCAAACACACAATAGGATTACATCTTGCTGTTATTTTAGTTAGGTTTCATCATGTGATGCTCTGGCCAATTAATTAAAACTTCCAAAAAAAAGTTTTAGAAACTTGTATGTAACACATTCCTTTCCCATGAGGAATGGGGTAGTGAGGTGTTCACAGAAGCAGGGGTTGAGAAGCAGCCTCTCTCTCTACCCAAGCCCTTAAGTACTATAGAGTAGTGTGTCCTTTATGATGTCCGGTAGACACAGACTCATAGACAGAGAGAAGTGAATCTTTGTCATTGTAAGTAAGTGAGAGTTAGATTTTGCTTGTTGTCATATCCTAACCTATTCTAAAGCATACCATCGATTTAACTACCTACTCTTCTCAATGTTTACCTGGACTTTATTGCCTCTCTTTTTTCATTCTCACTTTTAGCTAAAGACACATCATTACCCATGAACTAAGTTCATCCTTTAAAAAATCCACTCGTTCCAAGAATGTGGATAAAAAATCTTTCAATATTCAGAAACTTCCCACTCTCTTTTCAGAGCTTCTCCTACTGTGTAGGAAGAATCAACCTCAATAGTTTAGAAAGATTCATGCCTAATTTTATTGAAAAGGGAAATCAGTACATTCCCTTTGTAGATGGTTTGGCTGAATAATTCATTGAAGGCTTCATTATCTATAATTGTGATAACACATACTTTAAAATAATGTATTACACATATCAAATATCCCTGATACATTTCCAAGCAAATATGTGCACATATGTAATCAGCTGTGGTAATCAACCACACATCAACAAAGAATCGGAGTGTTTCAGGGCATAAAGATGCCGTTACAGTGAACAATCATTTGGCAGTGTGGCTTATTTTAATAGACACATCACTTTAAAATAAGTCTTCACCATCTGCCACAGCCTCTAATTACAAATGCAACAAGAACATAATTCACAATTGCATCATTAAAAAGTAAGACATAAGGGATTTAAAGCACGCCTATGTCCTTTTCTAATGCAGCAGACGTCTGTTCATCTTGTGTTTCAGGCATAAATTGGCGGTAAAACTTTCTTTTCCTCCATGCTGAAATTTCCCAGAGAGTAGAGCTCTGCAGGAGTCAACAGGAAATCCATAGAAGGGTGCTTAGCTGCCATGCATATTCATAGGCTGCAGTCCTATGGATATTAGATTTACTTGTCAACATTCATCTCCACACTCAAAAACCTCTATCTGTAAGCAGTTTAATATGAAGAATACAGATAAGCCAAGGTCGTCTGACCAATATAAGTAATTTAGAAATCCACACCTTGATTCTGTTAGGTTTCTGCAATAAACTAACCTTTTTGCAGCCCACTTTCCAAATGTTGCACAAAACTAGTTTGACAATCCAGGCCTCTGTGGGCTTTAATTAATATAAGAAAATAGTAATAAAGCATCTTGTTAAAGGTCAATTCTTTATGTTTTTTCTTCCATATCAAATATTAAGTTTTCAAAGTTCTAAGGAAAAGAAGTGCAATGGTATAAACTGTCAATTTAGAAATCTACATCTAGAAAGCTGACTAATTTGTGTGAAATAAAGGTATCCTGTACCAGATAGATAGAGCCACTCTTAGGGCTTTGAGGTCTAAGCAGCACCACTGCTAAATAAAATTTTTTTTAAAGTAAGCTACCAAAATACCACTTTAAAATAAAATATAATTGAGTTTTATTTTTTAAAACATAAAAATAAACAATTCATTACTAATCAGTATAGGTAATTCAATAGAACTATGATGGAGAAAAATAGGATTTACGTCTGTCCATACATGCAGTCATCCCTCAGTATCCATGGGGATTGGTTCCAGGATCCCCTCCAGATACCTAGAATCTGTGGATGCTCAACTCCCTTGTATATACTGCCATAATATCCTTAAATAACCCATCTGGTCCCCTCTGTGTACTTTAAATCACCTCCAGACTACTTGTAAGAACACAATGTAAATGTCGGGTAAATAGTTTTTATACTGTATTGTTTAGAGGATAACAACCAAGAAAAAAGTCCATATGAGTTAAGTACAGACACAATTCTTTCCATATTTTTGATTAAAGGTGGGCTACATCCACAAATCCAGAGGGTCAAGTGTATATGTATTCACGTGGTTCTTTTAGTAATCCCTAATTCTAAACAAATAGCATTAATAGCTTTTCCTACTCCTAGTAGGTTTTGTTTTCTATCAACATCATCTTCACAATAGTAGATTCTTTTTGCTACAAATGCATGACTATTTTCCAAGCTAAGTAGAGAGAAAAATATTCATTACCTTCCCACTGTGGTATCATATATGTGCAAAGCTCAAAGATTTAATATGAATAGCTTGTTTTATAGTATGTAGATAGGTAGCATATATTCTATTCTCCTGCACTCTTGTAGTATTTAAAATACAAGACAAATATTCTTACTACAAAGTTATGCTAATGAAATATGCTTTTTTTTTTTTTTTGGTACCAGAGATCGAACTCAGGTCCTTGGTCCTTGCGCTTGGGCAGCAGGCGGTGAACGAAATATGCTTTATTATCTGTACCTAACGTTAGGCCAAGAGATAGTTAATGGTAGCTTAGAATTCCTGGTGCTTTGGTCTGAAAAATCCATTAACTTCATTCACAGCCCCTGGTGGTTTATTATTTCTTTCTGAGAAGTTAATCTAGGGTGGACTCACTGTTATATTCAATCTCCTAGCATTTCTCGGGATTTTAGCGACTGCAATGACCTGGAAACCACTAAAATTCTCTTTCAGGCCCTTTTCAGTTCACAGCCACCTTCCATATAGATATCTTTGCTTCTGTTTTCCTGGATGCTATGTTCCATTCCTCACAGTTACTACTTCTCACGTGATACCTACAGGATATAGGAACAGAAAAGCAGAGTAACTTTCCCAGTCATCAAATGAGAGCTACCTCCATCCGTCACTGACAGTCACCATCTTGTTTCCATTCAGGCCAATCATTTTCTGCCTTGACCAGAATCCCTCTCTGTCCTCTGGGCTGTTCTAGGGACCTCTCCACCCATGTAACCTCCCATCACACCTTCTTTTGTGTAACCATTTTTTACTACCTACTGGTAGCCCTAGCAATCACAACTGGCCACATCATTTTCTCCGGCATCAAAGACTTGTCACCTACATGGCCTGTACATTTTCTTTTATTAAAAAAAATTACACTTTTGCTATCTTAAAGGATTTTTTTTACCTCAAGCTTTAGATTCTTTTCCCAGTTTCAACCAATAATAGTTACCACACTGACCATTTTATTTGCAGAATCCCACATGTAAAAAGCTAATTCCTAGAAGATATTGGAATTACAAAACCTAGGTCATAAGCACACAACAATTTTTAAAGTATTCAAACAAAACCATAAGTCTTAATACTCAATGTAAAACAATCAACAAACCTTATCATTCATTTTCTAAATAGTGTAATTTCACTTTTTTACCCAATCACAATAAAATTAAAAGCTCATAGAATCATAGAAATATGGACCTATAGGACTTTGAGAGAACAAAAACTCCTAATTCATTTTTTGTGTCCTCAGTCAGATAGTACTTAAACTACCTCAAAATGGTGTTATACTGTACTTCCAGAACTTTCAGAGAGGGCTCCTAAACACCCCCCTAACCCCAATTTGCAGTAATGTATTCCAGCTTCTCTCAGTGGCCTGTAGATAGCTCCCTACTGCATTCTCCGACTTTCCCTTTATCACTACAATGAATAGCCTTCCCTGTACTTTAAGATTTATTGGCTGAGTTCCTCCTAGCCTTACCTTCTCTTGATTAAATAATGTAAATGCTTTTATCTTGTCATTATTTTCATTTTACTGATATTATTTGGTCAGCATCAATCCTTTTTCTTAGAAATGTTATAAAAATATTTTTTAAATCAAGTTTTTCAGTCACATCAAATTTTAAGTGTTATAGCTTCTGCCATTTTGAGTTTTCTTTATTTCCACCAAGTCCAAATTTTTCCCAGATCAAATTTTGCACATCTAAATTTTGTCAAGAAGATTTAATTTTGCCATCAATTTTCTAGCCAATAACAAATTTCACCATGAGTCATTTTAGTCCTTGTCAGTTTTATTTTGTTGCCACCAGTTCTACTAGTAATAGCCATTATGAATTTGATAAAAGAAAGATAGCTTGTGTTTATTTCTTCGCTAACCCATGAGGAAATTGTCAGCAGTTTTTTGAGATACAAATAGAGACAAAAATGTTACTTTTTTTTTTTTAAGGGAAGACAGAAGACAAGAAGAGAGATTCACAAGGACACCGAAACAAAGAACCACACTGAAAGAAACCAAAAAAGAAGCTACAGCAGATTTGTTGCATTGCTAACTCAGCTGCCAAAAACATGGTGTTGTCAAAACGCTCAGGAACCAAAATGGTGGAATCTGTACACACAGTTTCAGCGCCATTACAGTTTTCCATTGACAGTCAAGATCATTCATAAAATCATATTTTCAATTATAGTAATTGAATCTGAATATCATAACTCCAAAATGGTTTGCTCAGTGATCTATGAAAAGAGTAGGTTTGGCCATAGTTTGTTTGGTTGTTCATTCACTAAAAATTATGATACACTCAACAACATGCAGTGCTGTGTGCTGAAGATGAGGAACATGGGGATTGCCTAGGACCTGGCCAATTCTCCTGGACAAAACAGACCACATAGTAAAACAAACAAACAAACAAATAAATATAGGTACACATCATGATCAATGCTCTGAAGGAATAAATAATGTGGTGAGACCAAGTCAGTGGGAGGGAAAGCTTCCGGGAGTAGTGAAGTCAGAATTGGATCCTGAAGCTAAGATGCCCAGAGCTAGGAAATGACTGAGGAGCAGAGAATCAAGCACCTGGAGATGGAGTGGGGCTTGGGTAGTTCCCGGAACAGGAAGGAAGTGGTATATTGAGAGATTAGTGAACAAGTGAAATACTCCAAAATAAAGTATCTCTCTCTGATAAGTTAAACTGGTAAACAAAATGTTTATTTTCAATAAATTTAAAACCTAAATGTTCACAATAAATATTTAAAAACTAGAACTCAAAACATTAGTTTCACCTTAGTTTTCCACCAAATTAGTCTTCATATTAAGTACTCACCCCAAAAAATATTGTTTTAAGTATGTAAGTCATATTTCATATTAACAAGTTTAAAATTACATATTTTAATCTGCTTGAGGGATAATTGGAGGTCTGCTCTTGCTCGGAGTTCCTGAAACATAATTTTCCCTATTGGTTTAACCCAGTATGCAAAGCCCTGAGGAATATTTCAGCAACAAAGACCTTCCCCCATCAAACACAGGAAGAAAACTAACTTCATTTCCTCCTATTCCTTCCTGCCTCAAATCTACCTTCATATCAGAAGATAAACTGACCCCCAAACACAGGTGTAATTCAATATTCTATTTCAAATGCCATCAGATTTGAAACCCAAGTAATTAACAACTCACCAGGGACCCTACTGAAATAAAACCAGCTTTGATCCTATTGCCAAATCCTTTACAAAATGGATGGACAGCTCAACCCCCTCCACTTTTGCATTAATTGAAATGAATAACTATATCAGAAGAATGCCCTATGCAGGAGAGCAGGTTACAACAGAGGTGTGTTTTCAGCTTGATTATTGAAGGAGCTAATTTGAGTGCTAGAAGAGGATAAATATTGATATGAACAATTATTCTCCATCCTGAACTAAGCATGTTGGTTCTCTGGCATCTCAGAGGAACAGAGGCATATAAGATATGATACAACTTCAGTTTAAGGTAAAAAAACAATACAAAACAAAACCCTCTGGTCCTTTTATTATACCCCAGAGAAGGGCCATATTTTATTTGCAACATTTTAATAGAGAGAGAATTGCCTTCTAGCCCAGTGAGTGACTATACCCAAACTAAATGCATATAACAGGATAGTTTTCAAAAACTTATTCTTCTCTTTTCAATGCTTTCATTATCCATAATGGTTTACATAGCATGCCTGCAACAATGTATGGAATTTATCTGTAGAAATCACGTGGATGAAGCCGAAGGGTCTCAGATGTTGCATCACTTAGGAACAGATAAACTGGGAGGCATAATCAGTGGTCACTGAGACCTACAATACAATAATCACAAACATTTGTTGAACTCCTACTTCTTAGCAGGCTGCACTATTGACCCCAGGGTGTTTTCTTCCCAGATCTGACCATAACCATTTCTTTAGGGTGATTCTCAGCAAAAGCACCAAGATGATAGTCATTAGTCCCAGCCCTGTCACTTCCTGGTTTGTGACACTGCACAAGTCACTATGCCTTCTCCGAGCCTCACTTTCTTCTTCTATAAAAAAAGAAGAAGAAATAAGACCTACACTCAAAGGCTCCTTGTGATGTCAACTGAAATTTTAAAATATATAAAGTATTTTTAAACAAAGTTCCACTTAAATGTGTACATACTTATTACTTATCAAATACCTACAAATTGCCATGTAAAGAACTAGGTCCTTTAAAACATTTTCTCCAATGTCTAAATGGCCTGAAAAGTAAACCTTATCCCCACTTTCCAGAGAAGGGAATGATTGTATAGAAAGAAATTGCCCAAGGTTTCACTGAAATAAAAATGCTATCAGTAACAATAAAACATTCTCAGAGATTATGGTGGCAAAGAGAATTTCAGTGAAAACATCTATTGTCTCCTTTTGTTTTAAGTTCTTGGAAATGGTACTGAAATGTACATATGTAATCACAATGTGTGTATACAAATTAAATGCACATCTATAATATACACATAAAGTAAAATTTGTGTACCGAGAGTGAAAAGTCACTGAGTCGACTTGTGTCTCCCTGTACACTCTTGAGACCAATTAAGGAATATTAGCATGGACCAAGGTGAAGAAGGTGAGCCACTGGGATTGTAAATTTCCATAAGGTGCCAAGGGCACAGTGACTCCTGATGAGATATGGTACCTTCCCATCTATCTAGATAGTTACTGCTTTCCAAATGGCTTTCATTCTTTCTATTGAATGGGGTGTGACTTCTGTCCAGTTGCTTAAATGGCCCTTGTAGAATTTAACAACCTGTTAAAATTCTTTCTCCATAATTCTTAAGGTCTGAGTAAGGTTACATCAACTAAGAAAATGGAAAGTTTAAAAAAAAAAGTGTTATTCTAGAAGACACATCTGTAGGTATCTAGGCTGTGCACGAAATTCTGTGAATTTTTGACCACCTTTATTAATCAACATAGACTAATCTGGGTTCGAGGAAACAAATCCTAAAGTCTGTGTGGCTTCATAGAACAAATTTTATTACCTGGTTATGCAAAGTTGGGAATCAAGGATAAATTAGACCCAGTTCTTACTCCTGAAAGGCTCATATCTTAACAGAGAAGACAGGGATACACAATTTACCAAAAAACAAAATAGGATGTAATTTGTTCTATGATCCAGCAGTAAATATGGAATATTAAAATTGCAGAGAAAGGAGCAATAAATTGCACTGAAAGTAAAAGAGAAGATTTCAGAGAATAAGTATCATTGGAGTGGCAATGTAACTAACTTTTACATGTCACTCAACCAAAGTACATTAGGACAATATATGAGAAAATAAAAGTATCATGGGGTGCTGCAAAGTTTCCCAGTGTGATTCCCTAACAGCAAAGGAAAATGAGTAGGTACTGGAAGAAATATAGATTTAATACAATCCCCAAAATGCCAACAGCATTCTTCACAGAAATAGAAAAAACAATCCTAAAGTTTACACAGAACCAGAAGTGATCCAGAATAGACATAGCAATCCTAAGCAAAATAACAAAGCAGGAAGCAATACAATTCTGGATTTCAAGTTATATTACAAAGTCACAGTAATAAAAACAGCATGGTACTGGCACAAAAACAGACGTGTTGACCAATGGAATCAAATCTAGGATGTGAAAACAACCACATGCACCTTCAGCCACCTAATTTTTAACAAAGGGGCCAAATCACACTCTGGAGAAAAAAGTGGCAATTTAAACAAATGGTGCTGGGATAACTGGTTGATTACCTACTTGCAAAAGAATGAATCTACACCCTTATTTCTCACCTGTACTAAAATCAAATAAAAATGAATCAAAGACCTAGATATAAAAACAGAGAAACACTGAATCTTCTGGAACATAAAACAGGTAAAATTCTTAAAGACATAAGCCTAGGCAAGGACTTTCTGAATAAAACCTCAGTGGCACAAGAAATAATATGAAGACTCAACAAATAGGATTATATTAAACTTAGAAGCTTCTACACAACAAAGGTTATAATGAACAGAGTGAAGAAATAAACCACAGAATCAGAAAAAAATTTGCCAACTACTCCTCAGAAAAAGGACTAATACTTAGAACAGGTAAAGAACTCAAAAATATTAGACACCAAAAAATAAAAGACCCAGTAAAAATGGGCAATTGATATGAATGGACACTTCTCAAAAGAAGAGCAATGAATGGCCAGTTACAGGAAAAAATATTCAGCATCTTTCAGCATTAGAGAAATGTAAATCAAAACAACACCAAGATTCCATCTTACTCCGGAAATAATGGCTATCATCAGGACTCAAAAAATAAGAAATGTTGCCAAGGTTGTTGGGAAAAGAACCCTGCTACACTGTTGGTGAGAAAGTAAACTAGTAAAGACCACTATGGAAATCAGTATGGAGAGTCCTAAAAATAGCAATACCATTTAACCCAACTATTGCTCTTCTGGATGTCTTCCTGAAAAAGTTAAGGTCATCATATTACAGTGATACATGCATACTCATATTTATAGCAGCACAACTCACAATAGGTAAATTATGGAAGTGGCCTATTTGCCCATCAAGAGATAAAGAAAATGTGATATATATATACACAGTGGCTGTGTTAGTTACTTTTCTCTCATTGCTGAGACAAAATACCCGACACCCAAAGTTAGAGGGGAAGGGGTTTATTTGACTTACAGTTCATAGAGGTTTCAGTCCATAGCTGTCTTCAGTTCATAGTTGGTTTCAGTCCCTAAGAATGGAAAACAGGGATGGCAAACAGACATTGCAGAGGAGAAGCAACATGGCATGCACAAGACAGCAAAGACAACAAGGGAGTTTAAAAGCACCTTTCTGCTTTTTTTTTTTATCATATTCAGACTACTGGTATTAGGTCAGTGCCAAACTAATCACTTACATGTAGTGGTTTAGGAATCAAACGCCCTTAACCCCAGCATCACACATTCCAGATTCAATTACCTCTGAAAAAGAAAGTCCCACCTCATCTGCATGAGGCTTTGGGGGGACATCTAAACACAAGCCATAACAATGGCATACTATCCCACCATAAACAAAGGTAAGTTTGAGTCTTTTTAGAAAAATGGATGGACCATGAGACCATATTGTGGAGTGAAATAAATCAGACACAGAGGATAAATATCCCATGGCTTCCCTTATATGAGAAACTTAAAATATAAATAATTTAAAGAACAAAATAAAAGGGAGATGGCAAGAAACAGAGGAGTAGAATTTGTGGAGGGATCTGGGGCAAGGGATCTAGGGAAGGGGAGAAAGGAGAGGCTCGTGTAGGAGATAGGGAAGTAAAAATTCTCAAGATGTTCTATGTGTATATAGCAATTCCCCAGGATGACTGTACTTATTATATATTGCAAAAATATAGCAACAATAAGAAGAGGGAGAAACTTCACTAGACTAGTTTATACAAATTTTTCTACTTGGTTTTTCTGGATATCAAGTAAAGGAATATTGCATAGGATGTACTTTCCATATAATACTGCCCATTCTTTTCATGGTGAAGAGAATGACACTCTTGCTTCTTTTTACTTACCTGCCATATTCATAAGAGCATTTTTCTCTTCTTACAAAATACTTAAAGACTTACCTAAATTAAATCTCTGTAGTTAACAGCCTGGGTGCTCATTCAATGAGCAAACTACGTAATTTATTAAAGTTCAGGGAATTAAATATGCCTAAAAATACTTGGTGTTTAATAAATTCCTCCAATATTATAACAAGTTATAGTTTCAGCCACAAAATATATTGGAATTATTATAATTGGATTAAATAAGTAGATTAAATTGGAATTAGCTAACATCTTCCCATTATTGAGTATATCATTTCATGGACATACTTTTTCCAAACACTTATTTCAGTTCTATTGCCCTAAATTCTTCCCTATAATATATTGATAAATCTTTCAAAACCTTCATAGGATTTATCTATAAATATTTCATACTTTTAAGATACAATATATGTCAACTTTTAAATTTGAAAAGAAAATACTGAAACTGCCTGTCCCATCTCACCCTTGACTGTAAACCCCATGGTTATAATACAAATTGTGTGCACATAACATAGCTCTTTGTTTTAATGACAACTCTCTTTCCTCTATAACTAAAACTGTAATAAAGATACTGAGTGGGGCGGGGATTTAGCTCAGTGGTTCTGCTGCCTGCCTCACAAGCGCCAAGTCCCCAGTTTGATCCCTGATACCAAAAAAAAAGAAAGCTACTGAGTGAGCCTCATGTTGTCATGAGTCCTGGTATCTCAGCATAGCCCCATGTGCTTCCCTGCAGGCCCATACACTCTTGGGTGCAAAACACCAGACTGGTAAATTTCTGAGCCCAGAGTCCAGCATCATTGTGACTGCTAGGAATGACTTTACTATATATACCATTTCCAAAGTCTCCTCTATAAAGTATTTCTCTATCGTGACAGCATATTGAAAATGTATGCAAAAGACACAGAAACATCCATCAGCAGTGGAGGCAGGATCCATGAATTAGCTCCCTCTATGCCATCATGCTTTCAACTAGAGGCTGAAAACTGGCCCAGACTCTCCTGCAGCAAGGGTTTGGCCTGAAGTGTAGATGCACTCCTCTAGGGTTTTAAAGGAGTGAGCGAGGTGGTGACCACCTGCCTGCTCCTCTTGGCTGCTTTTCTCACAGTAAGCAAAGTCCAGGAAACAAGGGCCTTTCTTGTGACAGGGGCCCAGACCCCTCCTTCAGCCTCCTGGGAAGTTGCACAATGGTGACAATGATGGCAGCTTCCTGATTCTCAGCATCTCATTTCCTGGATCATAGGTTTGGGATGTCCTCTTGAATATACCAGTAGTGGAAGCTATGGAGGCAGTAGCTTCCCTGGAATCTCAGTTCCATATTTTTCTGGAGGTCATTTCTGAGAGTCTAGCCTTGTGGTTTCAGCTCAGTGGATTTTATAAGCACTTTATTTCTTCTATAAAATGCTCCTCTGTTTAAAATATGTGTTGTGGTTTCTGTCTGCTTTATTAATTAAATACTCTTCAGTCCTCCTGGTTTTTCTTGACCTTAAACTTTGCAGTGTGTGGAAGACAGCAAACTTGAAAAGGAATGAGTCCTTAGAATATTTCTGGCCACATCAGGAGCCAACCTCAGGCTTCAGAGCTCTGCTTCTACTTCATCAAAAGGAAAGGTCATAAAGATGGGAGGACAACAAACCCACAAGGTAGAGGTCCATTCAAAATGACAGTATAGGATGCCTCTGGGCAGGGTGAAACTGTAAACAGAAAAGCAAGTGTCCTCAACTGCACTTCCCAGCTGTAGCCTATTCATAGGAAGCTAATGGGGCTGTTAGGAAGTACCTTTCTGATGCTCTGGACTTTCTGCTGGGTGAGAGAACATTTGAAGAAGCAGGAGGGCTTTTTGTTTCTGACCACAATCATTGGCTTTAATGTCTCTTCAAGGAGAAGGAATTGAGTATAGAAGGGCACTCACTGAAGAACTAACAAACAAACAAAGAAGAGTCTTGTCTCTAAAAACTAGCATGTGCTGAGGAGGGAGCAGCCCAGACTCAGTACCTAGAGGAAGCACCAAGTAGAATAATGGTAAACGGCCAAGTTGTGGCTCTGAGGCCAGACAGCACATAGAAACAGAACTGACCATATCTAGTTGCCATACATTGAGAGGACTAGCAGCAAGCACATGTTCCTCTGCACACACTGACAGGTGAGCGGGGGAAAGAAAGCAGCATGTAGGATGTTGCAGGAGACTAAGAAAAGCCCTGTCCCAAGTTAGAGACAATGAATGACTTGCAGTCATACCCAAAACATTGACATTATATGGAGATTTTAATCTCCACTTGCAACCTGCCAGGGAAATATCATAATGGTTTCTATAAAATAGCCTTTTTCTCTGATTTTATAGAACTTTGTAAATGTGATTTGTATGTTGTGTTCTTCCTCACTCAACTAAAATCTCATTTTTTTCCTAGAAAAGATACCTCTGAAATGAAGAACACCAGAAGGAGGCTAGGCTGAGGAGTATCATTAATAGGTTGTCTAGCCAGCCACTGCACTTTAAGCACCTCTAGAGACTTTAAGGGGGATCAAGAGAACTACTGGGGAACCTGCAGGTGAAGAAGGCTCAAAGGATGCTGAGTCTCCACAAGCACCTTCCTTACACCCTACACCTGGAAGGTGGATGCTGTGGAGTTTATTGCAAGATTTTCTTCTACTCAAGGAATGTTCCTCCATAGCCCTAGTTATTGGCATTTTAGGAGCTTTCCCTCCCTTATAGGCACAAAACACCATCCAGCTCATGGAATGTTCTGGGCACTGTCAGTGACCTCAAAGCCTGCCTTTTAACTGGACCTTTATTTCTTGAGTTCATGAAGAATTTGGCACAATCAATTTTCCCTAATCTCTCAGAACCTTGCTTTTTGCAGCACATCCTCCCGGAGAACACTAAGTGGTTCATGAAGGCCAACTCAACTGTGACCCATCCTAGACCCAAAGGCAGAGCACCAGTGGGATGAAGGGAGTGAACTTGCAAAGTTCAGAGTCAGGTGCACCTGAACATTACTCTGGAGCATCCCAGTTATGTCATGTAAGGTAGCAGTCTCCAACATTTTCAGCACTGTAGATTGGTTTCATGGAAGACAATCTTCTATGGATAGAAGGCAGGGAGAGGATGATTTGGGGATGATTCAAATCTATTACAACTATTGTGCATTTTATTTCCATTATTACATCATATGCCTTATTTCCATTATTATTACATTAAATTCACATAAGGAGCTTGCAACCTACATCCCTCACATGGGCAGTTGATAGTACAGTTTGGGCTCCTGTAAGAATCCTATGAGAATCTAATGTTGCCACTGATCCAATAGGAAGCAGAGATCAGAGGTAATGTAAGTCACAGGGAACAACTGTAAACATAGATGATATTTGGCTCTCTTGCCAACCATTTACCTCCTGTTTTGCCACATGGTTACTAAAAGGCTCAAGACTGATCCACAGCCATGGGGTTGGGGAGCCCTGGAGTAGGGCACAATCCATAGAGAGTCAGAAGACCCTGTGTTCTTGGCTAGGGACAGGTCACTTAACCTCGCTGTCTCATACCCCGAAGTCTTTCTTCAGGTAGAAGCACGTGAAAACAGATTTTCTTTTTTGAGTCCTGATATCCTATATTGACAAAATGGGAGAATGTTTCCTCTGAATGGTTTATAGTAATCTTTCTCTCTTTCTCTCTCTCTCTCTCATTCTTTCTTTCTTTCTTTCTTTCTTTCTTCCTTTCTCTCTCTCTCTTTCTTTTTTGTTTTAGATTTTGCAGTTCAGACCTGAGGATTGAACCCAGAGCCCTGCACATGCTAGGCAAGCACTCTACAAGTGATCTACATCCTATCCCCTTCCCCTTTTAATTTTGAGATGTGGTCTCATCCAAATGTCAAATAATCAACTCAGAGGAAGTACGTCCTGGACTAAGGTAGATGGAAACAGAAGTGAAACATCTTTCAGTAAATAGGGAAGGGTTTAGGGGTGAAGGATGCACAGGGAATGGGGAAAAAATGAGAACCAAGATACATCATGCACAGGTACAAGCACCCAATGATGAATGTAAATGTATTGTATACCTAAAATGTACCAATAAAAGAATTTAAGAAAAAAATAGCTTAAAAATAAATCAACAAATTCCTATAATAGGAAAAGCTATGAAGATAGAAAGTAGCTCAGTAGTTGCCTAGATTTAGTGGGGAAAGATGAGGGAATGATAGCTAGTGGGTAGAGTATTTGTTCTGAGATAACAAAAATGATCTAAATTTGATTGTGGTCATGGTACAACTGTCAGCACACTAAAACCTACTGAATTAGACATTTTAAGTTTGTAAATTGAATTGTAAGCAAATTTTGCTTCAATAAAGCTGTTCTCTAAAAAAAGAATAAAATAAAGAATAATGAAGTTTTTTAAAAAAAAAAAAAAAAAGAAAGAAAGAAAAGAAAAGAAAATAGCCACAGGAGTAGCTTGCCTTTCTGAAGCATCCTACCCATTTAAAACACTTTTGGGTACATTTCTCTCACTTAGTTGACTTTGTTCTGTGAGACAGATGAGAAAACTACTGCACGCTCTGTGCACAGCGTGCATATACAGCAAGATCTTCACAACTGACGTTGGATATTTGCTTCTGCTCTAGACTTCTGCAGGCCTCAGAGCTCGTGCCTAGCAAGTGTTCTGAATGGATTCCTTCAAGACAGAGGAAATGCATGGGAAGCCCTGTCCATCAGAGCCTCACCACCTCCAACCACCAGAAAGAAGGTTCTTCCTGAGCTGAGCAAAAATGTCCTGAGGGAGCACAAGGCAGGTGGCAAGGGATGCTGACAAGCTTCTGCCTGAGTCTTGGGCTCCTGTATGAAGCTTCAGAGGAAGACACGCATCTGGAAGAAAGCAGGCTAAATCCATTTAGACATCAAACTCATCGCATCCCAGCCCCCAGGGAAAGGTTCATGTTTTATCTCAGGCTGGGATGCAGGCTTCTGCTGGGATCCTTCCCTTTGCAGCGGCCCATGCTCCTCAGGCAGGTCCCTGCCTCTCTCCCATGCTCTCACGCCTTCTCCTAGTGTGTCCCCTTCCTTTCATTGCCATTCTCCCTAGCTCTTCTCCCTTTAATCTTTTGCATTCCTCTTCTCCCCTAAGGAGCTGGTAAGCCTGTGTGCTAAGCCAAGGAGGCATTAATGTGGATTAGATACTTGGAAAACAAAACATTGGCAACAGAAATATTTCTCTTCCATGGAATTCTCTTATTTATTCTGCTTTAATCATAATTAGCTATTGGATTATACATCACGCTTGCTCTTTTCCTTTCTTAGGGAAGTGCTTACAGAAGTCTTGTGTTGTGGAACACATTTAATTATTTGAGTATCCTACCTTATTTATCTGTTTATTCCTGACAAATAATTCTACAGACTTCTCAGTAATTGGCTAGTTAAAATTCTCTGCATCTTTTCCTCTAATGAAAGTCCATGCCTCCCTGCATAGACGAGATCATCTTCTATACATGTGAGTAAATTGGTAAACTATATTTCTAGAATGTCCTCCACTTCCCCTTATAACCTACTGTTAGGGAGTGAGCCCTTGGCCTTGGCCTTATTTGGAAAGGAAGCCATGTAAAGAAAAGGAAGGTCGTTTTTGTTTTCAGAACTCTTCTGGCATAAAGATTTGTTTAATTAGCTATTTTGGAGCTACTTTCCAAAATCATCCATGAAAAGGGCAGAGAATCTTAGTGGATCACAGTGGACACTTCATTGTGTGCCTACGCCATCAGGTAGGTCTGTGATAAGGTGGTAAGATGGTGAGGGTCAGAATTGCTCTGGAGGTTTGCATCTGAAAACACAGTAACCCTTTCTTAGCCTCACTGTTGGGATAAGGGGAGGAAAGAGCTAGTGACAGGGTCTTTGAGACTGCATTGTCTGATCAGGAGACCAGATAGTCTTCAAGGTGCAGACAAAGTTGGCCTCTGCGCCATGCAAATTCTGAGATGATCCATACACATGATGTAAAGGTCTATCATTACAAAGAGGAAAGCGTAGATCCCAGCTCCTGCACTGGAAAAGCTTTTTAGCACAGCTGCAATTACCAACAGAATTGCAAGCAACCACATGTCAACACTCAGTTGTCTGAAATTATGCAATCCAGGTCAACAATTCTGAATGTGCCAAACTAGTACAGTACATGCATATAAGCAATTTTTTGAGAACAATGCCCTTCTCTGCTCATAATTCACAATGAAGGCACACGCTGCCTGAATTCCTTGATCTTACCTATGCTACCACTGTACTATAAAGATTGTGCACACAGCATCTTCTACTTCCTTAAACTGATGGTTCCTAAAACAAAACAAAAACAGGGCTCCCTCCCCCCAAAAAAGATTGTCTCTCCTATACAGAACTGTCCTTTGATTTTTGTGTTGTACTCCAAGAAGGTACTATTGGCAAATTGTGGCTTCTTAACAAGAATACCACTTTGTATTTGAGACTCTCCTTTTCATAGAGTATTTTTAGATTTACTACCTCATTTTTATTTTGATTCATACAAGCCCATGAACCAAGTAGTACTGTTCCTTCATTTCACAGACATTTGATCTGAGGGCTGGAAAACATAAGAGACAACCCAGAGCCTCAGAGTTTGCTGGTGCATGGCTGAGCCTGCCAGGCTGGGCTCTTAGACTTGAAGTCTAATATTCATTCCTCTCTCTTCCATCTAAAAAATCTACACTTTTGGTAGTAAGGGTGCTAACTAGGAGACTCTGGCCTCAAGTCACCTCAAAGGGCTCTCTCCTCTGCATTCCTTCACAACAGTTATCAGCAATGGTTCCACATCCAAAAGGAAGGCAGCATACTGCAGAACAGAACCTTGAACCACTGGGAAGGTGACAGATACACCATTCCAAGGGGCCAAAAGAAGCTGCCCACTTCTCACTACTTGAGTCTTCCCAGCCACAATTCACATTTCCAAGGCCACATGACAAACTTAATGCTAGACTTTGAGCCTTCTGCAGAGAAAGCAGCAAGTCTTTCCCAAACAAAGTCATAAATCTGTAGAAGCCAGATAAGGGAAAGAAAACAAAGATTTTGACCACCAAATTCTCCATTGATTTATGGCTGACTACTTCCCTGTTTTCCTAGAGAGTGGGGCTGGGGGGGAATATAGTGCTCTCTACTGATGGCCCAGTAATCAAAATAGTACTTAATATGGCTTGGTAATAATTACCATTCATGCATACGATAGAATACAAAAATAAAAGACATAAGCACAAAGACAAAGCAATAGCTGTTGGCAGCTGCTTTCAGAAAAAAATTGAAGGGAAGAAGAATTATATCTTAAAGAATGGAAGGCATTCTTAGAGAAACACTAAGATCTGGGTTGAGATGAAAAGTTACTTCTGTCTAACACTGATGTGTACATTAAATTTCCCACCACTTTCCCTTCAGGCAAATTAGACCCCAAAGCCATTCTATCATCTCTGAAATCCTGGCTCTCCCAAGAATGGGAGACTTTTTGGTACTCTATAGGCAAATACAGCAGTGATTAGTGCTCAACATGAGATGTATGTAGTAGACAGAACCTGCCTAATTGCAAGTAGACAGAAAGTTAACTTAAAAACCAACTGAAATACAATAGGCTCATGCAACAAGGGCATCCACAGGAGGAGCTGGATTCGAGGAACAAGGAATATGGACACTTTGATATATTTTCACTTTTGCTCATTTTTACCTCCCTCATTACCTTCAACTCATTGCTTCTCTTTGTATGTTTTCTTCATTCTGTCTTTCTTAAAGCATGTCTTCCGCGCATGAGGGTGGGCTAGATGGTACTGAGGAATGCAGTTAGATGAGTCCAGGCATAAAATATCTCAATTAGCAGTCTAAGAGGAAAATCCAATGTAAAACCTGTATTCTTTCTATACATAATTCATTTTTTCACTGCTCATTAAAGAAAATGCAAGATTTTGTCCAATTAAGCTACAGCTGAAAACCAAAATTTGACAAATTTTGATAAACCTACAGGAATTTGATTATTTCTTGTCTACCATTCTACAAAAAAGTTAGTTGTAGATGCACAGGGGTAGCTAAATTCTGAATCTACCATTTAAGGCTTATTTTGTTTAGAAAATACAGATGAAGTTTTATAATTAAGAGAGCATGTTTATTCCCTAGTACACTACAATCCAACCAAAGTTAAAGGAGCTAGGGAGACAGAGGAGAGGAAGCAGTTGTTGTTTTTCAAATGATAATCTTCCAAAGTTGCCTTTTAAAACAATTTTTAAAATAATAAATTTGTTGTAAGGCTACAGTAAAAATAAAATTAAAGGGTTAAAGCAAGACCTTAAGTTGCAGAAAGAAAGGAATCAAAGGGTGGTCCAAACATCAATATTGGTTTCTGACTCTCCAGAAACTAAAAGCTCCAGCCCCAGGCTGGCCCCAGGCCTCACCTCCTGCCTTTATTAGAAGCTATTTTTCCCTCTGAACCAAGCTGTTTTGTGCCAGATAAGTGAAATGGAGCATCAAGGCCATTATTGAAATAATGGAGGTAGAACTCACACACAAAGGAAAATCTAGGCAAAGCTCTCTTCCTCTGAATAAATTGAGATGAGCATTTTTTTTTAAATTGACCCTGTAATTGTGTCTACTCTTGTCCTTATGAAGTATGTGAAGACATAACCTCCAGGGCTAGTCCATTTACAGCAAGAAAGGACTACACACGGTTGAGATGCCCTGTATCATTCACCCATGCAGGTCCCACAATTGATTCTCTCACAGAGACTAGCCATATGGATTGATTTACCAGCATTTCACCGGCTGCCTAGAGACATGGCTTGAGTAATCCTGTATAAATTACTTAACTCTCCGCCACAAAGAGGGGAAAAAATGTTTTCCTGCACAGCAGTAGCAATTAATGTTCAACATGTTTATGGAGTTTAATAATATATGGCCCAGCACCAATCTCTGTATGCAACACCATTATCCTGAGAGAGAAACTTAGGTGGTCATCAGAACACAAGACCCAGATGATTGATTCATCAATAACTGAGGCTGGCCTTATTACAGCAAACAAATGAGACATTGCAGAATATATGGCCATATAGACAAGGCTTCCTTCTCCTCAAACACATGTCATAATTGACAGTGGTGACCTTTTGGCACACGGAAAATACCTTGCAATTAACAGGCTCCCTCTTCTCTGAGCGTGTACACACATTAGTGGTGGCTCAGAGCTTGGCCCAGCTGGATGGAATGGAACGGGATCTAGATAACTTCTCCCGAGGAAAGTGTTGGCCAGGAGGATCAGCCACTTCATCTCTCTCAAATTTCATCATGGAACCAAGCAAAAGGAAAGCAGTGAGCCAGCCGACAGATACTGAGCCTACTACTTCTGTGCATCAAAGATAGAACCGAAAATAGACAGATGGAGAATGGTGATGAGCATGTAAGCAAATAAATAAAGACTTCTTAGGTTCTGATAAGTGGAATGCTGAAGATAAAACAGACCACTCTTGAATCTATACATTTTTAAATGCCACATGGGGATTTTAGCAATAAGAGACAATTTATGTACTCTACGTTCACATGATTAAATACTCACCAAGGCAAGCAAGATGCTATTACTTTTATACTTTCACTCCCATACATTCAATATAAACACCAATTCTGAATAAGGATGGCTGGTATCCATGATATGAGCATTTTAAAAATGTAGCTCTCTTAAAATAATTTATTGTGGAACCTGTAAAGCCCAAAATAGCCAAAAAAATAGATTGTCCCAAGATAAAATGAAAACAGGAATTATTATATATGTTTAAAAAGCTAGTTATAAAATAGAAATAACAGTGCCAGGCCACATCAAAATCACAGAAATAACATATTGCATCTGTGAGTTTGAACTGATCCTGGAATCCTAGGTCTGCCTAACATTTTGTTTTCATGGAATTTTTTATCTCTGTAGTAAGACATACATGATGTCTACACAGACAAGTTAAAATTTATATTTAAGGCAATTGTTTAAATAATTTAATTCCATAAAAAATCCTTTCAGTTTAAATACCTAAGAAGTTGAGGTGAAAGTCCTTCTCATGCAAAGTATCTGGTCTCTTCTTTCAATTTTTCATTCTAATTCATAGCATTGTCTTGGTCCATTTATACATGAAGAATTTCCCAACCATGCCTTGTGGTGCTCAGGCCCTTTTAATTGGTTTGGAACACTTAGTTTGCTTGTGAAACATTTTCTTTCTTAAATAATATACATGCAGTGATTTTCCCTTTCCATACTCCCATAATAATGCTATGCTCACACTTATGCACCCCCAAGCCTTCGCATGTGGAGAATAAGAAGATGTGCTTGTCCCCTGGCAGTGGCTAGTAACCCTAGACACATACCCAACATCCATTGCCATGTGATCTGCAAGTCACTGTCCTCTCATGTGATGCCACAGCGCAACTGTCATGAACATCTATACTAAGTAAATACTAGTTGAAGCTCAATATTAATAGGGGTGGCTGCACATGGTACCCTAGGTAGCTTCCCTACCCATCCCTCTTATATCCTTAATAGCACAGTTCCATGACCTGTTCTCTCTCAGACCTTTCTGCTACCCATCTTTCTCCTCCTCAGCTCTTCTTTGAATTAATTTTATTGGTACATTTCAGCTATATATAATGATCACATTCATCATAGGAAATTTGTATCTGTACATAATATATCTTGATTCCTTTTTCCCCAATCCCTTCCCCTCCCTTCAACCCCTCTTCTCCTCCTTATTTACAAAAGCTTTGTTTCCATTTTCCCTTCTATTCTTTTTTTATTTCTTACCCTTTCCTTCCTTTCCCCTCATCTCTCCTGTGTTCCTCTTCCCACTTCAACCTTTTCTTCCTATTTCTCAATGTCCACAGGCTGCATCACTGGGCCCACTCCAGCTACACTGAGCCAGGGAGCACCTGGCTGGAGAAGGTGGGGGCAGAAAGCAGGGAGAAACCATGGTATTGCTTTTCTTGCCTCTGCTTTGGGCATCATCTTTAGCAGAAGAGATTCCAACTCTCTTTGGTTCCAGCTCCTGCTGGCATGTCCCAGCTCTGTGGTTCTGGCAACTCCACCTATGCCCCAGGGTGGCAGCAAAATGCTGCTGTTGCTGCTCCTCTCTGAATTGCTTCATCTTCCCCTGTGCACATTTCCATCACCTGTGTGATGAAAGTCCCTGTGTTAAATTCCTTTGTTTTCAATACTAAGTGGCTTCTGCTTTTTTTGTCTTTTATACATCAATACTGACACCTTGCAAGGAGAATTCAGCTGGGTTCATAATGAGCATCTACTTCATACCATAGATTGTGCTGTGCACCAGAGAGATTATGAGGTGTGAGACCCTGTGTCTGCCCTGGAGCAGGTCAGGACCTAGTGAACAAGATAATTCATGATCATGTGGCAAGCAGTACAACAAGGTGGAGGCCAGGGAGCTCTGCAAACACCAAGATTGGTGCCTTAGCTGGACCTAAGAATCAAGGAATGCTTCCTGGAGGAGACTGTGATTGAGCTGAACTCTTAGGGATGGGTTTACCACACGAGAAGATGCAGGAAGGGCCTTCCTGACAGAGGGAGCAGCATCAGTGACTGTATCAAAGGATCACATTGAATGCTGGTGTCCTGAGGTTGGTGTCAAGGTGGGGAATGATGGTGTAGGCCCAGGCTGGAAGCAGGCCAGAATCACTAGACTACAGGGTAGGAGGTCGGAGGATAGGAAAGAAGGTCAGAGATATGAGACAGCAAGGGGGTGAACTCTCTTCAATGTGCAGTTAGGAGTAATTAATGGTTTTTAAATCTGTGGGATAACCTGGCCACATTACCAATTCGTAACTTAGATGAATCCCTTGGGCCAGACCATAGTAAATGGTAGTTCTGTATGAGATAAGGTAGAAGAAAGGAACAAAAAAATAATAACTTCCAGAAAATCACACCAATAATTCAATTCAATCTACCAGTACAATCTATCTTGTGCTTCCTCAGGCAGTGGTGGGTAGGAAGAGGAATGTGAAATTTGGAGGGATATGTCATAACCATCCTCTATATGTGGTCCTTCAAAGTTTCCCATGTAATTCTGAACACATCTCATTATTCTCATCCAAAACCTATAGTAGACCCGGGGATTTAGCTCAGAGGTTTTGCTGCCCACGGTGCAAGTGCAAGGACCTGAGTTCAATTCCTGATACAAAAAACAAAAACAAAAAAACTCTATTGTAGAATCCTTGTTTTTCAGATAAATACATTGAGTGTATCCTATCATTAGGGTGTGATAGAATATGTCCAAGGTCATATAATGAGTAAGAATTGAATTCAGCAGTTTCCTGACTGCTGAACCTAAGATAATTTTTCTGTCTCCCATTATATAATAGAATAAATTATTGTCTCTAAAAGTTGAATATTAAGTAGAGAAGCAATGTGATGATTCCCATATACACATATATTAGGCTGCTTCAGAATTAATGCTTACCTTATGTTAGGCATGGACTTATTTTCAATGTTTTGTTTTTACTACTCCCCTTAAAACAGATTCTAGTTCCCTAAGGAATTATTGGTGATCATAGGTTGTTGAGTCAACTTCCCTGTGAGTAGAAGTAGATAGTAAATTGCAGCTCACAAAATCTCAATGAAGATATTAATTCTAGGATTCCATGACCTTCCTTCTCTTCCCTAACATACTTGAGATGTGAAAAAGGATAGTATCCCAAAGAAAGTAACTGCAACAGAATTTGAAGAGGAATACACAGGGATCTAAAGGGTGGTAAAAATATATTTTTCTATCAAGTGGCCTTTTGGTCCCTCCAGGACCATAGGACAAGATCAGGACACTGCCCCTCCAGACTCCATCCTGGGGGATTCTTTATTTCTCATAAGTACACTTTGCAGAGAAGCAGGCTTAGGAACTCCTGGTTTTCCAGATCATTAATCCTTCCTCTTGTTAGTACTAATCCTCTCTCCCAACAAAATACTAACAATGCACATTGAGGCTCACTTCTCTTTCCCAGCAGGGATTAAAAGAGAAAGAACCAATGGGGCTGAGAGGAGTCAGAAAACCCAATTCTGTCACTGGTGTAATTTCCTTTGTAAACCCTGCCTCCTGACTCACTCCTTCCTTTTCCTTGGATAGCCACCCCCAAGCCACAAGCAAGCATCTCAGTATACTCAGCACCTCCTCAGGTTAGAGCCAGCATTTTGAAGACTTATTTCCACCCCTAACAACTTCCATCAGTAACAGTGATTCACTCAGGGAGCCTGGATTCTGCACACATTTGAGAATCACTTTTTGACTTTTATATGCATACATGTAGACTCTACATCTTTCTCATAAACTGCCTATCATTATAGGGAAATGGAAGTTGAGATGGTTCTGGAACAATATTGCTTGCCTCTGGATCACACAAGTTCTGAGGCTATCCATACAAATAAGATTCTAATCAACTATAAGTCCTGTAAGTACAGGGACTTTTCTTATCTTGTTTAAAACATCACCGCCATCTTATATATTCCCCGGCACACAACAGGCACTCAATAAATGATAATAGCTAAGATTTATTTGAGCACATACCATGTGTTTATGTGTACTGAGCACTTTACACACATGAGCTCATTTAATCTTCAAAGCCACCCTCTGAGTTAGGTACTATAACTTGCATTGTAGGATATGGAGTCTAAAGTACAGAACAATTATGTAAATTAACTCCTGACATAGAAACCACAAGCAAAGAGCTTGGGATTCGAACCCAGGCAGGCTGACCAGAAAGCTAGTATTTGTGATCATTGAATTACACTATCCTTCACTGATTAGATAACAGGCATCCTGGTCTACCACAAAGATGGTGTTCATCTTCTTCCTTTCTGGCTTAACTTCACATACATCCAAAGGGCTTAAGGCCACTGATTCAGTACTGTATTCTGTTCAGGTGATAGCCCATCTTCAAAGGAATTTTACTCTCAATTTTTATTGATGACTCCCTATCTTGAGAATAAAAAGGCATCAGCAGGCGGACAGCTTTAGATCCTTTGGATGAAGCCCTGTCTCCAGGTCTCCTGGCTATGCACACTGCCCATATGTTTTCTGAGTTTAAAAAAGGATGCTAGATGGTAGTTAGTCACCTTCAGCAAACCCAGCATCTTCTTTCAGGGTGGCCACAAGTCTTTTGGTGATGATATTTGAGCAGGGAGGTAACTGGGGGAAAATATCCTTTTGGCTATGAAATTTCCTCCTTTCCAAATATCTATTTTCATTTTTCATCAGGAAAATCAGGGGGAAAAATAAATGTTCTTAGTTTAGGTTTAATTTTGACCAGAAGTTTCGTATCTCAGGAATTCTGTGGTCTTTAAATGCACGTGTATCTTTTATAATGGTTACCCAGGTGATTTTAGCCTCTCTGGAATGTTCACCTTCTGATCCCGTTTTAAAAGAGATGATACCACTAAAAAGCTGCTTTAAACTTGAAAGCAGATGTTCAAGCCTCAGAGGAAATGCTTATGAGGAAAAAAGTTGATTTTGACCTATATAGGGACTAAAGTGGTTATTACTCTTCAAGAGCCCTGCAAACAGCCAACTTTTCGAGAATTAAAGGAAAAGTTCAGAGACACCATTTTTACTGACTCCTGGACACTTCCCTTTGTTTTCTAACATAGAAAACACTATATCAAGCATCATGCATAGTATTGCAGTTTGATCCTATAAGTTTCCCGTGCCAGAGCCAATCAGCCAGAGCCCACAACCAAGTTGGATGCATTCATAGACCACTCAACTGTAGACTGGTAGAGACAAGAGGTGGGCGGAACCATGCAAGGAAAATGAGACCTGCTCCCCCTCGGATATTCTCTTTCTCTCATGTCCCCACCCCCATTCTGTTGGAAGATTTTAAGAGCTCTACCTGTTATTCACGAATATTTCAAATCTCTATAACCTTCCCCAGTCCACGTCCAAAGTAACCACTAATCAACTTTCTGTCTGCTTGCATGTGGAATCCTGCAATGAGTGGTCTTTTGTGACCAGACCCTAACGCAGCATAACATTCTTGAGGTTTACCCAGGTTGTAGCATGCAAGAGTACTTTGTTCCTCCTCATTGTTGTGTGGCATTCTGTCATGTGGATATGCCACATCTTGTTTATTTGTTCACAAGCTGATAGGTATTTAAGCTGTTCCCACTTTTAGCTACTATGAATAATATTGCTATGAACAAATATTACTGCTGTGTGCACATTTTTCTATAGACCTATGTTTCATTTACATTGAGTAGATAGCTACAGTGGAATTGCCAGGTCAAAGGCAACTCTGTACATTGAACAGTTTGAGGAAACACGTAACTGTTTTTCTGAAGTGGCTATACCATTTTACATTCCCAGCAAGACAAGAATGATGGTTGCAATTTCTCCACGTTCTCGCTGACATTTGTTATTATCTGTCATTTTTATCATAGCCGTCCTATTGGGTGTGAAGTAGTATCTTGTGATTTTGATTTGCATTTTCCTAACGGCTAATGACGTAGAGCATCTTTTCATGTGGGGTGGTTTTGGGGTTTTTTGTTTGTTTGTTTGTTTTTGGTCCTTTGAATATCTTCTTTGGCGAAATATCTGTTCAGACTTTTTTCTCATTTTTAAATTAGGTTGTCTGCTTTTCTGCTACTGGGTTTTAAGAGTTTTTTCTTATATTCTGTGTGTTCATCCTTTATCAGATATGAGGTTTCCAACTATCATCTCCAGTTCTTTTTCTTGATGATATCATTAGCAGAATAAAAATAAATTTAGTTCTGAGAAAGAAAAAAATTTTGTTGTCCTTGTGCTTTTAATGTTATATTTAAATCATTACTCAGAGCTCTAGTGGCACAATTGTTTAGTGCATGGTACTTACATAAGAAATCATTACTTAGCTAGTGGTCATGAAGACTTAGTCCTAGGCTTCCTTCTAAAAATTTTAAGTTTCAAACTTTCATTTAGGTTAATGATCCACTTTGATTTATGGTATTAGATTCACTTTCGTTGTTTTCTTTGTTGTTGTAGTTCTTGTTGTTCTTGTTGTCTTGTTTTTTGTGATACTAAAGACTGAACCCAAGGAGTCTCTTTCAAATTTATTTATTTAGTCATCTTTATTTTTGAGACAAAGTCTCATTTAGTTGCCCAGGGTTGCCTCAAACTTGTAACCTTCCTGCCTCAGCCTCCAGAGCAGCTGAGATTACAGGTGTGCACCACCATGCCCTGCTTCCATTTTCCTGCTTTTGCAGGTGGATATCCAGTTACTCCTGCACCAAATGTTGAAATGATATTTTTTCCTATTGAATGTTTTGACACCTTGTTGAAAATTAATTGATGATAAATGCAAGGATTATATTTTTGGATTCAAAGTTCTGTTCAGGGATCTGTCTATCCTTATGCCACAACCACATTGTCTTGACTTCTGTCGCTGTCTTGAGTTTTGAAGTCCATCTTTCAACTTTCTTCTCCTACTCTTGCTACACCCCAGTAACTAATATATGGCTAGATAGGTAATAGATACATGCACATCACATGTCTTGGATCTTATTTAATGTATTAAAACAAATTTCATGTAACAATTTGGAAATATATACATGATAACTGTATTCTAACAACATCAATATCTTTTGCAAACCCAGTTATACCTGTAATTTTGTGGGAGTTTCTGCAGTTAAAAACACCTTCCCTCAAATCCACATTTTTCTCCACAACTATAATCACATCACATCCCTGCCTCCAATCACACTGAGTAAAACTTAGACTCCAGCCCTACTCACTATTTGCTCACTAACCCCATCTGCTTCCACTTTTTCTGCATTCTCTACCCTCTAACCTCCTTGGCTTTTCTGGTTTTAAAGTCCCCTGGCCCTTTGCCACTGCGGGTTGCACTCTAGATTCTCCCTCCTTCTGCCAGTGTCTCCTGAGCAGTGAAGGGTAGAACTGCTGAGCGCCAGGTCCCAGTTCAGTCCAGGTTTTCGAACTCTGTTGTGACATTCATCCCTGCAGCTGTCTCAAAAAGCCCATGGACACCTTCTTGGAAAATTGTGTAAATGTCTAAAATAAAATACATAGGATTACAAATAAAACTGCTCTTGGAATGCAATTTTCAAACTCTTTAAGATATTAGTGATATAATAATAGTTCA
The DNA here is from genome assembly GCF_053883595.1 of Heterocephalus glaber. Lineage (NCBI taxonomy): Eukaryota > Metazoa > Chordata > Mammalia > Rodentia > Bathyergidae > Heterocephalus > Heterocephalus glaber. The sequence goes on from NW_028258153.1 coordinate 4,876,764, forward strand.
GCTTTATTACTCTGTTAAGCAGTAAGCTTTGTTAAGTACTGAGCCTCATAATATTCAGGATTTTGAAGTAATAAAGAGCAGAAAAGACATTTCAAGACAGCCACAAACACCGTGATGGGTAAGAAAGATTTCCATTAGTGACAAGTCACAGGCATTGCTATTACTATAGTGATCTGTTGCCTCTAATCCTAGTAGAATAAAATGCTACATTTCAATTAGAGAAAATGAAGCAGTTTTTCTTTTAATTTTGTTTTGTTTTTACTAGCAAGTTAAAAGACACCCTGAATTCTGTGCCAGCTTAACGCCCCAATAAGTATGGAATGGAGCGGGATTCTGCTTTTTTAACAACGCTAGAAAATGGTTCTACTCACAACATTATTATATATGGCAGTAGAAAAAAATAGCAACAGAAAGGGTCGGGAAACCATTTCTCTTCTGCCCCATCATGGCCTTGGTCTCAATGACCTTTCTAGGGAGCCACATTAAAAAGCAGTTCTGCCTCAGTATCTTCAGCTACAATCTGGGATGAGGTTGTAGAGATTCAGAGCAAGACACTCACCAACCAGTAGTCTTACAAGGTCTCAGAGACAGTGGGCCTGATTTCTGTAAGTCAGCAAAGGACACACATCTCAGCCCTAAAAGAAGGCTAAGGACAAATTAAAGGGTGGGAACAATGGAAACAATAAATGCAGTGACCTTAAAATACAAACGGAAAAAATCTACAAAATCTAGCCAGGTTCTCTGGTGCACATCTGTAATTCCAGCACCCAGGAGGCTGAGGCAGGAGAATCACAGTATGTTTGAGGCCAACCTGGGCTACATAGTGAGTTCAAGACCAGCCTGAACTATACAGCGAGACTCTGTCTCAAAAAACAAACAAAACTATAAAATCTAAAAATTAATGCATGGTCAATTAAAAATCTACAATGTAGAATTTAGTAAACAAGTCCATTGCAACTAAACATGTGATATGATACTTCCAAAAGAGAATGTTCGCAGAGACAACAGGATTTTAAAATGTCTCTCATATCCTCGTCCATTCTTCTGCCACCCTCCAGGCTAAAAACGGGTATGCATGCTTGGCCCAGGGCTGTCACTTAAGGAAACCTCAATGCTTAAACCCCAGAGAGACCAGAGAAGCCACACCTTCTTCCCCCGCCTCAGTGTCAATGACTTGCCTGCCCCATATCCGGGGACATTGCCCTATCTCCTGTAATCTCTCTAAAATGCCACACTGATCATAACCAGAGGTCACAACTTGAAAAGCTCATAAGGATCCAGGGGGCCATTTGAGTCCTTAAGCATTACAGACACAATGTCTTGATCTTACACACTTTCAAATGGTCAACGATAAAATCTGAAACTGAAAAGGAGCCCAAAAAGCAAAAAGAAAAGAAAATTGTGTACACCATACCATAGTATTCTGCAGGTGCTAGAATCTCTTATAAAATAGCACGGTATTCTCATATAACCTATGCACATTCTCCAATATATTTTAAGTAATCTCTAGATTACTTATAATATCTAATACAATACAAACACTCTGCAAGTGGTTGTTATACTATATTGTACAGGGAATAAGGACAAGAATAAAAGGCTTGCACTCAGTATAGACACAATTTTTTTCCTGAATATTTTCAATCTGAGGTTGATTGAAACCAGGGAGCAGAACCCACGGAGGTGGAAGGCTGACTATGTATTTCACACACCCCCACACAGTCACTTCTGCTGCCCCAGATTCACATATTCCAAAATAAAAAAAATGAAAAACTTAAAATTAGTTTCAAAAGTGAAATTATAAAATCCTTACTCTAGACATTTTATAGCCAAGAAATTCCATACTTAATATGGGATGTGGGTTAAATACATTCGATTTGATGTGAAATTGAACCTCTTAAAGTTAGAATGCCTGAAGCCCGTGAAATTATTTTTTAAAAATCTTAGAGCCAGAAGAGAAATAAAATGAATGAAGAAAGGTATAAAAGAATAACCAGCAACTGACCCCCAGCTCCCATATTGGCTGAGGAGAAGTGGCAGGTGTATGTCCAAGGGATGTTTGTCACTTAGCTTTAGGCAACTGTCATCTGCTAGGGAAAGGTTCCAGCCAGGTAGTCCAATCTCTGAGAAAAGCAGGGGTCTGGAAACTTATGCAAAATTTCCACTTTCCAAATATTGACAATTGTTTCAAGGTTCAGTCAAACAGTTTCTAGGCCACAAGCAAAAGCTGGCCACGGGGAACAGAGAGGCTTGGATGCAGAGAACTGATTCATACCCAAGATAGGAAACATAAGATGTTTCCCTCTGGGTGGTTGGAACATGCAAGATCTTCAACATGGGTTAGGGGAATGAGCAGGAGAACATCCTCTAACTGACTTAAATCTATATTTATAAGTTCAGAATTAGGTTTCGTGTGAATATTATAAAATTATTTGAAGAATAATTAGTTCGATAATGAGTCTGCAGGTGAGAAACAGCTGCTTTGCCCCTGGGCTCAGGGTCACTGTCTCTGCTGTGTGAAGAGTCAGCAATAATTATGAGAACCTGCGGTGCCAAACTAAATTAAAATTTTTCAAACCGTTACTCACTGTATGATATAATTTTGTTTCATGTTCCCGGGATGGGGAAACTCAAATTAAGTCTCTATTCATTACAAAAATAGGCTAACTAATTTAAGGCTATGAACTATCTGTTTGTCGATGGTATTGAATGGTTTCTATCTACTCTAACTGATCATTCTGCACTAAAATAAATGGGAGTTGATTATATGCCAATGGTTTATTTAACAGCACTCAATTGTACTGAGCTCCAAAAATCTAATGTGTCTCAGTGGACCTGCCTGCATGCTATTTTTCTGAAAATAAAATATTGATGTAATTGGATTTCCCACCCACATTGATCCTGAAATGCACAGATGGGATTGGTTTAAGCAAAAATTGGGAAATGAAGAAAATGTGATAATCATTGACTAAAGCTATTTATTTCAGGACACTAGGGATATGTTCAATTCGGTTGTCCTGAAATCCACCGATAACCTTTGGATGGTGTTTTCAAAATTTGTGGAGATGTTTACCGAATTCCAGGTAAAGACCAAGAAGAAAATAAAATCTAAGCCATGTGTGGTTTTACATGCCTGTAATCCCAACATTCTAGGAGGCTGAAATAGAAGGATTCCAAGTTTGATCCCAGCCTGGGAAACTTAGTGTTTAGCAAAACCCAATCTCAAAATTTTAGAAACAATTTTTAAAAGGCTAAGAACATGAAATGTGGCTGGCCCTGGTTTCAATTCCCAGTAGCATGGAGAGAGAAGGGGGCGGGGGGAGATGGACAGAGGGAGAGAGAGGAGGCGGGGGAGAGAAAAAATGAACACTAAAAAGCAAAGAGGAGTAACTTTCAAAAAGACTTCATGAACCATATCCCCATGACACCAGACCAACTGGTTGGTTTTGTCAGTTTAATGAGGAAAATGCTGCAAAACCAGTTGTTCAACATCTTTTAGGAGAAAAACAAAATAGAATATTAATTGAATTGTCCCCTTCTCAACCTGGTATTTGGCTATTATATAGACAGAGCTTTAATCACACCCCACCCTACAGCAGCCAATCTCAGCAATGTGATGGGATAAGCAAGATCACAAGGTTGAGCTTTTAATAGGATGGGCTTACTCTATTGAAAGTTCTTTTGGTCATTCCTTTTAGTTTTTCTCTGTTTTCTTTAGTCATCAACCTCTGGACTAATCCTGTTAATAGAATGATCTTGCCTGATTTTTTTTTAAATGCCTTCTCTGTTCCAATCCAACTTAAGCAACTGAAATGCTTTCTTTCATCAGCATTCAAAAGACAGCATTAGCAACAGTAATAAAAAGGCTCAAAGCCCTACTGATTTTTCCCATCATTCCTATAACAAGCTGAACAACTCCCAGGAGTATTTACATTCTCAGCATCTGGATAATGACATATTTTTGTTTTAAACATGGACCACACCTTCTCAAGAAGGGGATTGGTCAAATAGCGCCACCCAAAGGTTATTTTGAGATATTCCTTTTTTGCCATTACAAAAAATAAAAATGGCTTCCTTCCTTCACCTTCAACCCCACTGGGTAACCAAATCTTCATGGTAGAGTTGTACTACTGTAGTGATACGACTGCTGCCTTGTAAATTAGATCATATTCTAAGTGCAGTGGAGACCCGACAGTTTAAAGAATTTGGTTGTGAATCATTTGGTAAAGTGAATAAAAGCTAGTTTTTCTGTGAATTTCAATTAGGTTTCCTTTAAGTAAATATAGCCAAAAAATGTGTTTCCATCACACAGTCCCCAACAGATGAAATGTAATCAAGAAATTCAGTCAGAAGGACCTGAGTCTTAGCCTAGATCTTTTTCTGACCTGTCAGGTAACAGGTAGCATTGGAAAAAGTGTTAAACCTCTCTGGACCAGGGTTTTCCCATCCATGAAAGGAAAGAAATGATTATTCCTATCTTTTACTCTTCAAGGAATTAAGTAAGTTTTTTTTAACTTCACGATGTTTTGTAGACTATCATAGACTATTAGTGCTGTGTAATATAGTTGTTGTTAATGATAATTTGGTCAAAAGAGAATAGTTTGATTGCTTGTCACACCAACCGTGAGGAGACTGACATTGCCACCTGATCTTTGAAACACCATTCTGTGTAATGTTCTTGGTTTAAACAAGTCTGTGAAGGTCGCGCCTCATATTCCCTTAAGCTGTCTTGAGGGCCGGGGATTTAACTCAGTGGTTCTGCTGCCTGCCCTGCAAGCCCAAGGTCCTCAATTCAATCCCAGTACCAAGAAAACAAAAGCTGTCTTATGAAAAACCAGTTCAGTGGAAGATTCCCATGGAAAGTGTATTGAGACTCCGAATATGCATATAAATACAGACCTCTACCATATTATTACATTAGTGCACAGTGTCCCTTATGTATTCTGGGACAAATTAAGGAGAGTCTAGCTTCATGTTTTTAACATTTTAGTACTTCATTTCTTTTTCTCTGGGGAATCCTATGTGCATATTCTATAGGCAAGATGTAATTAGTAAATATTTTAGGATTTATTTTTCCCTCTTGATCCATGAAGAAATGTGAACATGGTGGGCAGGTAGGCATCCAAATGGCAGCCATGGTAGATGAGGGAGTTTATACAAATTAGTGTGCCAAAAGTCTAATATTAGTATTAACAGGCTAGCCAAATTTATTCCTTCAATTGTATTTTGGAAAAATGTACCAACACCTTATAAAAGTCTGAATCAAGGCTGTGTCAGGGCATTTTTTGAAGGCACTTAATGGGAGAACAACGACTAGTAAACGAGGCCTAAATGAGTTTCTTATACCAGGCCTCTCCGTGAAGTGGTAAAAGCAAGTGAATGCACAGGAGGTCTCCTCCCTGCTCTCTGCGCCACCCTTCTGAAACTTTATGCAACCTGTGGAGAGTTACTTAACCTATGTTTGTCTCTTTTTTTTTCCATAATCAAAAAGAGGGGTTGGCTCAAGTTTCCAAACCTAGAAAATACAAAAAGGAAGTTGTATGCTTTAATCCAAATCTAGGCTATAGGTAAAATTCATTCGATGACAAGTTAAAGATTATCACAGAAGTGAAGGGCCTTAGGATGTTAATACTGGAAGGGCATTTGAATGAACCATTAGTGGTGTGGTTTACAACAGTCTCTGGAGTTTGTGTATCATGAGTCAATCCTTGAGGGTTTGATTATTCGGAACTTATTGACAAAAATCAATCTGAAGGCTTCAATTTCCTGTATGGAGGACTCAGCCACATTAAATTCTTACTCTTGATACAGACCCTGCCCTGGTGGCTAGACTCATGCTGGCCACCCATCATCTCCATGGTGTCTTTTACTATTCTCTTCACTACAATAAGGAAAGTCTCCCACTTGTAAAGTTTTTGTTGGTGAATAAGGTGCCTACATATACATTATAAAACTAGGATTATTCATCATTTACAGAAGAAGTGATTTCTGAGTCACCATGGTTTACAAGTGGTAGAACTTAGTCTGGAATCTGTCTAGAGGGGGATTCTAAGCACTGGTTAAACCATTTGGTTTCATAAATCTCTGAAATGATGGGATCCTCTTACTTCTTTAGACTGCCCCAAAATGTGACTACCACAGCATCTAGCTTTCTGTCCTGCAGCAAATAGTCTACATTGAGCTAATACTCTCTGAATTCCCTAGACTATACCCAAGAGCCCAACAACTAAAATCTCACTCCATCTTTCTCTTTCCTGGTGATGACTCAGAGTATCACTTGGTAAAAACTCAAGTCTTCCTTCACAGAACGCTTCATTCAGTGAGTGAAATAGCAACCTCCCACCCAAGGCCAAGGTGGCAAACACCCTATTAAGAAAATATGCAGCTATATTACTGCATCTAATAAAATTCATCCAGCCATTTAGTCCCTCCTCACTTTAGCTTGGAATCCTCATTATCACCTATTTTTCCTGCAGCTGACCTGCTGCACAAATTCTCACAATTTGCCTTAGTCCTTAGTTTTGCCAATACTGTCTGCTCCTTCCCTTTCCTCATCGCTGTTTCTAATATGACAAATCCCCAACATCCTGTGTGTCTAGAAAGATACATGTATAAAGGAGGATTCTCTTGGCTGATTTCAACTGTAGAATCATTAGCTGTTATTTGAAGGGACCTAAATACATACCTGCCGACAGGCATGAGTGCATGCCAGGTACCCTGTAAATGATTGCTGCATTGATCCTGATGCTGTTGCTGCAAGAGCTGAGCCAGGAGCCAGTAATTTAAACACACTTAGTGTGGCAGGTCCAAGATCACACAGCCCACACCCAACTTCTGAGGCCTCTAAATTCTGGTCTGGTGCCTCAGGGTATAAAGAAGTAATTGACAGAATTTATCACAGCTTTAATTTTTTAAATCCTCTCCCAAATTCTGGATTTCAAATGGGTTTTCAAGTACCTAAACACCATTGTCCCACATCTTGACGTGCCTGACTTCTCAGTGCTCTGTCTCAATTCAAATGTCAAATCCTCAGAAAAGCATGCGCTAGCCACTCTCTGAACAAGCACTAAAGAGCAAGTCTTACCTCTCCCACCATCACTGTCTAGCCCATGGCCGTGACTGTTTGTGTTCCAGCACTGATAAATCCTCAAAGTTTTCATACATTTCCCTCTGTGTTGTCTTTCTCCGTGACTAGAATGTGAGCTCCATGAGGGCAAAGGTTTTATCTCTGTCACTCAGAATTACTGGAAACGCTCCTGGTGTAAATGGTATTTTCAATAAATGTTTGTTTTTGTAAAAAATGAATAAATGGATAGATGAATGAATGGATGAGTTAGCGACTGGTGGACAAATGTACCACTCACTGGTGCTCTTATATGTGCCAGGCACAATATTAAGCATTTATCACATACTATTACAATGATTTTTTAAAATCAATTTTATTCAAGAAAACCCCAATGACAACTGAGCTATATGATCCAGAATATAAAATACTGCATAAACAAAAGGTGAGTGTGAGCAGTACTAGGGTCCAGCAGCACCTTCCTTTGCTGTGTCTTATTATTTAATTCTCCTACCAATTCTATTGGACATAAATCTCATTTTAATTAACATAAGTCTCATTTTACAGATTACAAAATTCAAGCTCAAGAAAATTAAGTGACTTGCCAATGTCTTATAAGCTAGTGAGTCATAGGACAAGGTTGTAAACCAACTCTATTTAACTCTAAAGCCTTCTCCAAACCAAGATTCCCAAAAGGCTGAATATTCTCTGAAATGCTGGGGAATTCTTTCCAGAATCAGTTAACACTAGGGTGGTTTTTTTCAGGGCTTATTTGAATAAGATAGGAATAGCTTATTGTAGCATTTAATAATTAATTGCTGTAGGTATATGAAGAATGACTTTTTCTTAATGAAAAATTTCAGGAGGATATTATAATGTTAATATTCTCACAAAGTACTCTCATGTGACATGAGCCTTAATGTTAATAGGAGAAAGAGTATTCATATTCCTTTCACAGATAATTCTTGAAAGCCAAAGTATTTAAGGAATCTTCATTGAGGTAAATTCCATTATATGAAAAGTAGCTCCTTGGCGGTTTCTAAGAATTTAATAAATCTCTCTAGGAAAATGCTGGTTTTAAATGGAAATTTCAAAAAGGATTCAAGAATCCTCTATATTTTCTTTTATTTGTATTACAAATAAAGAACTTTTTTTTAATCTGACTGTGAGAAGCCAGAGAAAAGAAGAATGTTTCTTTTGCACTATTTGGTGAGTGGTATTGTGTCACCTTTTTTTCCTTTTAATATGAGAAGCCCACCCATTCTTGGTGCACATTCGCAGCTACAGAATGCCTGCTAATGGGCCTGTGCAATGCCTCTGTCACCAAGCTGCAGTACCTAGAAGGCATCTGGTTCTGAGATGACCTCAGTGAGAGAGGATCTCACAAATACAGGAACCCCAGCCTCGCAGGACCGGCCTGTTCGCCTTACCTTTTATTTCCACACCCAAGCACGCAGTCCACACTGATGGCGGGGGGGTTGGGGGGGTAACATACACACAACATAATACTTTCCATTTTCACCACTCAAGTGTCAGTTCAGTGACATTAAGGACATTCACATTGTTATGCAAACATCACCACTATCCACCTTCAGAACATTTTTATCTTTCCACACTGAACTTGTCTCTACCCATTAAACACGAACTCCTCATCTCTCTATTCCCTTGGGCCCTAACAAACACTGTGTTATTTTCTGTCTGTATGAATTTGATTATTTTGAAACTTTGTGTAGGCGAAATCATACAGTATTTTTTCTTTTGTTATTCCGCATTCTTAGTACACTTGACTTTCATTCCCTTCAAAAGGAGAGACATCCTCTGGTATCCACAGTGAAGTAATGTAAGGTCCTGCCATTTTGAAAAGGTGATTTTTAAATTCTGGATTTAACTCAGTAGTAATAGTCCTGATGAGTCTGCAACATTTTGTGAAGCAAATTATCACAATTATATCATTTGATTTTTCCTTCATTTAAAAAAGCCCAGTAGGATTGATAAATCCTTGTCGAGGGTAGAAGAGTAAGAGTGGGCACAAGTTATCTTTTAAAACTGCCTAACACATCAGGAAGTTTATGCACAGAGTCAGAATGAGAAGGGACCAAAAGCAGTATGTTTTATTTCTATGGCTTTTTTTGTGAATATCTGCAACTTGGTTTCTGATTTTTATCTTTGGATTCCTGATTCCCTTGTGATGTTTAGCAGAGGAAAAAATTAGAGAGGTAAAGAAGCTTTCTGCACACAGGGGTGAGAGCAGGCTTGCAGGGAAGGCTTGAGTGTCCCCTGCTCTTCTGTAGCCAGCCTAGGAAAGCCAGAGTCTCAGAAGAAAAGTACATGGTGGTAGCTGTGGAGTGGAGAGGCAAGAGAGCAGCATCTGAAACCTGTGGAAGAAGAAGGTGTCATGGAGGGTGTGAAGGCAAGTCCTTGGAATGACTGGGCTATGTCAGCCCTTGGTCAGCTCAGGGTCCCACTCTGCTACTCCAAGCAGCACCCTCGTAGCCTAAATGCCCATGGGAGGAGCAGATGCCAGGTTAGCAACTGAGAGATGGCCCTGGTCCCACTGTTCTCCTGGAGATCTGCATCAAGACACTGGTGGTCCCACAGAATCCAGCACGGGTGTGTGTGGAGGGTAAGAGGATAAAAGGAGCCACACTGAAAGAAAAATACCACATCTGAATGTATTCCAATGTACTACCACTCCCCACCATGCCTTGGCACATGGTATGCAGTCAGATGCAATCCTTGCCTTTGCCTGTTCAGTGTAGACAAGTTGGGATAGGCTCTGTGGATCTCTCTGCTGTGTGTGGACTCCCTGAAGCCTTGAGATTGATATCTAAGAATGTCGTATCTTGCTTCTTTACTCAAATACTGACCCTTTTGTTGCCTTGCATTACTGTATGGATAACATAATGTGGTGGGAGCAAGAACATAAGGAAGGAAACAGGTGATGAATTCCACTTGCCATCCTGTCATGCTTTGAGGGTAGAAGTGCTTTGTTCACGCAAGATCACCACTATATGGGCAAAGGAAAGGTCAGTTAATCCTCAGTTAATGTGGATGAGGTCTTCCTTGCTACTAACCCCTCTTTCCATTTCCTACTGTCAAGGGTCTAGGGAATTAGGCCTGCCACAGGTTAAGCCCAGCCCAATAGGAAGTACACAGGGAGGCTTACTTTCATTTACTAGGGCTGCCATGACACTGTAGCACCCACTGATTGGCTTAAAATAAAAAAAAATGTATTGCCTCAGAGTTCCAGTGGCTAAAAGTACAAAATAAAGGTGCCAGCAGAACCAAGCGCCCTGAGACTCCAGGGAGAATCCCTCCTCCTTTCCCTCTAGCTTCTGCAGTCACTACTGATCTTCAGGATTCTTGGATTGCAGCTGCATCATTCCAGCCCTACTTCTGTCATTGTGTGGATTCTCCCTGTGTGTCTGTCTTCACATAGCTTTGTCTGCTTACTATAGGGACTCTAGTTAAGGGGACAAGGGCCCAATCAACATCCTCAACCTAACTTAAGTCATGAAACCCCTATTTTCAAACAGGATCATATTCACAGGTCAGGACTTCAGTATATCTTTTTGAGGGACAGAAGACACTAATCTCAAAATCGTACCTCATTTAAGGCCCAGCCTCCATGTTTTGATTCTGAATTCTTGATTTTAAAACCTTTTCCCAGAGCCCGAATGCTGTTACTCAGTTCCTTTTCATTGTATTTTTGTTCTTGGTTGACAAAATAGACTTCTATTTACTGGTCCAAACGTAAGAAACTTACTGATCTTTTGGCCTTTTTTTTGACAGCCAAGACATTGAAGCTAAGACTTACAGTTTCAGGGAATAACTGAAAGCAGTCCCCAGCACCAGGTCCTTACCTTTGCCATGGCCACTGTCTCTGGTCCATCTTAAGGTTCAGCCCTTCCCTGGCACACCATCCTGAGAGACCAACTTAGACCTCACTTTACTGGATCTGAACTGGCCTCTACTGCCTGCCAGGCCTGAAACAATCCAGCTGGAGCATTCACTTTCTAAAAGAAAGTTTTCCTAGTTTGCTTTTCATGCATTTTAAATAAAGATCATGTTGTGAAGTTAAAAAAAAATCCTCTCCATTTGTACCTCATGTAGTTACACAGCTTTAATCACCCATCTATCCTCACCATAATTTTCAATCTAATTTTGAGAAGTAGGAAAAATAGTTAACTTTAAGCACCCTATAAAACAAAATAATTTAGTCTAGGGGACGGGCTAACTATGAGAAATAAATGAATTCCTTCAAAACAATCAAATAATTAAATTGGTTCAGGTTTACACTAACAAAAAGTGTCAATATAGTTACAGTAATTTTTCAAATTTTGGATCTAAAATAAGTCTTAGCCACAAAATATTTGAAGGAAAATTTTGGTTTTGGTTTTGGTTTAATTATAAAACTAATCATATTAATCTCTCCCCATATTACTATAGTCCTGGTTTAAAGACAGATCCAGAGCTAGGCATGGTGGTGCATGCCTGTAATCCCAGCACTTAGGAGGCTGAGACAGGAGGATAGCCAGGAGTTCAAGGCCAGCCTGACCTATATAGCAAGACCCTGGGTCAGAAAAACATAAAAATAATTTTGAAAAATACAGTCAGAAAAAAATAAAGTCATCACATATAGGAACAGCAACAAGGAATCCAATGACCCGCTGCCTTCTTTCTAAACAATAGTGAATGATCATCTTATAAAGATTTGAAGATCTCTCCCATCTATAAAAAGTCAGGCCTTTTCTAAGGAGCCACAATTTCTATCCTTTTAGCACAGAGAGATGGCCTAAAGTAGAATTAAACAGACTAGCTTTGCCAATATCATCTTATAGCTGAAAAAGATCCTGTTCTTTGCAATTTATTAAGAAATTAACAGCTTGGCAATGCTTACAGTCTACAAACATATACTTAATAATATCATTAAAAACTTCCAGTTGGTCGCATTTGTGAACCCAAAGAGGAAAGCTAACATTTTCCCACTCCCAGCCATTCTGGTGCATGTGTTCATTTCTCTCATTGGCCTTGTGGTCTTCCCTTGTGAAGTTTTAAAATAAATCATTAAATGGAAAAAGAAACTCAGAAAGTAGAACTGACCAGCACACACTTCACTGCCATCTAAACTCAGCTAATTCTCCAGTCACTACTTCTGCTCCTGGGGCCACCAGAGACTAATGGATTATTTCCATCCTTTGCCAGGAACACATGCCAGTATTTACTAGTACTTATGCAAAATAATTTTCCAGAATCATTTTTCAAAAGCTGAATGCTCAGTTGACTTATAAAGTCTAAAATGGATTAATAGGAAAGAAATAGTCCCAAATGCACAAGTTATCAATTTTATGCACAGGATGAGTAAGCCTTATGTATTTCAACTAAGCTGGAATTACAATAACCCCATTTCTCTCAAGAGAAATGATGGCTGCTATAAAAATGAAGATGTGCTTTGTTTTATTAGCAAAACAGGAAGTATTCTTGGCTGGATTAAAAATGATTGTATGAAGGTTTAAAGATACTGTATGACAACTTGTCACTAGTTCTAGACCATGTCTACATGACCCACGGTAGGCTGAATGATGTAAAATTATCTTTGGGTTCATTTATCCACTTTTTAATTTGATCAACACTTCTTGAGCACTTGCTGTAAAGAAGACTTTGAACCAGAACCTTTAAATTCAAAGATGAAAAAAGTGTCCCTCTTGTAAGGGAGTCAAAATCAATTTTCTTCACTACATAGATATACTTATTGCCTCTGTCTTAGTCAGATTTGGGAGTTGTAAACAACAGAAACTTTCTCTAGCTAGTTAACCTATGGAAATCTTTGGAAGGGTGAGAGACAGTTCATTGAACCTAAGGACAAGGCAAAGAGCAGGTATCAGAAAGGACAGAAACCAGATCCCTCATGGGCTTTTACATATTAAAAAAAACCAAGAGATTGCAAGTTTCCTTCTTGAAATGAGTATCCTCTACCTATTTTTAATCTTTATCATACCACTTAGGATTTAAATTAGCTCACACAACCATCCCTTTATTGAGTATGGATGGATTATCTTGCCTGACAACGCACAAGATTGTCTCAAAAGGAAGAGAAGCAATTTCCTAATGGGTGCTAGACAAGCCAAATAGCTTTGACTTAGTCTTTTCCTTCCCAGCACCTAAGCTGTACTATTCACATGGCCAAGGCCCCTTGATTTCCTATCTGAATACTAATCTTACCCTAGGTTTTGAAAGAGATTGGACAGGTGAAAAAATCAGTATTGGTTAATCCTTGCCTCAAGCGTTCCTCAGCCTTTCTATCTGACTATAGTAACTGGGTTCTACATTGTTCCTGGGGACCTGAGCCCCAGGAACAACGCATCCGTCATCTTGGTGCCTCTAGTGGCCATCATAGGAACTGCTGCTGAAATATTCAAGAACCGCCTACGTCTGATGCAAGTTCAGCACAAGGTCTTCTCTTCTTTCTCTATGTTGCCACCTCTGCTTTCATCGCCTATCCAAATAGTCTAATCCCTATGAACCTAGGGCTCTGACTTCTACTCCCAGGCTGAACTCTCTCCTTACTTCCACCTAAAAGCCAGGATTCTGCACTTGAATCTGAGGTAGATAACCAGATGATTAAAAAGCAACACTTGAGCAGAAAAAGTTATGTATGTAATCTTGAATGAATTGTACCTTGCTGAACCTCAACTACTTGTCTGCAAAATGGATACAATAACAAATAATTCATCAGGTTGTTATGAGAATTAAATGATAGTAGGTATATTAAAATTGCTTAATATAGTGCTGCACATAGTAAAATGCTTAATAATGAATGGATAAAGAAATTGTGGTACTTACACACAACAGAGTACTACTCTACTTTAAAGAAGGATAAACTTGATTCATTTGTAAGAAAATAGATGCACCTAGAGACTATAAAGTTAAGTGCAATAAATCAGGCACACAAGCCTAAATATCACAATGTCTTTTATATGAGAAATCCAAAATACAAACAAAGAACGAAATAAAGGTTATGTAATAGAATGTAGGGAGATAGATATTTTTCAAATGGGAAGAGGATCAAGAGATGGGGAGATGGGGAGGAAGGTTAGGGGAGAAAACATTCAGCTGGGAGAGAGAAGGGAGAGGAAGGGGATGTAAAAAAAATTAAGATGTGTTTGCATACATGTAACAAATCCCCATGATGAATGTAATCAGTAGGTACTGCAAAAATATACTAAAAAATATTTTTAAGTGAAACAAAATTCTTGTTATAGCTTGTATCTTGATATCCCACCAAAGCCACAAACATTCATAGATGGGGCTTTTTGGAGGTAGCTGGATCTAGGTGTGTGAGTATGGATTAAGGGCATGTGATAACTAAATGAGTTCAGCATAGTTCTGGGTGTGGATAATGGAAGTCTCACCTTAGGTAAGAGTGGCATCAATCAATAGGCTTGCAGCCTGGATGGAACATGAAGGGGAAGAGGGAAGGCAGGCTGCTGCTTGCTGCCTCACTGCCTCCTGCCTGCTCTGCCATGGTCTGTTTCTCCTCTGTGGTGCCTCTCTGCTGTGCCATTGTGGCTTGGAGTCAGCCAACTATGAACTGAAACGTCTACAAACTGTGAGCCAAAACAAACCCTTTTTCTTTAACTTTGGGTGTTGGGTATTTTGTCTTAGCAATGAGAAAAGTAAGTAAGACAATGCTTAATAATCTACCCAAGATCCTTCAATCAAATATGCGTCTGAATTTTACTTATTAATGTCATATTCTTGCTCTGTGACTCCTTGGGTTTCAAACCCCTGCTTCTGTCATCCACCAACTCTTCACTGCTCCCATGATTCAGCCACTATTTCTCACACCTTGGGTCAGCCTCAGCAGCTCATACCCAGACTCCTCTGATCTGGCTGTGGCCCACCCCTCTCAGCCTGCCTCTCTTTGGTCCAACTCAGCCACTTCAATGCAAGTTCCCTTCAGCGC
This sequence comes from Heterocephalus glaber, assembly GCF_053883595.1. Classification (NCBI taxonomy): domain Eukaryota; kingdom Metazoa; phylum Chordata; class Mammalia; order Rodentia; family Bathyergidae; genus Heterocephalus; species Heterocephalus glaber. Next base: position 4,891,790 of record NW_028258153.1, read on the forward strand.
AGCTCATTGAGCTCAAGCACACACCTACTTCAGTCTTCTCCCTCCTTGCAGCTTGACAGGCATAACCAAGGGACTTGGCCCTTCTGATTTACTTCTGCTCATTAGGACTGCTGTGAAAACAGCACATCTGCTTCCAGAGAACCAACTCTCCTGGGACCACTCAATATTCACCAGATTACTAAGTAAGTTCTGGCTTTTTTTTCTTTTGCAACAATTATTTGGATAAATCTTTAGTTCCCTAAATCCTAGGAAGGCTTTTTTCCCCTCCTCAGCAAATAGTTTATCTAAACATATCGATCACTTTCCATATGCCAAGTTTTAAGTAAGCACTGAATGCAAAGAAACACATCTGACACAATTCTGCCTCCTACTAAGAAATAATACCAAGACAGAAGAATCACAGGCAGAAATTCCATTGATAGTCATCCTCCATTTTAACTAGTAACCAGTGATGACAGAGGTATCCTAAAAATGATTCTCAGTAGTGGGTAAGAAAGTCAGTACTTAGGTTGGTGACTAGAATAACTTACCAATTACATTGGCAGAGAAATTCATCACACCTTCACTGTAGACCTCAATGAATCTTTGCATCCAACATGCAGACCAAGAAGTAGAACATTACCGGAACTCCAGCAGCCCTCTCACTCCCTCCCATCACTCTCCAGCACTGGAAGCCATTAGCCTGATGTTCAGTTGAACAGATTCATACAGTATGCATTCTTGTCTGATTGGGTTCTTTCCTTTCATAGTATAGCTGTGAGGTTCATCCAGGTAGTTGCAAGTAGCTTCAGTCAATTCATTCTCATTTCTGAATAATATTCCTTTGTAAGGATACTTAGCACTTTATTTGTCCATTTTCCCTAGATGCACATTCTGTTTCCACTTTGTTATTATGAACAATGTTGCTACGAACATATTAGCACATGTCTTTTGGTTGACATATGCAACCTTTTCTGTTGAGTTTATTCCTAGGAACAGAATTGCCAAGTCATAGCATATGTGTATATTCAACTTTAAGAGATATTTCAAGATGGTTGTCTCCTCATGTGTTCTTTAAAGAAGGTGCTGCTTTTCTAGAGAAACAGCAGTTCTTGCCTGGAGGTCTGACCCTTTGGAATCTGAGAATCAGATTTTTGCACCTGCATTCAGAGTTTTGAGTCCAATTCCTCTCTCTGTGTATGCTCTTCATGCTCAGAGGAGGCTATTTTTATTATTACAGGGCAGGTGCAAAATGCCATCATTGAAACATTGAGCTTATGCACAAGCCTGGAAACCTTAGTTTAACCCCAGATTCCAGAGCCCCCTTGTGTCAAAATAGCAAGAGATGATCAGCAATTAGACATGGGAGTGGTGGGGTGAGGGTCTAAGAAGAAAAGCGGGACACGGAATACAAAAACAGGACTCCAAGAACTGAGAACATCCTGGGCAGATACTGATTGAAATAAGTGGAGAATGATCTGATAGGAGAGAACTGCAGAACAGCCAGTGGGAAGACAGTTTGGGTAAATTCCTGAGTTCAAGAAAGTTGCCCACAATAGCTGCCTCATCTCTGTCTTCTGTAGTGTGGTTGTGGTAGAGGAACAGCTGATAAGAAATAAACAAAGCACACATCATTTTTTAATTTCTAGGCGCACTGCTTCTCCAAGGTGACTATTCCAAGGCCAGATCCTGTGACTAAATTGCCAAAATCCTACTCTGTGTTGTGAAACCTTTAAAACACCCACACATACTGGTGCAATCCATTTGGAAAGCAATACAGCCATAGATAATGATCTTTACACTTCTTAACACAGGAATGCACTTCTGAAATTTTATTGTACAGTTATCATTCAAAACTGACAGAAGAATATCAAGTATATTAACCTTTCTAAAAATACTTTTTAAAATTTGGTAAATAGCATAAATGACCAACAGTAGCGGACACTATATCAGTTCGATTCACTCTTATAAAACTAGTTAAAATTTAATTTCTATGCTAATATGTTTAAATTGAAATCTCAGGACACAAAATTTACAGATTGTAAAATTACAATAAAATAAACATGCACATGAAAGTGAACAAAAATTTAAAGTAATAGCTACTTCTGCCCATGAAACACTAATACTGTTCTGAATGTTTTATATAAATTAACGCATCTTCATAACAACCTATGAGGTAAGTACCATTAATTCCATTTTTACTGATTAGGAAATTAAGCCATAAAGAGCTAAAGTAAAATTTCTAAGTTAGTAAATGACAAAGCTAAGTATTTTGACCTCCAAATCCTTAAAACTTAAGCCATTGTCATGTAAAGATAAATCATATTAAGGAGTGAGATTATTAGTTTCCCCATCTTTGAATGCCTTCTAATATCTTTACAACTAAATCAGCTATGACAAGTATTTGTTAAACAACCCTTATGTCTTTTACATAGAGCTAAATTCTTTCAACAAGCATCATTTCGCTAAATGTTCACAAAAATCTAATATTGAGATTACTACCTTTATTTTAGAGACAAAAAGTAAGAGTGAAATTTCCTAATTAATAATAAAATCTTCAACCATAAACAGAAGAAGCAAACTCTATGAGCTTCCAGAAATTAACAAAGCCACCAGTATGAATAAGAGATGTGCCTGTGGGACAAAGTATGTGTGCTTTCTGCTGTAGTGGGGCCAAACTGTAGGAAAATTTCATAGCATAAAACTGAGTAACATGGGCAAATTGTTTGAAGGAGAAGCAATGGCCATTAGAGTGAGAGGACAACAAATGATTTATATCAGTCAGTTTTCTGTTACTCTATCAAATACCTCAAATACACCAACTTATGAAGCATAAAGGTTTTTTGGGCTCACAGATTTAGAGGTTTCATCCCTGACTAGTAATTATGTTACTTGGAGCCAGCAGCCAAAGAGTCCATTGTGGTGGGAGCATTTGATGGAAGAAAACCCATTCACCTCATGGTAGGAAAGTGAAAGAGAGAAAAGGAAAGAGAAATAGACCAGCATCCACAATCTCTTTTAACGGTGCACCTGCAATAATCTCTCAGGAGGCCCTACCTCTTAAAAATTCCACCTTCCCATAGCACCATGCTGAGGACCTAGTCTTTAACTCATGAGCCCTTGAGAGATACATCTGAGCCAAACTATAGCATGGTTCATTGTGAATCAACACACTGAACAGTCACTGAGAATGTAAGCTCCTTGGTTACGGAAGTGATTGCAGAAAGATTCCTTAAAAATGTAAATTTTTAAATATCTGGTATTGAAACCAGGCAGAGAGAGAGGGAGAGAGAGAGAAAGAGAGAGAGACAGAGAGAGGGAGAGAGAGAGATTAATTACACATTAGACCTGTATCCTATGCCCTACTCAGTGTCAAAATTATACCAGATAAAGATGTATTTTGTATCTGTGGATATTAAAGTAGCTGAAGATATAAAACGCAAAGAGCATGTCCCTCCACATATACTGGCAAGACTACCAAAAAATACCTTTCCACATAACAACATGAGAGGCCCAGTGAGTTTCATCATCAACCTGTATCACTGTCTCCTTTATGTCTTCTATTCTAAGAAGTTTGATTCAAAGGGAAACCAAAGCAAAAGTAACTTTTATGCTAAATCAAATGAAAATTTATCCATCTTGAAATTCAGCCAGTTTCCAGGCTCTGTTCTAACACAGGGCTATGTCTTCCCTGGACACCACCGTATCCTCAACACACAGGGCAATTCCAGGCAGAGAGAAGGGATTCACTATTCAATAAACTACTGTCAGGTGAAAATAAGAGAGAAACACCATAGTCCTGTACTTTAGGAGCCAGTGAGCATCAATGAATGGTGACTGTAGGTCAGAAATCAGTCCATTCAATTACACCAGGCACACATGTGCCAAAGTGCATAGTACAGACACTGTGTATATGAGAGACCCAGCAAAGAAAGGGGCTTGTGAAGGAGCAAGATGTGATGAGAGGGAGTGGAGGACCAGCAGAGATGCAGATTCTATTCCTACAATAATCTGAACCAGCTCTGGGTACTTGGCAGGTCTCCTAACTTCTCCAAAGCACTCGGTCTGCATCAAAGAGTCACAGGACCAACTGGAGAAGACTTGGAATCTAAGAATGTTAGAGTTGGGAAGAATATTAAACTGACTTTCTTGTTTTGCAATAAGAAAACTGAGACTGTGCGAATTAATGTGCTCCTCCTCCTATCACAGGCTACTCCCAGAGGAGCCAATCCTAAGAACACTTTCTGTGGAGCACAGTGGTCATTTTACCACTTCTCAGGGACAGGAGTTGAAGAGCAGCATGTAAGAAGTTAAAAATGTAGTCATCACAGCAGAATCAATGCCACAGATATGCTAGATGGCAAAAGGAAAAAGGTGGTTGATCTGGTTACCTAGTATAGACAAAGCCCAGAGGCAGGCTGAATGTAAAATCCTACAGGCAGAGGATACATAAATCAGAACAATTGGGTATAATAATTCAGCTCTCAACAGTTAGCCCAACAAAAAGCTATTTCCTCGGGAGAAAGGGGAATAGAAAGAAATCTTTGTTATACATTGTACTCAAATCTGGTGAAAACATCAAAATAATCTCATTAAAGACCAACACACTTACTCAAGACCGACAAAAGGAGTCCATGGCAGTCTTAAAAATCTGTTTAAGGAATTTCACTTAATCCTCTCCTCCAGTAGACTTTTTTTTTTCAAATTTGCCTGTAAACTAATACATCATTTTATTTAGGGTAAGAGCCTATCCCCGCAAATAGTTATTTAAGTAAATGTTCTTTCCATGACCTGGAAGGACCAGTTGGTATTGAATCAGCCTTTCTGAAAACCTCAAGAGGTGACCTATCTTCACATCCTTAATAAACAAAAGTTTCTTTTAGACTAGAAGGTGGTAGCAAGGTCACTTTTAACACCAAAGAAATATTTACATAACCCAACAGCATCCAGAATATGCAATTAAAAAAAGGAATAGTTAATGAGCCTGCAAAATCATATGTACCCTTTTCCAGAGCAAATCTTACTGAATGATGAGTGATGGAGTTTTCTATGGTTGAATTACTTTTTTTAATTGAGTAAATAAGCCAAGGTAAGAATTAAAGCATAAATTAAAGCATAAAAAAATACAGGCAGAATTTAGGAGAATGAAGACAGAGGTGTTTCAGTACTAACAGTAGGAAGATTTGATTGTTTTTTTAAATGTTTGTATCTCCTTTACATTTCACAGTGTGTGTGTGTGTGTGTGTGTCTCCATGCACATGTGTGTGTGTACAGTGCACACAACAAAGACTGGAATGTGCAATCACCTCTATTTTAACTATATTCCTTCACTCTCAATATTCATTCATTACCACTCCCACCAAAAATTTAAATATATATGTATATTTAAATTTATGAATTGTGGCCCACTAATGTAATGGGTTGCACTAGTAACTCCAATTCTTCACCCATCCTCGCTCTCTTGATTTACATTCAGCTGTGGTACTCACTTTGGCCTACAGTAGTGATGATGACCCTTTTAGATACAAGTGCCCAAATTACAACCTAAAACTTACTTATTTGTTGTAAAGTGACAACACTGCAACAACACTCTAGTTAATCTTGAATATTGAGGTTTTAGTTTAGAAAAAAACAACTGTTACCCCAGCCTGGCTGCTGGGGTGAGAGAGGGCTCTGCACACCCATGGGTGCCATAGGTTCACCATCACTGGCCTATAAAGTAGACATGAAAGTGTGTCAGCTTCCAACCTGGGCCTTCAGATGCCCTGCAAGTTTCTAGTTGCCCTCTCATAACTCTGCTACCTTCTACACAAAGAACCTTCCCAGGCTAGTCTGCTGGTCCAAGGGGAGCAAGCAAACCTGGCCAATTCCATCCATACCCCAATTAAATCATCAGAGCCTCTCAGCCAAGATCGGCTGACCTATAGCTGACCCACAGACTCCTGGGCTAAAATAATAATACAATAATAATGCTATTTTGTTATATAATCTAACAGTTATTATAATAATAATACAATAATTGTTGTTCTAAGCCTCTGAGTTTTAGGATGGTTTGTTACACAGAAATAGCCAATAAATACACTAGATTTGCTCAGAAATTTAACAAACAGGTCTCATCCTAACATATTCCTGGTGGTGAAGACAGTTGCCTCCAGCGTCTTAGCTCTCCCAACTGAACATGAAAGAAAATATTAGCTATACCTTCCTCAAGGAACTATAAGGATTAAATATGCATAAATTTCTTACCTAGAAAACCCACAGGTGAAGACAAAGGATAATGCTATGATTAGTTAAAAAACGAAAGAGAGAGAAGGAAAAGGGGATCTAGAGAAAAAGAGAGGGAGGAAACAGAAAAAGAAGAGGACAGAAAGGAAGAGAGCGGAAAAACAAAATCACTCTAGAGGCCATGGTATCTCTTAGCAGGACACCCATCAAATCACTCTGGTGGATAACCAAGGTGTTTGCCGAAACTGAGACGGCATCTCCTTTTAGATAATTCCTTTCCGTGAGAAGACGTAGACTAGAAGTGTACCCACACATCCCAGTGAGATAACGCTCCCTAAAAGCTAGAACAATGGCATCCACTAAATGAAACCCAAAGTTCTTTTCTTTCAAACAGCAGCTGAGAAGCTTCCCTTGGATTTCCTCCTCCAGAATTTGAACCTGGCATCTAGTCCAGTGACTTGCTGAGGCTGCAGTGCCTGTTATTCTGGTGTGACAGACACAGTACAGATGCAACGTACTCTATAGTACAGGAGAGAAGCTGGGCTGATGGTTAATTAATTACTGAAGCCCCTGTCCTCCACCCAGCTTTACTGCCCAAATTGCCATGTCATGCAGGAGTGCACCACTATGCAAAAACATATTCCAGCATCACCTGAGCATCTAACTGACCAGAGAAACCACCATCAGGAACAGTCCTGTGGGTCCCATCTGACAAATCCAAGCATGAAAAGAGGCAAAATCTTTATCAATGAGAAACCGACACCAGCACATCAAGATGGAAGCAGAAAGCTGAGAAGTTTAGGGGTGGGACTCCCAGGAAACATCTACCCAGTGTGAAACATATACACGCAGACACACACACAGAAACAATTTGCAAGCCGTTGAGGCAAGATCTACCTGTCCACCACTGAACTCACTACTGCTTCTAGGTCCTTGGCTGTCAGATACAGTTCTCTTCCTTCAATGTAGAGGGTAATCATTAATATTCTGTCCATCTAGGAACCTAGGAAGAGATCTTTTAAAAAGTCAGGTGGGCCACACACTCAGTCAGTCACTCATCCTCATGCAGACATAGCTGCGGTACCAGATCTATTTCATTTGTCAATGTTTTTTCCTCGAGTTTTATTAAATATTCCCTATGAAACAACCCAGCAACTAGAAGAACCTACTTGTCACTCAGAGCTCCCAGATTTCCAGACAGCAAAATATAACCCATAAACCTAAAAAGTGTACCGCATCTGGATTTATGGAAGTAGCGAAAGGAGGCCATCTCCTTTACCCAGTAATGTCACTGGATTTCTTGGATTTATAAGGCTCACTCTTTTCAGTAACTAACTCGTCTTTTGCAGGTAAATCTCTTTATCCTCTTAGAAGAGTGGATAATTCATCAGTCTTTCATAACTTACTGTGAATGTAATTAGATTGCTTTTACCAAACAAGTTAATTGTGAAAGCAGCCACTTCATTGGTTAGAAAAGCCTCCTTGGAGCATTAGGAAGGCTGGAAGGGAGAGGATACCTCTGTCTATGGTCTCAAGTTTTCAGAGGTTATCGTTAAGCTATACCTGGGAGAGAAGGGGACAGCAAGATCTGAAGGTAAACATGAAATGAAGAGTGCTGGGGGAACCATTCTATTCACAGTGCATCCATGGTGGTTCTTGGGGCCAGGTTTTACACCAAATTATGCGTACTGGAAGTGGATGCATATATGTCCAGCCATCTGGATGGGGCTTGAGGCACGCAGAGTCCTTGCAACCACCACTAGCCACAAGCTTCTGCCTCCATTTAACCTACATTTACCATCCAAATATTGTCATTTTCTTTGTGCCATGATATGAAAAGGGCTAGGAAGCCTTGCTATAACCTAATGATATAACAGAATAAGATAAAACAGAAGTCTCTGTCAAGAGCTCTGCTGTATTCCTGACCTCCCCATTCTGGAAATTTCTATGGCTCTCATCCATTGTTCCACCCTAGAACTCACTTTCAATGCTATTTTGGAAAAACCCTCTCAGATTGGTTTAAATTCCTTTGCTATACTGGGCAACTCCCTCGAAAGGCCACATCACAATTAAAAGCCCTTCATTCATCCATCCATGCTGCCTGGATTGGTGAGAGGAACCACTCCCTAAGTGCATGGGCTTAGGAACTGGACTGATGGGTTTAAATCCTAAGGGTTGCTGCCTACTATCTATCTGTGTCATCTTCAGCTAAGTTCTTAACCTTCACTTCCCTCACTTTCCCCAGTGAGGGAATTAAATTAGTAATCATGTCTGCATCTCAGGATTATTGTAAGGGTTAAGTGAATTGGTGTTTATAAAATACAGAGCTTGGATTAAATTAAGCACTAAATAAATCAACAATTACAATTTTTATGGTGATTTCTTTCTACAGCACAGTGAAGGTTCTGTCCAATGCCATTCTCCTGTTAGGCTGTAGCTCATTTGTTTCGCTAGTATTGTAGCTTTCAGTGCCTAATACACAGTCTGGCATAGGATCACACAAAAGAGGCTCCAAATATTGGTTGAGTGAATTTATGAATGCAAGTAACATGTTTTGTTTTTGGTTCTGTCAAGTTTCTCTTTGTGTTAATTTTCATGGTTAAGATTTTCCGTCATTTTGCCTTAAACAGAAGCACTCTCTGTTCTCCAAATTTTGAAGAGAGCAAGATCAAATGTAAATTTCTGTGTTCATAAGAGAAATATTACCATTTGGGGAAGTTGCATGAATAACCTTCCCAAAACTTTTTTCTCCCACCACCCCAATCTAATTGCCTCTGAAGGAATAATAGTTTGAGTAGCCAAATATCACGACCCACAAAAGAGGAAAATTCCAAATTTTATTTACACATTGGTTTTCCAGATGTGGACAAATCTTTTCTTGCCTAAATGGTATTGACAATTTATGGCTGTCTTTGGAAAATCATTTGATAATAATCCAACTATCTAGAACCTCTGTATTTTATGCATGTTAGAAGAAAAGAAAGTTATTGCCCAGGAAAATTTCCAGACTGCAATAAAATAAAACCAATTGCTGCCAAGAACCATCTGTCATAAAAATCTCCCCTAACAGCTTCTTACCTTTATGTATCTGTAAAGCACCTTTTTTAAAAATGAGAAAAGGCTATCAATCATTTCTTTTAAGACTAATTGCAAACATTTAATACAGAAATTAAATATTATAAGACAATAAATAAGGTGTGTAGCATTCTAGAGTGAAGTGTGAGCATCTCCCAGAATGGAACCAGTAGTGACACTAATATTGTAGGGGACATTTAGCGAGTCTTCCCTTGGCCACCCTCAATACCTACATCCGCTATAAGGGCAGAGACTTGTGGGAGTCTTGGTGAACTTGAAGGGTTCTTATGAGAATCAATGAGAAAAGAGATGTCTGAGCATTTTAAAAAATTAAACATGATCTAAAATTAAAAGATGTAACCTTTCTTAATGAGAGTAAGTAAAACAAAGCCTACATGAGCAATCCCACATTTATATGGCATTCAGAGTTGTAACAAAGATGCAATGACATAAGAAGCTTGGGCCCAAGGTCAGTGATTTCTAATCTGATTGAGGATCTGAATCCCCAAAATCATACTTAATAAAGCAGAGGTCTACACCCTACCAGAGACCTAGGGAGCCAAAATCTCCATGGACCTGCTGACTCAAAATTTGTGCATTGGATCTGGAAATCTGTATTTCAGCAAACTTCCCAGGAAATTATGATGAAGTCAAGGACTGGAAAACTACTGGGCTGGATGATTTTTAAGGTCCTCTGCAACAGGAAAGGGGAAACAAAACTATGTGGCTATGTGATTTATCTTCATTAATGCCTGCCACCAGAACTAGTGATTCCTGTGTCACATTCTACTCTGTATTATTGCTTTGCCTGGCCCCTACCAGGGCCTATCAATCAGAAGGATAGATTATACACTGCCACTAGCCCCATCAGCTTCTCGCTCCACCCATAGCAGGGATGCAAAGGAAGATATAAATGAGAGGCGAGACAGACGTATCCCTTCCTTCCACCTACGCCCATGGCTCCCACCTAAGTTGTAGTGCTTTGAAAATAGGACACATTGTGTCCACTCTTTTAAAAACTTGCATAGAAACTGAACGTTTATCCTGAATAATTGATTTATTGGGTATCCTTCCTTCATATCCCTCTTTCCCTCTCTTCTTTTAACATTATCTATGGTGTATCTGTTATGAGCCAGACTCTGAGCTGAACTCTGTAGATGTCATGCCTTGCCTGCTGAGCTCGAGATCTGATAGGACAGACCTGACATGAGCCCCTAAGTTATGTTATGAGGAAAGAGCACTTATGCAGAATTCTTAACATGGGAATCTGACCTTGTCTGAAAATCTGAGCCATGAGATGCCAAAAATGAGGAGGAATTGACTAGTAAAGCTAGTTAACTGACAGGATAATCCATACAAAGGAAGCAGTTTACACACAAGTCCTATTGGACTGAGGCCAGAGTGGCCATCTGAAAGAATGAGGGAAGAGTAGCACCATGAGGCAACACCAGAGAGGCAGATCCATGCCTCATGGGTCATCCATTTAACACATTGGACTTTATCACTAGAGCAGTGGGAAAGCATTAAAGGTTGTACACAACCCAGAGAGAGGAGTTGACAAGAGAACTCAACTGTAGGGTAGGAACAAGTGTGGAAAAGAGACAATTAGGGCAAATGAGTCAGCTCACATAACACCACTGTGGCAGCAGCTGCAGAGAGATATAGAAAATGGGCAGTCTTGATGGGTAAAACATAACAAGGGATGATCTAGGGACTTTGTGAAGAAACAAAACAAACACAGTATGTTCAGGGTAGCAGAAGAGCAGGGCACTGATTGAGGTCAAGCAGAGATCTTCTCACAGTAAAGAAGTTTGAGAAATCCTGATCTAATCCACCTTCTTTTGTAGACAAGAAAGTCTTGACCCAGAGATATTAGCAGCTTGTTTAGTGAAGATCACAGTTCAGCTCAGTGACAGAGCAAAGGCTAGAACACTCCCAGTGTCTATTGCCGTAAGACCAGTATGGGCAATAATCAAGGCAAAGAAGCTAAACCAACTGAAGCCAGATTCAGGGACAGAGCGAAACCAAGCTCTACAAAGCTGGCAGAAGTAAAAGAAACATGTCCATCAGCCCTAGGGCTCTCAGCTAGCCTGATCTTGATAAAGCTTCAGGCCACAACATACTGCTATGAAAACCAAGACTGTGCAGAGGAGAAAAGCAATGGCACTGCCTCAAAAATATGAGGACAACAGCCCTCTTCTCTTTCTCCAGCCACGGAGTCCAACCATGTAGTGTCCAGGATAAAAGTGAGTCAACCAGATCTTGCTCACACTCCCTGGTGACACTGACTGCACCCTCCTCCCCATACACTCATGGGGGCCTCTCACACCTCCTTTGCCATATGTGTTCCCAGGGCTGGGAGAGCATAGCTGGATGAGGAAGCACCCAGCCCCAACTCATGCAAACCTTGGACTCTGCAGAGTCCATGACGCAAATGGAGACAAGAGGCTTCCCCTGGTGTACATCACACTCACCCTCAGCCAAAAAGATGAGCACGTACAAAGGAGTTAGATGCTCAGTGTGATATCCGAAACAACTTGCCTCTCATACAGATTGATAATCATGACTGCCACAAGATTAATTGTATTTTTCCTGGAACAAAACTGGAAATCACTCAAAGGGCAATAAATGCTGAAATCTGTCTATGCTCTGCCAAAATTTCAGGCAAAAAGCCAATAAGGCTATTTTTACCTTACATGTTTGAATGGGTTTTTAAAAAAAACAGATCCATGCTGACTCTAATAGACTAGATCAGCCCAGGAGCCTAAAAGAGATTGCTCACTCTGGTTTAAAGCTTAAATTCTTAGTCAGCTGCTCTGCAACCACATAGTGGCAAATGCCACCCATGAGAATCCATAGCCTGCATCTCCCTGTTCTAGCCCATGGAGAGACAATGCCTTACCAGCTATGACAGCATGGAGTTTTCTACAATCATCTCTTCTTAGAGTACAGAGCCAGAAAGTGAAGACGATGGCAGGAGGGCAAAGGAAACTGGTAGCACAACTACTCTGAGGCTTTCAAAATATTTCAAAGATCAATATTGTAAAACCACATCTTGGAGCCAGATCAAAGCCTTTCAGGGCTTTCCTCAGGGTTAAGCAGATAGTGACAATAACCTATGTCCTGTTTGTGCACCAAAATTTATGGATTATAAAAAATGTTCATACATCATCACATTTATCCTCCCAACAAATGTTTTCCCACATTGTAGGTTGTCTCTTAGCTCTGTTGGTGGTTTCTCTTGCAGTGCAGAAGCTTTTTAATAAGATGAGATCCCAGTTGTTGATTCTTTGTGCTAGTTCCCATGCTACTGAGGTTTTGTTCATAAAGTCTTTTCCTATGCCAATGTCTTCAAGAGTTCTACCTAACTTATCTTCCAGCAAGTTTAGTGTTTCTGTTTTAATATTTAGATCTTTAATCTACTTCGAGGATCAGATATTTTAAACTGGCCTGTAGAAATGTGCTCGAAGGAGTTATCAGACACACACAAAGATGGCTGAGGCTGTAACTGTGTTTACAACAAATGAACTCAAAATAGAATAATTTTAAGAGGTTTTATAAGGAACTATTTACAAAAGTGAGGGACAGGCTTAGAAAGCACTTAAAGGATGAAATGGCACTACAGGGTTAGCAGTGTGACTGTCACATTCCTAGGCCTAAGGAGCATGGAGAGGAACTGGATTCCCGAAGCTAGTGAGAAAGAGCTGTAAGAAACGGACAATTTGAAAGGCTCTGGGACCTTCAATCAAAATGGGCAGAGAGCTAGAAAGATAGAGAAACCAACTGCCTGGGTCCCTGGGTTAGCCAGATTTTGTTGCTATAATAAATACCTAAGGTGATCAGCTTGTAAAAGGAAATGGTTTACTTTGGAGGTCTTAGTGCCTGATTCATTGGCCCCATTGTGTTGGGCCTGTGGAACGGCATCAAGTCATGGCAAACATGTGTGGTGGAGGAAAGTGCTCGGCTCATCATGGCCAGAAAGCGAAAAAATGGGGCAAGGAGGAGACTGGGAAATGATAATCACAGTGGAGGGCATGTCCCCTAAGGACTCCCTTCTGGGTCCTACCTGTTACAGCTTCTGCCACTTCTCAATAGAATTAAAGTAGGGACTGAGCCTTTAACACAGGGACCTTTGGGGGACACTCAAGATCCAAACTAGAGCATTCCCAAATCGACCAAAACCAAGCAATACTCAAAGGATAAAAGCACAATTGAGGCAAATCATGAATCTGAGCCTCTTGGAGCAGAAAGCAGAAAGGGGAAATGTGAAAGACCTGGAAGGGCAAATGGCAGATCTTCAGTGTCTGGACCATTTCCCTAATAGTGATCGCTGCATTTTCAGGACCCCTGGCCCGCAGAATAAGTCTGTCCTTGATCAACCAAACTCTGAAGAACTGTATGCCAGCAGACATTTCCCAAGCACTTCTTGGGCATCCTGAGCTAACAACAAAGATCTAGAAATTCCAAGGGGCATGAAAGAACAAGTCCTGGCCTGGTGTGCCTTTCATATCATCCTCAGAAGGAGGCACTCAGTGCTCTCGGTGTTCCACAGAAAAGGATTTACTGAACACTGGCTACATGCAGGCTCTGAGCTACATGCTTTTATACTCATCTCATTTTATCCTCACAACCTTTTGGGGCAAGTCTATTACTATCCTTGTCTTAAACAGGAAATCATCAAGTCCCTGAGAATTTAAGTAACTTGCCCAAGATCAAACAGCTAAGTAAGCGGCAGACAGATGTGAATGCAGATTCGTCTGACCACAAAACCCAATTTCTTGGAGCTTATTAATTACATGAGGAGATAGGTCGCACTCATTTGAGAAAGTCACAGAATAGTAAATCAGCAGAACTTATTAGTACTTGATAATGATGCCTCCCTCTGGGCTTTTAATGCTGTTTCAAATCCCACTGCAAGGACATCATGTACTGTGGCTCCCTTTCCATGTAACTCAGGTGCCACTTCCTAATATTAGAAAGTGTGCTCTGCCCATCCACCCAAGAAGAGAAGGGCACAGATACTGAGTTTCTGCCACAGACAGAAAAGCAGTCTTCCTCTTAGTCCTCAATCCCAGGACTCAACCCAGAAGGAGTGCGGGTTCCTGGAATAGTCCAGTGAACTTGAATAGCCTTACAAAAAAGGTGTCTCCAGCTTCCGTGGAAAGGCTAGCACGAAACAATGCACTGAAGCATCTCAGAGAATACCAGCCCCCAGAGTCTCAGTTTTGTCTTTCCTATATTCAGGAGTGCACAAGAACTAACTGATCGGCGCGGCTCAGGCCTTTCAGCATGTCTACGTCGCGGGGAATAGCAGCAAGTTCCCTAGAACAGCTCTCTTCAGCTTCCTACACTCTCCACTTCCACTCAGACTCCACTGCCAGAGTTTACTTTTCTCCCTGCCAGGGCTGCTGTACATTAAGATTCCATTTCACAGTGGGGTGAAAGGATAAGATGTATCTTAATTTACCTGGTGTTCTGCCTACCTAGCTTATTTAGATTTTTCAGCCTGCTGAGAAGGAATTGGGCCTAGCTTAATGATCAGCTCAAGACTTAACCTGTTGCTGACACTTGAATGCGCTGTAACCCTGGTTAAAATTCAGGGACAGCAGTTAGTCAGGCAGCCTGGGGCTAGGAGAACATCTCTGGCCCTCTGTCATTACTTAATTTTCTGCCCAGCAAAGTCAAGAAAATAGAACTTGTAATAAGATTAGTCTGAATTTAGGAAACATCACTCCTTACAATCCAGCTACTGGCTTTAATGCTTTTTGGCATGGGTGAGGTTCCATATTTCTAGCCTGACACTCAAGCCTTGCAGTTCATATGATTCCCAGGATCTTGCTGGTTCTCCACTGCCTACCCTCTACAAATTATTAGAAATTAATTTGACTTGGTTCAGCATTATCTGACAATTGCACTGACCCCCCCATGAACCTTTCTGGCTAATTTACATCCCCGCCATGCGGCTTAATGTCTTCAATGCCCGTGCACATTATTTTAAGCTCATGCCAATTATAATTTTTAATACAGTCTGAAAAATCATGCTGTTACTTAGCAACAAAGGTCACTGCAATAAATAATAATATCTTGTGAAGCTATTGATATCCTCAATTCTTTTTCATGGTGACTGAGAGTTAGGAAGGAGACCTTTCTCATCTACTGCTGATATTTGAACTATTGACAAATACTCACTACCTGCAGCTCCTTCCATGTGTGTAAGTGCAGCTCCACCCACACTGTAAGACCTCCTTCCCTTTGGTTTTGCCCCTTTAGGACAGTGATTGAGTGGCACTGGCTGAGCTTCCCTCCCTCCCGGTGTCCCTTATACCTGAGGGGCACAACAGAAGATGTGGTTAATAAACAGATCCCAAAGGTAATGGAGTTCACAGGTGTGAAGGTGAAGTCCCAAGAACCTTTTGTTTTGGGAGCCAAGGGTTGAACATTCCTAATGATAAGGACTTTTCTCCTTGTAGACTATCATTTCCCCTTGAGAAATGATCTTAGCTATTGCACAAGTGGGCCTTTAGTAGACAACCTCAAAGGTAATCGTGGCTTAAGGCTTCCACAGCTGCCTGGACCCTAGACTTAAACACCAGAGACATCCCCGCTTGGTCTCTCCCACTCTCCTAGAGCTCTCACTACCATCTCTTCTCAGCTGAAGTGAGCATCCTCTTCATCACTGGGGAGTAGGGAGCCAAAAGTCACCTTAAGGAGCTCACCACTCAAGGCTGTTTATAAATTGTAAAGCCCTATATACTTGTTATGAGCATCAATAGAAAATCATACACATTTTAACAAAGCCTAGCCATCTCCAGGGAGGAAGCCACTCTTTCTGCCCTCTTCCCAATGGTAAGCATAGATTATCCTAGAGGTCAGTCTCAGACAAAAGAACACTCACTCCTGGATTACTCTTCCCCATTGGGAGCCTCTATCCTTAGACAGGCAAGCTAGGATTTTCTTTCTAGGGCTTGACTCCTTTGAGGCTTCACAGACGTTATGGTTTATATCTAGATGTTCCTCCAAAGCCTCATGAGTTCATAGGTGAGGTTTTGTGGAGGTGATTGGCTCATGCATGTGTGATACTGATGATTTTATAGAGGGCTGTGATGTTGGAAGGTAAAGCCTGGTAGGAAGAGGAAGGTCACTATGGCCATGGCTTGAAAGAGTGTATATCTCTCCTCCCTTGATCCCTCACTGCTTTCTGCTTCCCCTGCCAAGAACTGTTTCTCCTCTGTCAAGCCCCTCTGCCAGGCCACCCTGCCTTGGAACCAGCCAACTATGGACTGAAACCTGTACAAACTGTGAGTCAAAATAAACCTCTACTCCTGTAACTTGTGGTGTCGGGTATTTTGTCCTAGAATTGAGGAAGTAGCTAAGAAAATGGGTGTCTGCACCATACAGGAGTTGTTTCACACCACCACTTCATATGCTCTGTTCTGTAGATGCCAAGTCCAATGTTTGGGGGTTGGGGGGGGGGTTGTTGTGTTGTGGGGTTTTTTGGTACCGGGCATTAAACTCAGGTCCTTGTATGGGGCAGGTGGCAGAACCACTGAGCTAAATCCCTGGCCCCCAAGTCCAGTGTTATTAGATCACATTAATTCATTGCCAAGTACTTTAGGTAGCATTATTATTCCCATTTTTCAAGTGAGAAATTCTGTATTATTTCCTGAATATGTATTAGAGATAAGATTTATAAACAAAGATTCTGGGTCCAAAAACCCATGCACTTAACCAATTCCTTTAATTTCCAGGACAATATGAATTCATTCCCATCTCCTCACTACTTATTACACCTATTTAAGGGTCATGAAATAGGACTATACTGAAAAATTTTGAGTAGTCTTCACTTCCATTCCCTATCTATGAAACAAAATTACAGGGCATCCTACCTTTCTGTCTTGTCCAATGGTGCATCCACCAAACGCAAATAGCTAGGTTTCTCATTCTTGACCAGGTTTCCTATAGCTGTAAAGATCTAGGCTTAGTAGCATATTCAGTATACAGTGTCCATTGGCAAGGCACTATACTAGGTGTCTGAAGAAATATTTGGTAGACGCATAAGATAACCTGGTCAGGATCTATCTATACCTATGTGCTGTGGTCATGAAACATCCCAGCAAGGTAAAGAATCTAAATGAGTTGGACTTTAGCACCATTGAACTTATCTTTCTTATAATTATCATTTTACTTCATTCCTAGGAACTAGCGGAAAATGCTAGTTATTCAAGCTAATTTCTTTCCAGTCCAGCACTTTTCATATCTAGATAGAAGATCAATGATCTATAGATAAAGGACCCAAGTTATATCATTTCAACCAGCTCCAGCAGGACCCTCTCAGATGCATCCTCAATACTAAACAATCAGTGCCTGTTTGGCTGATAACCCTACTGTCATGAGGTCCAAAGGCATTGATGCCAGGCCAGAATGTGCCATTCTTCAGGGGAATTTTCCTCCGTTATTTCATTTGAATTAAAAACCATTTGAGATTCCATTGCTAAGCCAGCATAGCCTGGGGCCTCTAAAATGACAGCTGTTAGAACTTGTCTGCCATTCTAGCGCCTCAGTGGCTGAAAACTCAGAATCAAGACAGAGCCCCACCAGCCGCTAGTTCATCCTCCAGCAGGAAATCACTTCCACACTCGTCCATGGGACAAAAGCCAGCTGCACCATCAGGAACCCTAGGAGGCCAAAAGCCAAGCAGCCACCCTCTCAGATAAACTGATTTCAGTATCTCTGCTTCTCCATGCTGCTCTCTCTCCCTACCCTGTTATATTCCTATGTCCTATTTAACTTGATTTCTGAAACATGATATGTTTATTTCATCATGCTTCAGTGGTTTGCATATTTTCTTCATCTTTACCTTGACTTTGCCCATTGGTATCTAAGAGCTGTGTTAAAGATATAAGAATCTAGGGCCAGGGATTTAGCTCAGTGGTGCCATGCCTGCCTCTCAAGCAAAAGGTCCTGAGTTCTATCTCCAGTATAAAATATATATATATATATATATATATATATATATATATATATATATATATATGAATCTCCATGTTCTTGGCTTGTCCATTCATTCATTTACCCATTCATTCACTAAATATTTATTTGTAACTATTTGAGTGATTTACAGTGTAAGATACTGACGATACAAATGAATGAAATACCACCTATGTACTAGAGGAAGTTAAGGTCAAGTAAAGGAGCCATTGCAATATATGCAATGAGTTTCTTCAAAACTCATAAATATCCCAGAGAAAGGTGAGACTAAAAACGAATAGAGAGACCTGCACAGAAAAGGAAGAGAAAGGAGCTACTGTTTCAGATCCTAGGAAGAGGATGGTTCACGAAAGGGGGACAGATACAAATGAAAACAAGAGAACAGAAAAGACCCACATGAGTTTAGGAAACAAGAACGAGCTCTTCTTTGTCAGAGTGCAGGATGTGAAGTATGATGCACAGGGAGCATGAGGCTAGACAGTCAACAGAGGCCAGGTCTTAGATGGCCTTATGTGACCAACTAGGCCCTCTACGTGGTAGTATCAACAGTGCACAGTTGTTAAGGTTTACAGTGGGCCAAGTCCTGCACAGTGCATATATTATCTAGGCCTTCTCATATCCCCATGAGTTAGGTGTTAAACTGAACTATAAGAAATTTACCAGTGTTCCACCATTTTGACCTATAGATGAAATGCAGAAAAAAAACAGTTCTAAGAGAGAAGTTTATAGCAACACTTACATAAAAAAACTCAAACAACCTAATGTTACACCTCAAGAAACTAGAAAAAGAAAAAACTAAGGCTAAAATTAGCAGATTAAAGAATATAATAATCACAGCAGGAGGATAACAAGTTTGAACCCAGCCTAGGCAACTTAGCAACTTGGCAAGACCCTGTCTCACCATTAAAAGAAAAAGGGCTGGGGATATAGCTGAGTTTAATCCCTAGTACAGAAAAATAAATCATAGCAGAAAATAACATGAAAGATTAACAAAACCAACAGGTATTCTTGAAAAGTTAAATAAAATTGATAAACTCTTACCTAGACTACAAAAAACTCAAAAACTAAAATCAGAAAGAGGATATATTACTGCTAATAGAAATATGAAGAGTCTTAAGAGATTACTCTAAACAATTATGTGCTAACCAATTAGAAAAATCTAGAAGAAACATCTAAATTCCTAGAAACAGAGCTTGCCAAGACTGAATCACAAAGACACTGGAAATCTAAACAGACCAATAATGATTAAAAAGATTGAATCAGTAACTAATAGTCTCCCATTGAAGAAAACCCCAGAGACAGCACATTATATATAAGAATCAACTCAAAATAAAGTAAAAGGTAAACATGAGATCTAGAACTATAAAACTTACAGAAGAAAACAAGGGAAAAATTCCATGACACTGGTCAGGGCAGAGATTTCTTGGATATGACCCAAAAGTTCAGGCAACAACAGAAAAAAAAAAAAAAAAAAAAACAGGATTTCATCAGACTAGAAAGTTTCTTCACAGCAAAGAAAACAACTGAAAGAGAGAAAAGACAACCCACAGGCTAGGAGAAAATATTTGCAAATTATGCTTTGCATAAAGAGCTAATATCCTTATCCAAATAAGGAACTCAAAGTATTCAATAATAAGCAAATAAATGTTATTTAAAAATGGACAAAGGGATTTGATGGACATTTTTCCAAAGAAGCCATACAAATGGCCAGCCAACACATGAAAAGAATATTCAACAACTCTAATCATAAGAGAAATGCAGATTAAAACCACGAGATATTGGCTCACAACTGTTACATTGACTGTTATCAAAAATATGAATGCCAACAAGTATTGATGTGAATGTGGGAAAAAGGCAACCCTTATACACTGTTAATGATATTGTAAACTAGTGCAGCCATTTGGAAAAACAGTATGAAGGCTCCTCAAAAAACTAAAACCAATTGTTTCTCGGCCTTTTGGATAAGATCAAGTGTAAAAAACTAAAACCAGAGCTACCATATGATCTAAGAATTCCACTACCCAATAGGATTGATCTCACAATGTTGAAGAGATACTGGAAGCAACCTAAGTTTCTTCTTTGATTATCTCTACCTGCTAAGCACAATCTCCCCTATTAGATGCTGATACAAAAAAAAAAAAAAAACGCTCAGGCTGGAGATTTAGCTCAGTGGTGCTGCCACCTGCCTTGCATACACAAGATCCTAAGTTCAATCCCCAGTACCAAAAAAAGAGAAAAAAGCAAACGCTCATCAACAGAACTTCAAGTTGATAGCACAAACCCAGAGAATATCGTGTAAAAAAACAACACAGTCCCATTTCTCAAATTTGCCCCTTGCCTTCCAGTTTTTAATTAAAAATTTTCTATCCAAGGTGGAAATGGCCTCCCTGATATACAGGTCGTTTTCATAGTCCTTAATCCACCCGCACACACTTTCATTTCCTTTCACATTTATAACATTCTGCTCCAAGCAGCATTTTCTCTTCTGAATCTGTTCTAAAAGATATTATGACATTTCACTGAACACAAAGTCAAACATCTATATGAACACACAGATCCGTGTAATACAAGCATGAATGGGTTCCATATGTTTTTTGTAAGAATACGTTTCTACCAGAACAAGAGGGCATCCAATATTAATCACACACACATGAATTTTACTTAACAGTCTGCCAGCGGCTTTGATTTCTGAGAAAATTAACATTTTAGTCTATGTAAATAATCTTTGCCTTTGAAAGAAACAGAAGGGAAAATGATTTCTTTTTTTTCCTGCAACAGAATTTTCTCTTTCTGGCTTGTTCTGTAACAGCTAAGGTCAAAGGGAAAATCTACTGCCTTCTAACATTCACCTTCTCTCAAACTGTGCCAGTAACCAGAACAGCCAACAAACTATGCTCCACTGTCTGAGTTTTATTCTGTATCTAAAGGAAATCAAGTAGCATTGCTGCACAATCCCATGTAACGATCTTGTTCATTTTAAGTAGATACACAAGGAGAATGTCCACAAAGTATGCTACAGCAGCTAGTTTCTCCTGCCAATCCCGGAAAATACAGATCTGTTGAGCTTTTATTTGATCTTCTGGAGGCTTTAATGCATCATTATGCGATCATACTGCCTTTTACATGTGTTAATGCATGTGTTACACTTTCAAATATGAGCAGTGTTGCAAATCAGCCCCCACCCTCCAAGATAAGGCGAGAAAAGACTTTGATGATTCATGGGAACCACCCTAATGTGGCATGATAATTCCTACTGTGATCTTCACAAGAGTATAAAGCCTCAGGGATTCGGCTTTGTTGTCCCCTTTTACCTAGGAAACAGACTCCTGAACAAAAGCAAAATCACTTCCTTCTAAGAAATTGTGGGTGCTTAGATTATATCTTTTCAAGAAGAAAAACTTCGAAGATAGGGGTTTTTTCCTTATAAATCTAGGTCTGTGTCTGACAGCCATTTGGTTAGAAGTCTTTTGATGTGTGATCCTGATACCAATTAGCATTGCCAGAGGAATTGCTTTCCTTCAGCTTCCTTGCAGAATTCCACAAAGTGGCTTCACCCAAATAAACCCACTGGGCAACTTTGGAGAAAGGGCAGGGAGGGAAGAGGAAACCTGACATCGGCTGGGAAACTCTCCCCTACTAAGTGTGTGACCAATGAAAGTCACCAGTCTCCTGCAAGCTGTGCTTTCCTCATTTGAAAAGAAGGCTATTTATCTGAGTAAGACAAACTAAACATTCAGAAACAGGGGAAAGGATAAGCCATGGCCCACCCAATCAGGGAACACTCTGGAGTCAGGACAAAGAATGAGGGTGATCCGCTGGTGCTGACAACGAAAGATTTCCAAAACACACTGACCACTGTAAATGGAAAAGAACCGAAACAAATAAGATATTCCCATTTGTATAAGAGACAAATTCCATGTCTAAAACTAAGCTGTAAATTACCATATGCTTGTGGCCAAATAAATATAAATACACATGTGTGTATGTATATAACATATCTGTCCATGCTTAGAGACAGGTGTGAAGGATACTTACAGTATTGATGCAGCAGTAATCACCTCCAGGAGAGGGAATATGGCTGGGATGCATCAAGGGGCAAATTTTCTCCTAATCCTATGTTCTTTGGCACTCTAGATTGTTTTTTACAATGAGAATACATTTATATATTATTGCATAATTTAAAAATAAACAAGCCAAATTAATTTTCTAATTTCTTCATTTGTTTAAGATTCAACAAGTACTGGGGTAGAAAGTTGATAATAGTGATTACCTCCAATATTCATTCCTCCCAATATTTATTCCTCTTTTCCCCCTTGATAAAATGATACTAGTTTTCAGGGATGCAGTGTTACAAGCTGAACATTTGTTTTCCCAGCTTCCCTTGAGATCCAAATTGCCAGGTGCACAGCCAGTGAGACATCATGGCTTTACTGTGAGGAAGGAGGAAGTGTCATCTCTTATTCCTGTCTTGAAAAAGACAACATACCTAGAGTTGCAGCAGCCATTTTGTTAACATGAATTGTTAACCAAAAATCTAAGAGAATTGCAAAGAGGTAAGGCCAGACATTGTTTAGCCACTGAGCAAATAGAACCTGCCCACCTTCAAGAACTCTTGTTTCATTTAAAAATATAAATCCTTATTAGTTTAAGTTGCTATTGGAGAATTGTTGTTGCTAACAGCTAAATACATTCCCAATTAAAACAAATTTCTGACATGGGCTAAGCAAACTCAAACTAGAAACCTTGGCTTTACAAGAGAGAGGAGGAATTATTGGCAGCATAAAATGCCTAAGATTATAGAAGAGGATGAGATCCAAAATATAAAAAAAGTAAAGATAAAATAAGAGTGCCTTTATTTCTTCATAGGATACTATGTGTGAAAGTAGTTTGTAAATGGGAAAACGGTGTATAAATATTAAGGCTGGAAATGTGATTAATGTACTATGGGTCCTGTCTAAAATTTCACACTCTGTCAGACCACAGGGTTTGAAATCTCAGCGTATCACATATATGAGCTATGCATCTCAGGACAATTATGTAATTTCCCTGCAACTCAGTTTCCCAATCTGTATAATTGGGATCATAATAGTAATTACTTCAATGTGATTATGGGAAGGATCACATTAAATAAAATAATATATAACAGGGTTTAATATGGAGCCTGGCACACAGTGCACCTCAGAATGAGCCATTGTTATAGGAGGATTCCACAGGCATCTGAAAACCCCTACATGTCAAAGTGTTCTGCTCACATCCTCTCTACAAGTGGAGAAAGATCAACAATACTTATTGTCTGTTTTAAAGCCTCAGAGACTACAGTTATGAAAGAAAAGTAGCACTCACCTAAAGAAGGCTAAGCCTTGATATTCCAGAAATATTTATGGGGCAGCTATGACAAACAAGCACAACACAAAGTGAGTAAGAAAGAA
This sequence comes from Heterocephalus glaber, assembly GCF_053883595.1. Taxonomy (NCBI): domain Eukaryota; kingdom Metazoa; phylum Chordata; class Mammalia; order Rodentia; family Bathyergidae; genus Heterocephalus; species Heterocephalus glaber. The sequence continues at coordinate 4,915,486 of NW_028258153.1, forward strand.
TGCCAAACACATGCTCTGTGCTCTCCAAGGGAACTTGAAGAGATAAGACGTAAATGTAAGAAAAGCGAAAGCATACACAAGAGATAAATAACAGCTCGGTGCTGTACGGGAAATGTCACAAGCCGGTGCATGATTAATTACCAAACAGTGATGCTCAGAAGACACTGTGGAAGGGAAAGGATCCAGGACAGGCTGGCTTTGGATATGCAGGAAGGAGCAGAGGGCATCCCAAGAGGAGGAAGAAAATTATCCAAGTCATGAAAACAAGAAGCGCCTGAGCATATTTGAGGGTGAGATCAGGGTGGAGACCATCAAGAAGGGAAGGAGGCTGACAAAACAGAAGATTTACACAAGGGTGTGCTGCCTAAGGAGCAGAAGAAGCCAAGCATAGCTTGGAATAAGAATGAGAGAGATTCAGGAGAGATCCAGAGATTAACAATACAGCCTGTGGACAGTGACAGCTATGGACATTCCAAGTGAGCTGAAATCATGTGCACACACCAGTCAGGAGGCAACAGGTCAAATTCCAGGGGCAGGAGAATGAGTAGCAGAAACTAAGCCCCTGGTGCCTGGTGATCATGGTGATGGTCCCAAGCTAGGATGGGTCAGTGGGAAAATAAAACCATTACGCCAATTAGCAGTCAAGAACCCCAAAAGCAAATAGTAAATCCTTTCCTGTTCTGTTTCAATTGATTGTTGGTCTACTCATAGTAGCACAATAGGGTTAGTTCCTGTATGTTGGGAGACTTGAAGAAAAAGGGCCCAAGACAGTAAGTTTGGAGGAAGCAAAGAAAAAAGGACAGATTAGAAACCATTCTCACTGCCTCAGAAGGAAGGAGGGGAATTGCATGCCATCCAGTGTATGCATGGGAGCCATGGGCTCCAAGGAAACAGAGAGAGAGGCTCAAGAAAAAAAGATTTGTTGAGAAGGAGTTGACTCATCTTGGCCCACAGAGAGCCTGGGCTTCGGCTCAACTCAAGTTAGTTGAGTGTCCCAAATACTGACACAGTTCCTCCTTGGTGCACAGCCCATATGTCCAGCAAGGGCTCAGGGATGTTCTCAGGTATCTAAAATGCAAATTCCAGTCTATAAAGAGCAAACACGTGCTTTTTGCGCTCAAGGTAAAAGCTATGTTAGATAGGCTGGGGGAGTAGGAAGACTTCAGATGGCCTTTGAAAATAAATGGTTCTTGGAGGAAAGGACCTCATTCACCTAGTTCTAGTTCGAAAAAAGCATTGTGCTTACTAGAAAACAAAGTAGTCCAGCTCTGCTATAGTAAAAGGGGGAATAAGATAGAAACCTAAAGAGATGAATTAAAGACAGCTGAGAATTCCACGTGAAGTGTGTATCTTAATGGAATCAAGAGTAGAAAGTCACCGAAGGGTCTCCATCAAGGGAGGTCAGGCACTGGTGGCCAGGTATTTGGGAAGTAAACTGGACAGTGGTTGGTGGTTTGGTACAAGAAGAGAGAGGCATCGCAACAGAACAGCTAAGGGATAGTGAAGCCTCCACCTGAGGCAATGGCAGCAGTGATGGAATGGGGGAGGCAGGTGTGAGCAAATTCTCCACAGGGCTGGAGAACAGATTGGACACACAGGGAAACAGAAAAAGGAAGGGAAATTGTGTAAGGATCTGTCCAAGTTATAAATAGTAGGTAAACAGGAAAGAAAACTTATTTGTTCATGTTGGGCAAAAGAGGCTCAGGGGATGTCCAAGTGGGCAGTGCAGCAGGCAGTCAGAGATGTCAGTACTGAGTGCAGGAGACCCCATCACAGCTAGGTGTTAATGTTATCATCTCTCCAGAAGGCACAGTGGTGATAAGAGGGAAGAGGGTCACTGGGAATTCAAATCTAGACAAACAGAAGAGGTTGAAGTGAGACCTCTTTGAGTTCTGCTAGAATGGAGCCAAGTTTCTCTCTTTGACAGTACCATTAGAATTCAGAACACCAAGAGGAAAGACATCAAGGGAAGGAAGCAGATGCTGCTTCTCCTGCAGTAGCCATTTTACCAATAGGAGATTTCAAGTATGAACCAAAGGCTGGGAATTGCCAAGAGGCCAGGCCTCCCAACTGGCCAGTTTATCGGTGTTTCTTCAGTCCAGACCTTTTGGTGGCCCCTCGCTGTACCTTTTGGCAGTGCTGATGACCCCTTCTCCACGAGGTTCTGGGATTCCCACAGCACCTGCCTTCCTCCAGCACGTCCCTCCTAACATCATAGTGTGGCAGGAGGGTGGTAGACAGAGAATCAGCCTATTAAGGATGAGAAGTGATCTTGTGAATAAAATGGAGAAAGAAAGAGATGTCAATGACATGTGAGAAGTTTTTCACTAAAGGAAAGTTAAAAAAAAAAAAAGATGGCAGAAACTTAGAGCAAGTCAAGGAGTCCTGAGAAACAGAGAGAGCATGAGAGAGAAAAGGATACAAGATGGAATCCCCAATGTAGTCAGGAAGAAGAGCCTGTTTGCCTGCTGATGATTCTGGAAGAGCTAAAGGACCATGGAAAAGTCAGAAGGCTCTCTGAGCCTCAGCTTGCATCTGAATATTGGAGGTGAAGAGTTCTGAAGGACTGAGCTCTGAGTATCATCAAGTTATGATGCAGCCCACCAAGTGTCATGGCACATGTCTGTAACCTCAGTGCTGTGGGCAACTGAGGCAGGAGAATCTTAAATGCAATTACAGTCCAACTTAATGACTTGGTGAGAATTTGTCTCTAAGTGAAAAAGGGCTGGAGATGTAGCTCAGTGTGAAAAGTCATGATGTAGCATTTAGAAGCCTAAGTTCCAGTTTGCTGCTATGTGGCTTGGAGCAAGTTGTGTTACTTTTTAAGCCTTAGTTTCTTTGTGTGAAAAATGGAACTAAATCACCTACTTTAGAGGACTTGTGAAGAAAGAAAATAAATAACATGGAAAAAGTCCTTGTCACAAACTAAGAACAGATTAGCTGTTGTTATTTTACATGGCAATAATCATCAAGAGGCAAATAAGGTGGCCAGATTCAGAAAAAGTTATAGTCCAAGGTGTCATAAAGACCTAGACCCAATCTGTTTCTTCTTGAATGGTTTATCTGAAATACTGAGGTACTTAGATGAATTAGTCAAGCCAGAAAACAAGTATACAGTAGATGAGGGCATTCAGACAGCTCTAGCTCTGCTATAGTTGGAAAGATATCTTGTTATATTTTTATGTTCACTAAAAGAACCCTCCTCCCCTACCACTCTCCATTAACTATACTACTTGAAATGTGTGTATATGTATATATATGCATGTGTGTGTGTGTATATATATCTTTTTTCTGGCTTTGATGTAAAAGCAACAAGGTTTCCTATTAAACTGCTACTGTCATCTGGAAGGCTGTATTTCAAGATTTTATCAACTGTTAACACCTTACAGAGCATGAATTTAACAGATTAGCTACATAGTTATTTTGCAAGCAAATCAAAATAAGCAGTTGCACCTGACATGGGACCTTGTGCTCACTATCTACACCCTGGGGAAAGGAATACAGAAAAGTTCCCTCTGCAGGGAGAGGAAGGCACACATGGCGGGGCAGTGGGGGAACAGATACCATGGAATTAGATCCTTCTTGATGCAGAAAAATTCCTTGGGGAAGCTACAGTGGATTCACAGAAGCACCTGGACTCTGCAGAGAAGAACATGGGTGAATCTCAGGAACAAAGGAAGATGGACTTACAGGAAACACAGTAGTCAGTTGGCTCAATGGGTTTTATGAAGGTCATCATAAGAGATGTACTCAGAGTTAATTGAAGAGTTTGAAATTCAGCAAAGTCCAGGATCAGACTGGAAGTATATCTAAGAAGGTGGCTTGATGAATCAAGCGTGCCTCCACATGAACTAACACTCTGACAGAGAACACAGCTTCCCCAGTGTGGAGTCATAGCCTCCTTAGTCCCTTGTATTGAATCATCAAGAATCCACATGTAAAATATGAGCTGATTCTGAAACTGTGAACAGTGTGTTTGTGGATAGGGAAGTGAAGGGAAAAGGAGGTTGTCTTTAGGCTGTCCTGGGAAATCAAATGCTGTGGAGTCCATTCAAACCTTGGTGTAAAGGAAGGGAAGGAACCAATCATAGCCAGCTTACAGACAGGCTCTCACACTGCCCATGGCTGGGTAAAGAAGGTAGACCTGAAACTCTATGAGGACAAGGCCATGTCTGTCTGGTTCACTGCATATCCTAATGCTGGTCATATTTCCAGACACACAACACATGTGCCACAAATATTTCTTAAATCAATTAATAAGATGTGTCCGATAATAAGGAACCAGATTGAGAGAGGAAGAAAATTGTTCAACTCAAGACAGGTGATAGCAGCAAGGATAACACTTGAACACAGGTGATCTGAATTCAGACCACACCTTCTCTAACCGCATGATACTTCTCCCTGAGACAGATAAGTATTGAGCAGGTTGAAGGTTGAGACCACTATCAATAAACACAGGGCCAAATGGACACTTGGAATTAAGGCCAATAATCAGGATATAGAGTTGATGACACATCAAGCTGCTTGGCCAGTGAGATCCTACAGAGTCCTCTGGGTTTCTCTATCTGTACCCATGGACTGGCCTACCCTCTCTAGGTGGGATCACTAACAACCAAACCCTCTATTAAGCTAAGCAGATACCTAATAACATTCCCTAATGCTCCTGTGCAGGAGTGCCCTTGGTGAAAGTTAACCTCCATGAGCGAAGGGAAAATCTACCTCCCTGCCAAAATGTTAGCCTTGGCTTCTATTCCATCACAGCACTTGAGGAAATCCACCATACACATTTTCTTTCTACCTTGTCAGAAAGCCAAGAGTGGCATTTCAGAGGACATGATTACCCCCTAACAATTTCTCTTTTCCACCACCACGCATGTGCTTTCTTCTCATAAAATCGGACCAGACAGCGAAGCTGGTAAGATTGATGTCTTGGTTCTCCTCCCTCCCTCTGGTGGGTATGGCTCAGGAGCTGTGCATTATGAACAATAAACATTTAAATGGAAATGCTTCTAGACAATGGCCATTTAACAATGACAACAACAAAGCAAAAAAAGAAAAAAGTAAAAGGCTTTAATTGATACAGCAAGGAGTAAATTTGAGGGACCATATGGCATACAAATAAAGAACTGGACAGAACTGCAGGGGAAAATCTCAACCTCAGGTTTCTGAAAAGCTCTGTGTTAATGTTCAACAACATCTGGAGCACATACATCGGGCCTGACTGTCCCTGCAAAATGTAACCAAACAAATCAACTGCTCTGCTCCTTATTTCAAACACTTTCCCTTTTACAGTGAATGGGAAATCTATGGTAATCACTGTTACAGCATTTATGATTAAAACCTCAGCAGGTAGACAGATTCAAGAAAGTGAAATAGAGTTTCATACATTGTGCAATCCCATCATCCCTGCCAAAAATGAGCTGTTAACATAAATCCCAGAAGTTTTATATTTGTCTGCCACCTTTTGTTTTCTTGCCCTTGCTGGGGACTGGAAGGGATAGAACTTCAGTGGTCCCTAACACAAACTGACTTCACCAGACGTGAGAGATGGCAAATTTTAAGAGAATTTAAAAGCCATGTGTAGGTTTCTCGTTCCCACTACTTTTTGTGACAATTGGCAATCTAATTTTTCTATTTCCCAAATTCCAACAGTGAAAAATAAAACAATGATAGGTGTGCTAATTATCAAAAACAAGTACAAAAATTGCGAAACATCTAGTAGCAGTGGGTCATTTGCCAATAAATCTAATAGCTGAAAATTAAAAACAAATACCCACTACACCCCCAATTTTAATTGCTTTCCTTTAACTTCTTCATTGAACTCACATACACATCCTTATTTTCAGAAAGTGGACTTTATTTTACTTATCCATGAATGTGTTTGATTAGATGACTTCCTAGCTCCCTTCCTCAGTGAAAGAATTTAATTTTAAATATATGTTTATCTATATGCACCTATAATAATTGTACACATATATGAGTACATACACATAGAACATTTATGCGCAATGTATAAATATCTACACATGCTTACATATATGTATATATACCCGCATATATAGTCAGGCGTGTATATACATAGATATGGAGAGTATGCTGACATGTCAATATAATTTTAAAATAAAAAATACATTTTCCCTTGCATCTGACATACATTTAGCCCCTTGGGCCTCAGTCTCTGAGTTTGCAAGAAGTGAGGACTTGGAATCGTGGGTGGAAAATGGGTTTCCACTTGCTTGCCAAATCTTATCCTTTGCCAGGATCATTATGTTGAAAAGCATTGGTGAAGCTATGCCTCGGCTCAGCATGAAAGAGTGCTTATATTTATAATGAGTATTTATATATAGTGAGCATTTATAATGAGAAATTAAAATAAGTCATAACATGAGGCAGATCATACATGATATTACTATTCCTCTCAATGAGCCTATTAAAGTCTAAATCCTATTCTCCTTGTGGGAGAGTGATTGTGTGGACAAAAAGAGAAGTTTAGATATGGTTTGTTATCTGGAGTTTCACCACTAGAGAAACAGCATGGAAAGAGATGGAAGGGGCAAAGGGGAGGGGGAAGTAGGAGGGGTAGGGGAAAGGAAAGAAGGGAATGGAATTAATATGAGAAAAGGAAAAAATGGAAACAAAGTCTTTGTAAATAGGGAGGGATGGAGGGCTTGAAGGGAGGGCAGGGGAAGGGGAAAAATAAGAACCAAGAGAGATTATGTAAAGGTGCATATCTCCAATGATGAATGTCATTATATTCTACACCTAAAATGTACCAATAAAAGGATTTAAAAAAAGAAAGAGACGGAATTACTTACCCATGGTCCAAACTTGGATCCTAACATTTTGTATCCATATCCATCACACTGCACCCACCACCTTCCCTAAATTCTGCCATGCTCTGTGAAAAAGAATGGCTACCTGTGGCCACTGAATCGGTCAGGCAGGATCCAACCAAGAAGCAGGAATCTCTCACCCCTAAGTATTTTAAGTAGAATACATTCAATTAAGGAATGAGTTACACAAATAACTTGAGAGCTAAGAAACCAAACAGATGAAGCAATCTGGGGATTAGTAGAGACAGAAAGTTGCTATCATCCTTAGACTGAAAGAAAACAAAGAGAAGGTGATGATCCCAGAACCTTTTCAGAAGCTACCTGGCAAGACTGGGAATGATGGATAGACTGTGGGGAGCTGGAACTGTAGAAGAGAATTAGAGACACACTGTTTCTCCCCCTCCCTACCACTGGTCTGTGGCATGTATTTCCACTGATCAAACTCACTGGAAAGCTAGTTACCGAGAAAGTCTGGGAAGCATAGCTGTATAATTGTAAAGGAAGGGAACAGATAAAATAATATGTTGCCATATAAATTGGTAAACATAGAAAGGATTTCAGGCTGTGATGTAAAAATAAAAGACTACATTGATATCCCTGGGATATGCCCAAAATTTCCTACCTAATCCTGTAACTTATTCCTATTAACATATTTTTCCCTTCTCTCAAAAGGAGCATGAAAGGGTCTTTTCTTTCTACCTGAATTTTTTGCCTCTAGGCTCATGCTCAAGGAACCCAGATTGATGTAGAGAGGTCTTGATGGAATCACATTGCAGCCAACAATCTCCCTTCCAGATCATTCTAGCTCTTCCATAACACAGAAAATAAAAGGGGGAATGTCAGAGAGAGACCCCCAGGAAACTGAGCTCTCCTCAGAGACCCATAGGTTACATGAAAATATCTTTAAAGCAATGGATTGGAGAGAGTTCTGTAACTAGAAGATCCCTTTCTTCAGAGACTAAGAAAATGATTCTCAAAATGTGGCCCTCGCTATCTATGCCAGAATCACTTTGAGACTCTTGTTAAATAACTAAACTCAATAGAAGCAGGAAATCTAGGCTTAGAACTGGGGTTGTATTTTGGGTAGAGTCTCAAAGGTGTATTGGGAATAAGGTGCCTGAAAAAGGAAATCCTTGGCACCAACCAGAAATCCAGGGTGTCACTACTGGCATTCCTTCCCAGGTAAGCTGGTAACAGCCTTGAATAATTATATTGTCAATAGCTATCAAGAGTAAATTGCACCATTTGATAATCACAAAAATCTCTGTCCTTTGCCCAGCCTTATTTCTGGGGTCTGCTCTACCTCTAGACTGTATCTTCACAGTTCTTTCCCTGTTCACCTTCCCTGGGCAAGAAGCCTGGGGTTGGCCATTTGGAAAACTTTCTCCTATGCCTCACTGCAGTCCTCTTCCCCCTCTTTTGCCTCACACTAAACTCCCCAGGAGAACCCTCCTCCTGAATTAGGAGCCCAAGCTGCCAGCTCCTCTTGTTGCCCATTGCACTCTAAAGTGGCAGAGGAAGAGACTCTAGTGGATACAGCTGCCCCAGCTGTGAGCCTGGGAGGCTTGCCCATCACAGGTGGTTGGAGTTTTGTCCCCTCCGAGTTGACTGAAGTGAAAGGGCCCTGTGGGCTGGTGCTATGTTGCACCTGAATTTGGGAGGCTAATACTCGTCCCAGATCCCTCCATGGGGAAACCTTCACTCCACAGATATACAAGTGCCCTTTCTTCCCTTCCGTGGAGCAGGGACTGGGGTGCAGAATTGTTATTAGTGCCTGGCATAACACGGTTTCTTTTCCTTTAAACAATCAACAGGGGTCACCTTCTCAGTGATGGAAGATGAAAAGACGGTGTGATTACCTGCCAGGACCATTTAGGCTTTAAGGATTTTCACGTGAGTGCTTCCAGAGACTCTGCACAGCAACCAAGTCATAGGATGCTGTTCTAATAAAATTAAAATTACTAAAATAAACTGCTGGGCATCTGGAAATCACCAAAAACACAACATATTATGTGAACTGACATTCAAATATTGTACACCTACATGGCCCTTGTGCTACAACAAACGCATTATGCATGCTAAGACCTTATTTTTAAAATTTTAATTTCCTTGTAAGTAGATTTTAATCATTAGGTAGCCCAGTCAAACTCAATATCAATTTCCTTTATGTTGCCTGATGGTTTATAGTTTCTTTCTGTCAAATTCACATTCACATACACTCTACAGCTGCAAATACAAAACAAAGCCTATTCAAATGACAAGTAAAGGTATTTACAAATATCCAAATAATAAATGGCTTTCCTCCCTCTTTTTTCATCCAGCTATGCTGGAATCTATTAGAAACAGATTTACAACAGGACTAAAGGTCTAAATATAAACACTTAGTGAGTCTATGAGAATCAAGCTCTGTATATCACTCAAAGAAAAACAGCACGAAGAGAAATCAAATGACATTCGGTTTGATCATGAATATTGATAATATTATATTTATTTTAAATATAATGTATTCATCGGTACTCAACCAGAAGTAAAATTAAACTCATCAGGATCAGAATAACTGTTTGGTTTTGCAAAAGTCAAGGACCCTCGTTGGGTGGCTTAATGACTTCTTGTTTGTGTTCTGTTTGCATAAATTATCCATCAAGCGCAGCCATCACACCGGATGCTGCATGGCACTCGTGAAGGAATAAGAGCCGCATCAGGATCCTCATTAAAGGGAAATGCAATTGGAATGGAGTCATCATTCCATGCCTGGCAAGAATCTGCATTCTCCATCCTCCATCCCCTTGCACCAATTCCATTTGAAGTTGGAACTGGTCTCACGGACCTGGATTTTTAAGAGCAACGGATGCAATCAAACAATAGACATTCTAAGAGAAAGCCGCTGTGCTCCTAGCCAAATGTGATAAAAATAAAGGGGGGAGGGGAGCGGTATGATGTGTTTCAAGGCAATTAGATGGGTCTCTTTGAATCCAGGTGCTGGGTAATGCTCTCTCTGTTCATCTAGCTGTTTATGTACCACAAAAAAAAATAATAAATCTTTTTCCCAATATCTACAGACATTCTTTCTACCTCATGATGTTACTCCCCAATAAACTGGGTATGGATCAGACCCAAGTCATGCAGTGTGTAATACTAATTAAGTAAGACAGGCAAAAATAATGGCTGCCTTGTTTCATGTAGCACCATCATCATGTTCCAGTCTGGACACATCCTGCAGCTATTCCAATGTAATTGTATTACTTACCTTGGGAAAGCCTCTGAAAATGTTGTTTTCTAGAAAAAGATAATGCAAAATGAAGTTGTGGAGCATGAGAGAAGCCACATAATAGGAAGAGAGTAAACTTCCCAACCGAGTGATAAGATGTTGTTTCTCGGATGTGCAGAGTTGAACATATGTTGCATTGGAATAAAAAATGCAGGTGATTCCAAGGGAAGGAAGAAACACACCACTTCTTATTGCAATCTTAAGTAAAATTGCCTGTGTACCTAGAGACAGTTCTGCTTTGCTTCACAAACATTCTGCTCTGAAATAAGAAATCGAAGAGCGTTATCAAATGATGATCGTCACCATAAATAGGCCTTAGCTACACCTGCCCTCAAGGCTGAGGCACTATTACCAGCAGCTTAGGCTTGTCACAAATGTTATATGCAAGACACCATATTCCTGCAGGATTCACACTGCTCCTGCTAGGGCCCAGAGTCAGACTAGAACTGGCTCAGACTGGTCTTTAATACTTCAAACTGATACCAAAACTGGCAGAGCTGTGATGTACTCTGTTATAAAGTACCTCCTCAGGCCTAGTAATACTTCATAATATGCCCTTACAGATAGGTTCAAGTTCATGGAGGAACATTGTACACACAGGTGACAGGAAACAGCTGTGTCCCGTTTACACAGAGGACAGGAAAAGAGAGAAGGAGGTTTAAATTACAACAGGCAGGTGTGACTGGCAGAAAAAGGCAGAAATGAGGACACTAAGTTATTAAATAGGGGGAACATTATTAGGAGAGCACACAGGATTGGATTTTAAAATCTTGAAAGTCAGCACATATGCATACATGGCAAAATGACATGTTGATTAGAGCAAGCAGCCTGCATATAAATTTTTTCATAAGACATTATCTTGAACAATGTAAAACAACTATTCAGTAGGCTACAAGTGGTTAAATGACAGCAGTTTCATGTGGTTCAACCTAATACTTCTGCCTTAAATCAGAACCTTGAACAGCACCAAAAGCATATTAGGCCATCGATAAATATGTGTGGGATGGGTGAGTAAATAAATGAATTTTCAAGTATGCAAAATGAAAATGTTTAGCTGAATGAGCAGGAATTTCCATTTGTTTTGCATATAGAGCAGTGTCATGGAGATTTCTTTTTCATATCTACATTGATTACTTTTCCACCCAAGGAATCTCCTTAGAGATCTCTTTAGTCCGTCTTTGAAGTTATGCTTACTAGAGCCAGAAATTTTGACCATTTTTAGATATTCTTAATAATTATCTCCCTCACTCTTTCAGATTGGCAATAATAATGGCTCATAAAAATAATCAGTCCTGGGCCGGGGATTTAGCTCAGTGACTGTGCCACCTGCCTCACAAGCGCAAGGACCCCAGTTCGATCCCCAGTACCAAAAAAAAGAAATCAGTCCTATGTTATTTTCTAAACTTTTGGGGTATTAATGGGAAAATAGATAGCCAGAGGTTCCAATGATGATTTCAAGTCCTTGTATTGCTTTGAAAGTGAGGAAAACTTCCCCTTCATTGAAAAAGCTTGAATTTACTTTGTATACAAGCTTGTGGAGACCTAGAATAATAATCCCTTAGCATTTTCTCATATACCAACTCCATTCTTTCAGTTGCATAAACCAAAACTTTTGCAGTGATCCTTAAGGGTTTTTTCTTATTCTACTCATGCTTCTTATCCAATCTATCAGCAAATCTTGAAGCACCACCTACACATATCCTGAATCCAGCCGCTACTCACCATGTCTTCTGCTATTCACCCTCACACAAGCCATGATTCTCTCCTTCAATTATGGCAAGAGCCCCTAACTCATCTTCCTACTTTTTCCTTATATGCCACAGAACATAGTCATCATTCAGAGCTTTCAGTAACTCCCCTTTTCACTCAAAGTAAAAGCCCGAGTCCTAGCAGTGGTGTAGGAGCCTTCCTAGTCCCCTCCACAGCCCCTTGTAGCTCCCCATCCTGATCTTCTACTTTCTCTCCCTCATACTCTGCTGTGGCCAGACAGCCTCCTCCAGACTTGCACTCGAGTCCCTCCCTCTTGGCTAGGCCTTCCCCGTCCTCCTGCCTAAAATGATGCCCACATCTTGTTTCTGTGCATCATTATGTCCCTCTGGCCTTCATGAAGTTTTAAAAGATATCAAAACCCTCTTTGTTATTTCTTTCTTCAAAAGGTGGGGCCTCATGTCTCCTCCTTTGAGTAGGGCTTTTCTTGGTGACTCGCTTTGAACCAACTGAATGTGCTAGAAGTGACTGCTGTCGTGTGAAGGTCTCATGGCTTTTTCCTTGCTTTATTTCGCTCTTGGAAGCCAGCTATTATGTCATGAGGACACCCAAGCAACTCTAGAAAGATTCTCAGAAAGAGGATCTAAGGCCTCCTGCCAACTACAGGGAAGAAGACATCATAGGAGAGGGTCTAGCAAGACCTCAGCTTCCTACACCCCATCAGTATTTTGACTTCAACCTCATGAGAGATCTTCAGCCAAAAACACACAGCTAAGCTTCTCACAAACACGTACTGATAAAAAAAAAATTTTTAATTGAGGAAATATACTGTTATTGCTCTAAGCTTCTAATTTGGGGGGTAGATGCCATACATTAATAGATGAGTAAAAAAGGGACATTTAGACACATACTTAGAATAGCAGCAAGAGTATAAATTACTCAGGTTCAAGTCAGGAACAATGATTACATTTGTTCATACAGTAGCTTCTACCCTTGATAGGGTACAGGAATTATGATGACATTGAAGACCTTATTTTTCTACTGAATGCTAAAGATGTGTTCTCAAGAAAAAGATCAATCAGGCAATGATGTATGAGTTGTTGGCTCTTCATTTAAGCCAACAACAAAACTATTCAGAGCTTCCTACAACCACAATATTCAGACTCTACATTCTGGTACCTTGGTTCAGGAAGTCTGGAAGGAGGCCTTGGCATCTTAGCTGTAAAATTGTGCTCTAGATTATTCTGCTATGTGACCAAGTGTGGGAACATCTTTTCTGGGTGCTAAATAGCTACAGAATGTAGGCCAATTCACTGTCCACTTGCACTGAAAGGATTTCACATGAATGCAGCAACTCTGAATGAAGTCCCCTTCTTCATTCATTCATCTACTAATTATGTGTTAAGGTTTTGGGCACTGAGAAAGGCCCTAAGGGAGAGGAGAGCTTGCCAGAGCTCGGGATCTGGGGAAGGAGATGCAACATTCACCCAATGAGACATCCAATTCACAAAGGCTGACCTCACCAGCCCATTCTTACCCCTGTTTTTCCCACCATCAAACTCTGGATTCACTCCACACACACACACACATGCCCTGGGTTGAACACAGATTTGGCATTCATCATCAGAGACCAGAGCTGGGTGGCAGCTGACTACAAGGGAGGCTGAGGTCATCTAAAGAGAATGTGTAAAATACAAAGGAAAAGAGTCTCCAAAGAACCCCAGAATTTAAGGACTTTCAGAGGAAGCAGAGCTTGCTGTGGAGTCTAAGAAATGAGTTCCCTGGAGCTAAAGGGACAGCCAAGTAGGGTAAAGTCCTTTAAGTCAAAGGTAAAGAATCCTCAAGCAGAAAGGATGACCAAGCCCCACATCTCCCTAATGTGGACTGATCTCCTGCCTGCTCAAATCTGTACACTTAAGCTTCTGCAAAATGAGTTTCACCTGAACAAAGGACACGTCTATCCTAGGAACCCCTGCTTTACCCAGTCCTTGACTAACACAGAGAGCACACAGAAAGGAGTTTGTTAGTCTGTGGTTCTAGTCTTGGTCTCCTACTAACCCTGAAGGTAAAAAATAAATTGTTTAAGGGTCTCAATATCCTCATCTATTGCAGCATTAAATAATCTTTAAAGTTATTTTTTCTTTTTCGGTTCTAATATTCAATTAAAATTATGTAGTGTGTGTGTGTGTGTGTGTGTCTGTAAAACAGTCCTTTATCTAACTAACATTCTTTTCTCTGAGAAATGGAATGCACCATGTACAGGAGAGAGATTATGACTTGAGTTTATTGGTAAGGGAAGCAAATACCTGCAGCCATACGCTACTTTCCAGAGTACTAGCTGACACCGTCATCCTTCATTTGGAAAGCATTTCAGTACCAATTGGATGAGTTAGAACAAACATCTGCAGGCATTCTAGCAGTACCAAGGAATTGTCAGAGCCAGAGATTGGACCCAAAGTTCATTTGGGTTACACACCGCCCTGGGTTTCGAGGCAGCTGACAGCAGTGTTGGTTCTCCCCATCAGTTCACTGGCTCATCCTGGTTCAAGGAGGGCATCAGGAGACTGTAGCCCCACACCAACAGCACAACACAGTAGCTCTCCACCTTCGGGCTTGGCGTAGGAAGGGATCTGATTGATGCTGCCACAGGCGGTGAGCTGACGGCCGTGGGAGGTTGTAACTCCTTGTTCCCTCTGCCAATTAATTCCCGAGAAGGAACTATTCTAAAGAAAGATTCCCAGCCTTCTGTCTCTACTTCTCTGGGGGAAAGAACTAGAGAGTTAGAAAAACAAAAGGAAAATCAGGATCAAGACCAATCATTCCCACTACAGTCTAAAACAAGGTTTCTCAGCATCAGTATTATTATTATTTTTTAATTCTTTTATTGGTACACTTTAGGTATACAATATGTTTGCCTTTATCATTGGGTGCTTGTACCTGTACATGATGCATCCTGGTTCTTATTTTTTCCCCATTACCTGTGCGCCCTTCGCCCCCTCCACCCTTCCCTATTTCCATAGACTTTGTTTCCATTTTTTTCTTTTCTCATAATTTTTCCTTTCCCTTCTTCCCTTTCCCCTTCCCCTCCCACCACCCCTACCGCTTTGGACCTTTTCCTATTTCAAATTATCAATTATTCATTTTAATCATTTTAATCCTTATTAACACTTTCAGTTTCTCACACTAGAGAAACTATTCGGTATTTACACGTGGGTCCTAATTATTTCACTTAAGAGTATGGCCTCAATATGCATCCATTTAGCTATAAATGTCTCTAGTTTCTCATTCTCTATGGCTGAGTAGTACTCCATTTTATTTTTTAAAAAACCACATCTTCTTTATCCAGTTTCCAGTTGATGGGCACTTGGGCTGTTTCCAAGCTTTAGCTATTACAAACTGTCAGTGGCAGTATTATTGATATTTGGGGATAATTCTTTGCTGTAGGGCTGTCCTACATATTATCTGATGTTTAGCAGCATCCTGGTTTCTACCCACAAGATGCTAATAGCAAGCCCTTCCCCAGTTGTGATATACCAAGAATGTTTCTAGACAATATCAAGAATCTCCTAAGTTTGTTTTTTTTGTTTTTGTCTTTGGTACCGGGGATTGAACTCAGGTCCTTGTGCTTGTGAGGCAGGTGGTGGAACCACTGAGCTAAATCCCCGGCCCAAGTACCTCCTAAGCTGATCACCATTAAGAATCACTGCTCTAAAGAATGTGCCTGCAAAAGGACCCAGATGAACTAGGCTAATTAAAAGCAGAATTGCCCACCCCTAACAGAGACACTTCAGCCAACCTGTCTGTAGGGATCAATGCTGAGAGGGCAATTAAAAACAAATAACAAAACTTCCACAGGCAGCTCAACCCTACCTCTTCTGAAATCCCACATCTGGATATTGAAAGCACCAGCTGACAGCTTGCCCTTACATGCTCCACAGTACAAAATAAACCTGAGAACCCTTTGTTTCTAGTCTCTGTGCCTCATCCCACTCATTCACCCTTGAACTTCCTCTATGTAGATCCCAAATGCAGCTTGCATGAGGGAAGAATTCCTTGTGATAGTGAAGAAAGAACAGACCAACAAAGGATACCTGGTTAGAAACTCATCTACATCACTTATTAGCTGTATGGCCTCTAGCACATCACTTAAACTCTCTGAAACCACTTACCCATCTGCAAAATGGGAGAGATACTCTCTGTGGGGAGAGTATCTTGAGAGTATCTTGCCTTTCTCAAAGCGTCATTACGATGCTCAAATACAAGGCACGTGCTATCTATATAACACCATACAGTGGCTAGAAATCAAATTTTCATGCTTCTTTACAACTATGATTGTTGTTATTGTACCATCCCTAAGTCAACAGTGCAGGGAGTGCACTGGAAGAATTTGAGACAATTCTGAAATACCAGTCTTCTTTCATTTTAGTGTGAACTTGATTAGAAGTTCCTCTGTTAATGTAAAAAAATGTGTGAAGTAGGAGGTGTGATTTAAAAATATGATGAATGTTCAAATTTTCAATAATATATTACAGTAAAAGATACATTGCCATTAATCCCCATAAAAATACACCTCCTCTCTTTGAACACACTTATCCCATCATTCTTGCCCCTTTCTGAAGCAGTTCTGGAAATCCTCTTTTGTGAGTGTCTGCAGTTGTGCAATAATGGCTGTCTCGATGTTCTGAATCAACTCAAAACATTTACCTTTTATGGTCTTTTGATTTTGAGGAAGAGCCAGAAGTTGCATGGTCCCAGATCTGGTGAATAAGGTAGATAGTGACCTTTACGAGACTGCTTTTCTGTTAGAGGGCACTCAGCAACAGCATCCACCGTATTTTGTATCACACTTTGTAAAGACACGGGGAGTTGGCAAACTGCCAGGGGGCCTCACTGCCACAGGAGAGAGACCTAGGGACTGGGAGAGAGTTCAACTCAATTCTCCAGGAATGACCTTATAGAGAATTACTTTATGTGTCCTAGTTCTGCTTTCAACTAGAGATTGCCCAGGTATCTCACATGTTCTCGGTGCCCCTCACCCCACCACCACTACCCTCAGAAAATGGTGCTGTGTCCTGTGCCTGGGACGTGTTATAGTTTATATCTAGATGTCCCTGAGAGCCTCATGCAGTTATAGAAAGGGCTTTGGGAGGAGGACTGGACCATGGGGGTGCTGTGCTGTTAGGAAGTGGGGTCTGCTCAGGAGTGGCAGGTCACTGGGAGTGTGACTCGAAAGGTGCATCTCCCTTCCTGGATCCTCCCTTCTCTGTCTGCTTCCTGGTTGCCATGATGTAAGCAGCTTTTCCTCCCCTAGGCCCCTCTGCCAGGCCTTCCTGCCTTGGAACCAGCTGACTATGGACTGAAAATGTGAGCTACAATAAAGCTCTCCTTCTTTAAGTTGTGGATGTTGGGTATTGTGTCCTAGAAATAAGGAAGTGACTAAGATTGGACATTTGCTGGCCCCTCAAGGAAAGGTAATATTCATCTCTGGTGGCTTCTTCCACTCTTTGGTGGATATTCGGTCATATTAAAAACCAGTCCTGGAAGTTTCAGTTCAAGCAAACCAGAATATCTCAACACCAAATTCACCTTTGTCTTGCAGGTCCTGCCCCAGGCAGGATCTGAAGGGGGCATGCTGCTCACTGTCAGGGCATGCAGCTCACTCCCCTGGCTCCTCTCATTTTGTCCCAATTCCCCAGGCCCTCCAGAAGCAAGCCAGAAATCATGCTTCCATACTGGATACAGCTATCTCAACCTTGCCTCTTCTTTCCCTAATTATTTGCAAAGAGATGCCAGCAGGAGAATGGGAGTTGACTTTGTGCCTGAGGGAGAGGCCGTCTAAAGCAGCGGGTGATGTGAGTCTCCCAATAAAAATTAATGGAACAAAACTCCCTGTGTGCTGCATGAGTTTTATCTCCTGGGGAGCTTATGTTTCCATTGGTCTCTCACCAAGCCCTCCTTCTGGGCTCCCCTGTCCCCTGGGTGTCTTTGGCATAGGTTAAGGGACCATCATTAAAGGGAAAGGGGCTAAGAATAACTCAGACAGGAAGGGGTCACATGCATGGACACATGTGCATATACACATGCATGCACATGCACATACAAACACGTGCACTTGCACACAGAAGCGCCTTTCTGTTGTTTTAAAGGAGTGAAATCATTAGCAACCCCATGGGGGAAAAGAATTACAGCAGGAGGGCTGAGAGTAGAAATTGTACCAAAAGACATGGGGAAGCCCACTAATGGTTTGCAAAAAAGTCAAGAGCCTCTTGTTGCCTTTTTGCTTTGCTTTTTAAACACAAGCACTCCTCGTGTGCATTTCTGTTGTGAAAGCATATGATGATGTTCTCATGTACAGAGCCTAACACGCCAGAAGGCTTTGACCTCCAACCTCTCACCCCTTCCTCAGAGCTAAACACCTGTTGTGCTGGATTATTCCACACTGTCAGCGTGGTTACCTGGGATTGGTATTTTCTAGACTCTTTCCTTCTGTAGTTCTGGGTTAGAGTTGCTCAAAAGTGAAGTTGCATGAAGTTTGGGAGGAAAAGGGAAGCAATAGCTGGTAAGTTCTGAAGGTCATCATTGGTCCCAGGTGATTCAAGACAGAACTGAGGCACTAGCCTGGCCCAATTTGTCATTAGTCTCCTCTCCACTTCTGTTTTTCTGAACCCACAGCCCCCTGACCACCAGTGACTCCGGCTGACTCCTAGAGGCTTCATCGTAAATGCACAGAGACAGAAGTCACAAACAGTCAGCAGCATGCCGCCTACCCATGACAGGTGATTTATGTCCTGGAAAAAATGTAGTCCCACACAGTTAGAAGGCTTCAGATAGCAATAGCATCAGAACAAAGCGGTGGGAAAGGACCACCAGGAATAACAGGTGACAAGGAGCAAGCCCAGGGTCGGGATCATCAGAGAGACTAATGATAAGGACAAAAGGCCCAGCAGCAAGTGCCACAGAGCTGTGGGAGGGGTGGGCACAGGCAGCACCCAAGCAGACGGGGGGAAAGAGTGGGTTGGAGGTGTTTGCTGGGTGCCCACCCCAATCTCAGGCTGGTGAAACAAAGAGGCAGATGTACTGGATGTTCTAACCAGGGTCTCAACCCTGCACAGCCCTGGCAGCACCAAGAGACAGGCAGCACCAAGAGACAGGCAGCCCCAGCCTCACTACTGTTTCTTGTGCTGAGCTCAGAGTCAAAGAAGGCAATGAGGGCCAGACCTGATGGAATATTCAGAATGGTGCTATTTGTCACACTGAAAGCTTGAAAGCCACTTAACTAGAACAATGTGTATCTAAGTGATAGCACAGCACTGGGTGGAATATTATGCAGACATTAAGCATGATAGTTATGAAGACTGAGTAGCAATCAAATGTGGGAAGCAATCACAAGATGCAGCATCCACTGATAAGTACAAATGTCCTCTCACATGCATGTGGATAAATACTAGAAGTGAAGGTCTCAAAATAGTTGCCATCCTTGTGAGGGGCTTTGAACTTTATGGGTGATATTTTTCTGTCCACTTTCTATTTTCTACCTGCTACCAGACCATTTTTACTATAATGCAGACAAGTGAGGAAAGAAGGTGATCAGCTATGTACTGAGGTGCCCAAGACTAATGTTGTCCTTACACAGTGTGGGAGATCCAAAGAGAACGTGTCAGTCCTCACACATGCACCCAACACAAACACACGATGCATACAACACACACCATACCTGTACACACAACACACAACACAACACCATATATTCACACAAAAATAGACACCATACCTATGTGATACACATACCGCACGCCCTCACATACCCTACAGAGGCACGTGCATGTGTTTATTCCTGTGTGCTTTCCACATGGCTATCAGTGTAGGTCAGAGTTTGCTGGCAGGGATTCCTGATAGCCCGTGAGCAGGGGACATCCCGCCCTTCTGCCCTCACAGGAAACTGAAGTTTACTCTCCAAGCAGGGCATGCCAGGAACCAAGTGGAAGCCCTGAACCGTTTCCCACTCCACAGACTCTATTGAGAGCCACGTCCTGAACCTGAGTCTGATCAACTGCATGGTAAGAGCCCCAAGGGCTACCACCAAAAAAGCCACATTCTTTGTTTGAGAAAGCCCAGCCCTCTGCTGTCCACCAAAGAGAACACTCCTTCTTGTTTCTCCTGTCTTTTGCAGCTTTATTTGTTCCGAGGAGGTGTGCTCACACACGTGAAGTCAGCCCATAAAGGTCGTCTCTCATTACAATGCCGGTATCAGGCTTGCTGGAGTCCTCCAGCATTCAACATTAGGCACGGTACACTGCATATATATAAATCAAATTAACATACACTGTCACTGCCCGGTTGAGCAGCTGTATTCTTTGTGTTAAATTTCATAGTTAAAATGAAACACTTTTCCATTACTAGCTTGCAGCTCCACTGGGTGACTGCAATGGTTACCTGCCAGAATTAAGCCTTATAATATCAGTGTTGTCTCAAAATGGCACATACAAAACAGATTTACAAAGTGACTGAAGAGTTGCTAATTGCCACCAGAATACAACATTGCTGTTGATTTAAATCTTTGAACCAAATGTTTGCATAAACTCAGCACTGTAAGTACCTGCCTGGTGCAGTTGGTTAGAGCAGGACTCTGTGAAGGCCAAGGTTAAAGTTTGTTGTGTGTGCCCTACTAAATTTGCTGGGTTCATGGTCAGGTAGTTTCTACTCTCCTGCACCAGCACGCCTTGCTGACCCACGCTGAGTGCATACTGCACACAATGCACATTACATTCTATGCATCTGTTTGCAAAAGAAAAAACCATAGCGGGTATTATTAGCACCATGACACATGGGAGGAAATTGAAACCCAGAAAGTGATTTCATGGCACAACTCATAAATGACAGAGCTAGAACTCAAACAGAATCTGAGTTCAGAATCTCTGAATCTCTGTTCCTTCCTCTTTGCCAAAATACTGTCAGATGGTGCAGTGCTACAGGAAGCAAAACCCCTCAGCACACAAGCTTTGCTGGTGATGGATGCATAGCGGCATCTGCCTGCAGAAGATGCATCGAAGCTATCCTTAGCACACTGAGTGCCTGCCCAAAGGGCCCCAGACATCCTTTCACTGTTGCATGTGGAATAGATGCTCCACTTACAAGGCTTGAGGAAACAAGAGACAAAGCTTCCACTCAACTGCTCTGTCACATCCAGATGTCAGGAAAAACCACTGCTTCCCACCAGCCTGACACTTATCAGCTCCTACTTACATGGTCTTCTCCACTCTTGACACTTCATGTTTAGGGAGGGGCTCCCAGGCCTGTGTAAGCACCCTCCGCCCCATCCATTCCACTCAGAACTGGGCTCATCTCTATCTGATAACTGATGTGCTTCTGTCTCTTAACCAACCCTGAGTGCCACAGCACCTGGAACCTGCCTAAGACTTCAGCGGCAACTCAATCACAGAATTCTGTACTTTCAAAGAGTATGCATAGTGAAAGAAAGACAAGGCAGTCAATCCAGTCCACACTGAGTCTGGAGGGCACAGAACTCAATTCTTATGAGGGCAACGCAGATTTCCATTTCCAGGAAACTGACTGTGGGTCAGGAAGCCTAAGATTGGATAGCTCAAGCTAAAGCAGTGCCTGAATATCTGGTAGGCCACAGGGTAGAAGAATGGTGCCATTAGAATGGAAACTGCTGCTTTCCGCTCCAGATAGACCTAGACCGATGTGGCAATTCAGATGTTTAGCAGAGCTAAGCGCATCAGTGAGACCTTGATGGCTGTCCATTCCTTGTAGAGTTACATAGGAAGGCTCAGGGCCTCATTCTTGGCCGGCAGGTTTATGAGGTGATCACAGACTCAGTGTTTTCTAAGGATGACCACGGAGCTGCACTTTCAGCTGCTTAATTGATAAGCTCAGTGTAAGTTTTATCTCTGCAGAGAAACACAAACCTTGGGAACAGAGCAACTTGGGCTCTGCCACTGGCTAGTTACATGGCTTTGGGCAAGTTGTTTTATTCAAGTGTTTCCTCTGAGGACTTGTAGGCAGTGCAGGGAGGCAGCAAAGACCACTGCCCCCAGAGTTCAAGTGACTTATCTGCCGGACAGCAGGTATAGCCACTCCTTGCCCGAGTTCCTTCATCTGTAAAGTAGGTTTAAATGTGGCTTTTAGGGTGTTCTTCTAGGGTGATTAAAGTGTTTTGGAACTACATACAGGTGGTGGTTTCACAGAACTGTGAATGTGCTAAGTGCTGCTAAATTGTTCACTTTTGCTGTTCCCGTTTCGTCTCTATAAAAAAATTTTAAAGTAGTACCCACATCATTAGGTTGTTGCAATGATTTAAAGTTAATATATGTAAAG
Source organism: Heterocephalus glaber (assembly GCF_053883595.1). Taxonomy (NCBI): domain Eukaryota; kingdom Metazoa; phylum Chordata; class Mammalia; order Rodentia; family Bathyergidae; genus Heterocephalus; species Heterocephalus glaber. The sequence continues at coordinate 4,937,632 of NW_028258153.1, forward strand.
TTCTTAGGGCAATACTTGGCCCATAATAAGCACTATGTAAATATGAGCTATTATTTTACAGGAAGTATGCCAAGTAATTTGCACACACTAAAGCCTCATGACCACCCATGAGCTAGGGATTGCTTTTATTCCCATTTTGCAGGTGAGAAACTAAGATGCCAAAGGGTAAGGAACCATTCCAGTTATTACCGCAGTGTAAAAAGCTACCCCAAAATTGTGATCTAAAGAAGTCATTTATTAGTCTATGGATTCTGTGGCCCAGAGATTTGGATGGCGAAAACAAGATAGATTATTCCAGCTCCACAATGTCTAGAGTTTCTACCAGAAGACTCAACAGCTGGAGGCTGGAACCATCTGAAGTCTTGTTATTCACAAGTCTGATGATTAAGTTTGGCTGTCAGCTGAGAGCCGCAGGAGACTGTTTATGGGGCTTCCTCACATCATGGCAGCTGGGTTTCAAGGAAGGAGGTCCCTGGGGAGGCAGACCCTGAAGGAAGCTGTGTCCTCCTCATAGCCTACCCTCAGAAGCCATACAACACCACACCCACCACACTGTGTCATGGAGGCAGTCCAGGTTCTGGAGGAGGGAAAACTGACCCTTCCTCTTAACAAGTGTTGACAAGATTGTAAAAGAGAAGGTAGGAGAAAGAAAACTGCTATATGGCTATCTCTGGGCGACACATTCTTCCACACATATCTTCTTAAGGCCACCAGGCAGTCAGTGATGGAGCCTGGGATTCAAGATCTGGTCCCAGTGCCCAGTTCTTCTCCACCATGGGTTGAGCTGCTGTGTTTCATTTGTCAAATAGAGACAACAAAAATAGCATCTGTTCTGTTCTAGGATACTACATTAATATTATTAGAGTCTTAGTTTCCTACTCTTTAAAATGGGGTTAAGAAGAGTGCCTATCTCTTCAGATTGTTATAAGGATTAACTCAGGGTTAATAAATATAAGTGATAATCAGACTAGAATATTTATGTCCACTGTCTTCCCCATAGAAAAGTCTATCTGGGGCTGAGGATTTAGCTCAGTGGTTTCCCTGCCTGCTGCGCAAGCACAAGGACATGAGTTTGATCCCTGATACAAAAAAAAAAAAGTCTATCTGGAAAACCAAATGAAAACTAGCAGTTTCTTTGCTTGGGAAGATCTAGAAGAATTCTACCTGCTTATCCAGGTTTCAACCCTACCAAGAGAAGCAGAACTTTCATCTTCATGCTATTCTCTACAGAAAGAATGTTGACAAATGGCTACTCTGTAATTCTCTTCCTTTAAACTTATTACTTCATGCAGCGATTAATTGGGTTCCTGCTTATCTTATATTAATTATTGTGCCATCATGTCTCCCTGTGAGGTTCTCAGAAACACCCTAATCAGCAGCAATTTTTTTAAATTTTTCAGTAGGGAAGATTAATTTCTGGGAAGATTTTCACATGCAGCTAACCTTGCCCATTTTAGATTAACTCTTGTTAATTTCCTTTCCAGCCAGGACTGCTTCCGGGTCTTGCTTTTTAACTGGAAGCTGAGCTCTATTTCGGTCCCCCAGACTGTGTGCAGGCTGCATCCCACTTAAGTCAGCTCACTAAATGAAGCAATTGAGTCAGTGCCACCGTCATAATAACACATTCTGACAAAAACATGAAAGATAGCTTATCTCTGCCTTAACTCATGTGGGTATCAGTAGAGGGGAAGAAAGTAAATTCTTTTAAAATACAGACAGAATCTTTTATCAATGAAAAACTGTCATCCGGTCTTTCTTATCTCTTTGTGCAGTGACAGCGGGATTTATCTTTCTTAGAAGCAAGCCTCCAAATGAATATCATGCCTGTTTCACCAAGGTGAGTAGTTTTTCATTTCTGGGCAAGTAGACATGTTTTACATAGATGTTGTGGTGCACACACAAAGTTTGTCATCTATCCCCGTGCCCTCCAAGGAGTCCTGAAGCCTTTATTGTCTGCCCATTTCTCTCAAAAATAGAAGAGACCTGTGTGCTCAAAGCCTGTTCCACAGACCCCAGGGGAATAAGAATGTCACTATGCTAGGGCACTGTGAATGATATTATAATGGTAGATACATATCATTATAAATTTGTGCAAGCCGATAGAATGTACCAAGAGTGAACCTCATTGTAAACCATGGACTTGGGGTGGTCATAATGAGACAGTATAAACTCACCCATTGTTACAAATGTATCACTCCGATGGGGGATGTTAGGGAGGCTATGTTTGTGCGAGGTCAGGGTTGTGTGGGGAATCTCTGTACCTTATTTTCAGTTTTACAGTGTATCTACAAGTTGTCTAAAATGTGAAGTCTACTAAAAATGTTTCATGAAGCAATCTTCTACTTGGCCGTATTAGCTCCAAAGTAGTTGCTATCCTGACAGCTAGGGGAAATCTTGGCTAGAAATCTCTCCTGCAGTAGGTAAAACAGCCTAATTTGGAGGGAACCTTAGGAAGAAATCTTTCCTCCAGCAGAGAACTCTGCCATTAGCATGTCCCTTTAGGGAGCAGCAAAAAATCAGCTCATTCTTTTCATTTTTTGGTTTTTAGAAATGCTATTATTTTCCAGTAAAGCATTAGATTTCCCCTATGGACTTGCTATTTTGGTGATAACAGAACAGTATTTAATATCAGTATGATAATAATAGTAGCTAATATTCATTGAGCACTTACTGTATTCCAAGGACCATTCTGAGCATATTATGTGTCTTAACTCATCTGATCTATTTAACAGCCTGTGAGTCATTATAACTCTCCTCATTTTAGAGAAGAAACTGAGTCACAGAGTGACCTCAGAGGTCACAAAACTAGTAATCAGCAGAGCCAGAAAGTCAGGCCAGCTGAACTAGGTTCTAGAATCTTCGAACTCAATTTCCTCCTATACTGCCAGGGGGGAACCATCAGGGACTGCTCCATCCTGACATGACTATGTTCCAAATGTTCCAACAAGGACTTCACTATATCTCCTCTCTTTTTCTCAAAGTGGGAAGCATGACTCCTATTCAACCCGAGGTAAGACCAAGTTCATTATGACAGGGGAGACTTCCAAGGTCCTCCCTAGAAACTTTCTAGCTGAGGAAACTTGGAAGTTCTAGCAGTTGAGATTTTGAGCTAACTTAAGCCAAAAGGGGGAATTTATTGGAAGAATATTAAGCAACTTACGGAACTAGTGGAAGATGGAACCCCTGATCTCAGGAAGAATAGAACTGGGCAGCTCTGTGGATCCAGCAAAGGATCTGGAAGATAGTCTCTGTGGGAGTTCCTCAGTGATGACTCATTGCAGCGGGCCCTCGTGTAACTCATACACTGATTCAAATTCCTGGGACAGGGCATCTTTTGGTTTCCCTTAGGTCCTGTGCTCAAGCTTGGGGATTCTTAAAAGAGGAGTCTAAAGGAGACTAGGGGTTAATTCTGACCACAGAATTAATCCCCAGGTGATCTACTGCCCACACTGTGAGGAATACTAGCTTGGAACATTTAGGTATGTTTTATAAACTATGGACCAATTCTCTACAAAGGACATCAGTCATTGGAAGCTTAAAACAATTCTAGAAAGGAGCTAGGACAAGCCTCCCTTTCTTCTCTGCAGATTAGGACTCTGAGACACAAAAAGATTAGGTTAATTTCCAGGAGACTCTGGTTGGAGTTGAATTCCAGGTCCTCTAAGTCTTGGACATTGTTTTTCCACCCTACTTTGTACCCTACAGAGCTAAGTGCAAATGAAGAGTCATTTCTTCTTTTATGGAGGTTTTTTAAACATTTTTATTAGTGTGTGTTTGCAACTCATAATACATGCATCATTGTGGGGAATTGGTGCTTATACATATCACATCTTGATCCTTCTTTCTGCCCCTTCTCACTACTCCCTCCCATCTTCCCCCATCCTCAAGTCTCCTTCCCATCTCCACAAAGTCTTCCTCCCTGTTTGCTATCACTGATTTCTTCATGGTTTAGCATCTAGAGTCTTTGTTTGCCCTCCTTCCTCTCTCCACCCAGCACACATGAGCATGCCTGCAAACACACTTGTTCCCCAGCCCACCCACCACCAGGGAAGGAGCTCAGCTACACAGCACAAGGATCCCCTCTGTAGGGAAAGGAGAAGAGCATTAAACCACTGAGCATTCATGCTGGAGCTTTGTTAATGGTGATGGACCAGGGCTGGAAGAGCTGCTCTGTCTTGGCAGATACCAAGACACAATCGCAAGCCTCTTCTACACATGGCTTCTGCACTAGGCTCTCCCAGCTCACCCTTGTGACTGTTTTCCTAGAACAGGACTGGGGGAGAGAGGTTTTATTAGATGCTGCAGGGTGCGTGGCTCAGGGAACACTTGAGTGGTTCTCAGTCAGGCATGAACCAGTCTGCAGCTGAAGGGGGCAGTACTCTCTCCCTTTCACATCTGGGAGAGCACCTGACTGCACCCTCCAAATTGCCATGCCAAAAGGAGAATTGGCGCTGATTAGGACCCCATCAGAATTAACAAAGTAACATTCATTTATGCTAATGGGTGTCAAGGGTTAGTTCATCATTACTAATAGAGCGGATTGGCCCAAGACGAGCTGAAGTCGTAAAACACACTTAAAATCTTTCTGTCTTGAAGTAAGCAGAGGAAGACAATTTATTATTATTGTTCCTCTGTCACACAAAAAGAGAGAGAGCAAAAATGAATGAAGGTCATCGTTTCCTTTACGGCTGATCGACTTCCCTTTCTCTTTGCTCCTGTGCCTACCTAGTAAATTGCAGCTGGAAACAAGAGCACAAGAGATGATTTTCTGTTGTTACTTTCATTTTCCCCAAGAGGAAAAGGGACAGTCTATTTAAAACAACTGAGCTATTATATCACAGTGCTTCTTGTTTAAAATTCAAACATCATTGGAAACTAGCATCAACAGAACTAACACCTGACAGGGATTGTGAGAAGCACAATACAGTAGTTCAAAAATAATAATCCTAAATATACATGCAGTTCAATGCTTTTATTTTCCAGCATTTGTATAAATAAGATTTTAATATTCATATATATCACATATATGTAACATATAAATGCCAACAAAGATAATATACTATATGTTATATCCACATGTGTTGTTAATGGTTGCATCTGTAATATATCTGTAAACCATTTGCCCCTCACACAAACTCTGGGAGGTAGATGGATGAACCTGAGCTTCACTATTCAAGTGACTTGTCCCAAACCATGACACTCGAAACAGCAGCCTGGTTTTTCTGCCTTCAAGACCAATGATCTTTCCTCCACAGTATTTCATGTTTTTATGCTTTAGACAAAGAAATATTAAGAGGTGTCAAAAATTATCCTGTGGCTTATCTAATGAGGCATGTGTACCTAAGGGCATTGGTAGCATTTGTCCCATGATGTCACTGGACAATCTACAAAATGCCTATTATAAAGCAGCATGTAAACAAACCCCAGATTGATATAGAGCCCTTGGGAGGAGGAAGTTCAGGGTCAGTAGCTCCGGAAACATGAATAAATATTTAAACTAACAGAAGAATTCTCCCTCTGGGAAGGTGTTTGGCTTCAAGATTGTATACAAGGGAGTCCACCCTCATGCCCAGAGTGACTGCAAAAAGGAGCTTGAGTGGAGGGTGTTAGGAGGTGTGGGGAGCCCCTCCCCTATATCTGGGTCTTCCCTCTGGCTGCCTCAGGTCTGTCCATCTTTCCCATGTCCCATCCCTGCATCCCTTTCAGGAGTCTGTGTACAAACACGGTCTGCCTTTGTATTAATGTCCAAATCTGTGGAGCTCAGCTCAGAGCTCACATCTGCTCTCATGGCATGGCAGCCTTTCCTCAAGTCTCCCTTAGTTGTTTTAGGGAGGTCCTGGGGTGTCCTCAGTGCTCCTGAACCAGTCTGTTGAAGTTCTTTCCTCTAGCCTCCTGGGTACAGTCCAGACTTAAGCTCATGCAGTCAGTACCTTCATTGAGGTTCTGCTGGGCACAGTCACTTCCCCTGGGGCTGCCTCCTGTCCACTTTGGGACTCTCAGTACCAGAGCTACTGGAGCTCTGTGAGGGAGGAAGGAGTCCTGTGCCAAATTCTGTGTTCAGCTATAACTTGAGCCCTAAACTGACCCCGTGTTTATCCCCAGAGTCTCCCAAAGTCTTTAGGAACTCAACTCTTTCAGCCCTAAACTCAGCCTAGGCAGAGAGATAGCTCATCTTCCCAATGCTGACACTGTCCCCTTGATGACAAACGTTCTCCCTCCTTCCTTTCATCCCAGCACCCACCATCCCAGTAAGAACTCCCATCAGTGGACAATGGGAAGGACAATGACCTGCCAGATCCCCAAGCTGGTAGATGAAGCCTTCCCTCATCTCCGTCAGGTCCACTCTGAGAGGTCCAAGGAAGCCAAAATAAGGAAAAGCTAGAATACTCCTGGAGGGCTTCCTGACAAGTAAGACTCAGATCAAAGATAAAAGGCAACATTTGAGGCCCAAAAATGACTTGGTCTTGATTTCTTCACAGGAGATCAGTTCTACCCACAACTCAAAGCCATATGTGAGCAAGCAGAACCAAGCCATCAGAAGAAAGCCACCTGCCACTGGAAAAGCCTGGCTCTCTCCACTTTGACAAATGCTGCCCTCCCCAAAACTAGGGCATAGTGTACTTTTCTAAGTACCCTGTGTGTCCTTGTTATTTGTTGAATCGGTTTTCCATCTAGGCCACCCCTCTCCTCAGAAAAGACCCCCACTCTCCCACCCCAGTGCCACAAAGTCCCTTGGGAGATCAGCGATAAGACAGGCTCCCAGCATCCTAACTGCAGCCCGGCTCAGCCCTCTGAGCTGTAAGTTTCAAAATAGCCAGGTCCTCTCGCTGGGCCTCAAACCCACATTCTTCCATGTTAAAGCTTCCAATGACTTTAATGTGAGTTTCATGCATGTAAGGCCTGCAGGATTGGACCCTCTGGGAGTGTAAAGTGACAACATAATAGAGAAAAATCGCTTTAGCAGGCAACAGTGACAGCTGGGCAGGCATTAGAAAAAAGGGAAAAGGCCTCAGTTTAGACAAATTACTGAATGAAATGATCACATGAAAAGCCCTTTTTACAGCTGCCACTAAGGAACCTAGAAAATATAAAACATGTGAAAAAGTAAATAAAGGAATTTTTGGACCTTTTTTTCCCATTAAAGTTGTGGTAAACGGTCAAAATCCTCTAAAAAGATCTTCAGTATTGTGAATCATGGGGCCCAAATGGAAAAATGTTGCTATTTGGGTTTTACGTGTCAATTATTATACAACCAATAAAACATAAACAAATGAAAATGCTCCAAGAATCCTGGAAAATTCCAAAGCCTGTTTCAGAATCTCTATGATTATACTCTGATCCTCTCATTTCCGAGACTTCTGACATCTCATTACCCTGCATTATACTTTTACAAACTCATTTTCTAGCATATATAAAAGTGACTTAATGTGTCCTTGGAACTATTTCAATTACCTAATTGATGAGGGCTATCAGCCACTTAAAAATAAAATAGATATTTCCTTAATAAAAATCCTTGGGGAGAGGAGAATGGAATAAAGCCCATACGGGCAAAAAGTTTCAAACCTAAGAGGTGGAATGATGCTGCAGGATGGGGCACCCCAGTGAGTGTTAGGAGATCTTGATTCTGGTATTGGCTCAGCTGCTAATTCACTGTGTGATTTGGGGCTACTATCAACCCTCCCTGGGCCTTGGTTACCAGTTCTTTAAAAGGAGGGAGTTAGAAAGGCTATTCTCAAGGGCCCTTCCTGTGCTGGCAGGCTATGATTTTGAAAACTGCCCAGGGATTTGAATATCCCTTTTAAAAAGTGTGCTCATGACCTAGTCATTTTCAAATTTAGAAAAAAAAATTTTAAACTTCTCCCTGTTTCTTTGTCTCTAGACTCAGTTACAGAATTGAGAAAGATTCAAAAGAGGGCCAAATAATATAGAGATATTCTTAGTAATTTTGGAATTACTATAATTTTATGAAGTAACTCCCAGGACTATCTCAGATTAAAGCTGAAAGCATTTTCAGAAGATTTCCAAGACATCTTGGAGAGGATTTGGAGAATCCCTTAGTTTGGAAGCATCTCACCCTCAGGGTCCTGCAGCTTCCAAGAACTTGTCAGAACTGGATTTTTTTTTAAATGCAGAACCAGCCTATAACCTAGCCAGGAAAAGAGGAAGTTAAGCAGGTGATTAACATATTGAAACAGGTATGCACAAGAAATGCATCACTCAACAGTGGTACCATTTTTAAAGTTCTTTTGACCAGTCTGCTGCCTAAATTTGGAAAGATGGAGGAAGAAGGGAAAAAGGGAAAGATGAGGTCAGGTGTAAATACTTTCAGCTCATTAATATTTCCTTGCCCTATAACGTAGCCCAAGGCTTTTCAACTTTGGCTGCACATTGAAATCACTTAAGTAGCTTTAAAAAAAAATTGAAGCCTTAATCTCATCTTCAGAAATTTCAATTCAGTTGAAATTCAATTGTTCAGTTGTTCTGGGATGCCACGTAGGGATTTCCCCCAGATAATTCAATGGGGCAGCAAGTTTTGAGTCACTCAAATTCCATGGTTCTGAAACTTTACCATGCACTGCCTAGAGCACTTATTGGAACATGATTGCTAGATCTGGTCCCCAGAGTTTCTGATTAAGTGACTGCTATGGGATGAGCCCAAACTGTATTTACATGATATCAGGTGACACTGGTGCTCATGTTGAAGGCCTGAGGCCTACACTTTAAGAACCAATGTTCTAACTTCTCCATTTGGCTCCGAGTGACGGAAGCTCTTCTCACACAGTTCATCTTTTCTATTCTTTATTTCCCCCTAAACCACCCTACCGTGGCCATTGGCAGGCCTGTTGCCATAGGCAACTGGTTAGGATTCAGCATCCAGGAATGACTAGGGATCAAGAGAGAACTGCTGAGTCGGATCCTATTGGCTGCTTTCTCCACTTCTGCATGAGCTGAAGGAAAGAGGTTGGCCCTCCTGAGAGTATCACATTCAGTAAGCATTGCACAATAATAAATACATAAAATAACAAGTGACTGTAAAGAAATCTTGGTGTCAGAAGCATGGCCCTTGGGCGTTAAGTGTGAAGGACTTATTTGCTTAAAACCTTGGATTTGTTACTGGGAATTGAACCTAGGGTCTTTTCACTGGACTAAATTCCCAGCCCTGTTTATTTTTTTTTTAAGACAGAGACTCCCTAAGTTACTAAGCTGCATAGGTTGGGCTTGAACTTGCACTCCTTTTGCTCAGCCTCACAGAGTTCTGAGATTACAGGTATGCACCACCATACCCAGCTGGACTTCTTAATGGTGATATCTTCACTTGCTTGCCATGAATGAGGCCACTTGTCTTCTCCTATGGCCCGTGTTATGTCTGTGCTGACACTAAAAGTAGTCCAGCCATTGAACTATGGTTTCTTCTCAATTATTTGATGTGCATGCTTTCCCCATTTGTGTGATGTTTTCTCATACAGTGGACCAAATACATGTTCTCCTCTAAGCTAGAAGTCATGTCCACCTAGATCAAAGAAAGTTCAGTGGTAGCTGGGGAAACCTTTGGGTTTCAAAAGCACCTCAAGAACAGTAGTGGAGACAACAGTGAGATCTGCTGATAGTTCAGTTCTTCCCAGTGTCCCATCTCCATGCGCTTCTTCATCCTTTCTACAGGGAATGGAAGGGGCCACAAGCAGAAAGATTCCCCCAGAAAGGGAGTTTCCCTGATAGTGGGAGTGTCAAACTCTTTTTCTGAATGAGTCTTCATTCAAGGGACAGGGTTGGGAGCTGGGTTCCAGTACAAGTCAGCAAGATGAACATGGGGTTCAGAGCAGAGGATAGGAGGCTAGAACTGGATTCTTTCTATAACTTAGTAAGGATCAGCATCCCTAGGTACTAATTCCCCTGCTAGGAACTTGAGGGGTCCTTAAGGTGTCAGTCTACTGTAGGTAATAGGTGAGCTTCTCCAAAGGCACGGCCACAAAGATTATATCTCAGTTCCAACCAAGACAGATTCATATTCCTTTTCATTCTTTGGTTGGAATTGTTTGGAAATTTTCCTCTTAAACAGGGTTACCCAGTTGATATGCAGGAATATAGATGTGAAAATAAGAAACAAAGGACTATCTTGCATGGTAGGAGAGGGTAGAAGAATTTTTGTCTCTACCATTGGAAACAGAGATATGGATAGTGGATAGAGGACACTTAGGACAGAGAAGATAGGAAAGAGTGACAGAGAATAAAGTGCATGTGTTGGGAGTGTAGTGAAAGATGATAAGGGATGTGCCTGGTATCACAAATCCATGATATAAGGTCAAATAATGACTCTCTCAGAGGGTCAGAGATACTCAATGAACTGAGCAGCAAGCCAGAGGAAAGATGAGAAGGAAGAGAAAAAGAGGAAGGAAATGGAGTTGAAAGGAAGAATTATGAGAGTAAAATATGTTCCAACAAACCCAAATAGTCTTTTTATAAGCAGATACATTCATTATTAAGGGTAAATTTATCACAGTATGACACTTCTACGGAGAACAAACATCAAAAACAATAATTAACCCTTTTAATAGTCCTTTGAGCTATGAGCTGAAGCTCAGTGGCATCTCCATCTCTCTCCTTCGTGACTGATTCTGGCCATGAGTTAAGCATGCCATCATGATTATTCTCTAGGAAGGGCTGTGGCAAGAGTGATGTTTCAGTTTGATTGAACTGCTTTGCCCATCAAGACATGAAAAGCACATCTTCTTGCTCATATCCTTCTGTACATATAGTGAAAACATTTGCAAACGTGACCAAGCCTATGATGTAGCACATAAATATAGAAAGACTCAGTCCTGATGTCAGCTTGGCTCCTCTAGTATCCTTTGCAGAAAAGGATAACCCTCTTGGTCCTGAGATTAACCTGGTTCCCCATCCCTCAAGAAGAAGAACCTGAGACACAAACTCACATACTGGTGGTTTAATTGCTGAAGCAATCCCAGGGAACAGGAGGAAAAGACTGAAGAATAAAACTGGGGAAAAAAATGGAAGGTCGATACATGAACATAACCTTAATATGGGCACCACGTCAGAAACGGGACTTACTCTACAGAACATCTTTCAGAATTGTCCTGAGGGACAGAAGAAGACAGTGCTTATCAATTGACTCCTGCCTTGGTTGACAATGATCTCCCCCAGGAGACTGATTTACTCATGCTTCCAGGGAATACATGCCTGAGTGTCAGGTGAGCTCCTGCAGAATCCTACAGCTCATTGTCAGAGAAGCAGTAAAGGATCCTAGGCAAGGTATTATCAGAAAACACTTGCATGAAGCTGGTTCCCTAGCAGTATAAGCTGGGCAAAAAGGAAAGCTCAGGGCATGAGTGGTATCCAATACCATCCTTTTCACCTCAATGGAAATGACAAGCCAATATGTTGTTTCTCCCAAGAATTTCTTGGTTTTTTGTTGATCCCTCATATCAACTGATCCATCCGCAATTACATCAGAGTTCCTGATATTGGGTCACCCTTGCTCTCCCTTGGGCATGGATTAAATGTAAGTAAATCATCAAGGTTTTGTAGCCACCAATGCTGAGAGTTAGAGTTCCAAAAACTACTCAACTGGGGAAGATGACATCAAGGTCTCATGTGATCCTGACACTCACATTTGGGCAGCTGAAGCTGCACATGAAGCCGAAGTGTGACTGCTGTTCTCACACTCAGTAAGATGAAGTCCTGCTGATCATAAAATTCTTGTCATCCTCAATAGAAAAAAAGACAAGATCTCCACTTCAATCCAGAGTCACCCATCCTCAGGGTAGGCTGTCACAGCCTTTTCTGCTCCAAACCTTGGCTCAACCCTCCTCACTCCTGCCTCTGCTTTGGAGAGCCAGCAGCATAGGCTCACCCAATCATCTTCAAACTAATCTCCCTGTCTGCACCCCTCCCACATTAACCCAGCCACAATGGGCCAATTAGTATTCCAGAGGGCCTTTTGGACTGTGTCAATCCCAACCCAAGTATCTTTGGGATTATGTCATTTCCAAGTTCAAATAACACTTGGCATTCCACATGGCAGAGACAGAGTTGTAAAAAATGCCTTTAGTCTGGTGTTTTGAGAACTTAAGCTGACTTTTCAGGCTTATTTCCCTTCATTCCCCTACACAAAACCTCAGGTTCAGTCCATAAAAACTAATACACACAAATACAAACAAATGATCACAGAACATAGGGCAGATGGCTCCCAGGAGTAAGAGGAGAATGATCTGGGAAGTCAGAACTCCTGATGTAAATCCTGAAAGACAAGAAGCAATCTTCAGGCAGGTAAGAAGAGGAAAGGATTTCCCCTTTAGGTTTCAGAGAAGAAACATGAGTGAGGGGCAGAGGCCAGATGAAGCAAAGAGTGCTCAAGGAGCTGCAGAAGGGAAGTCTTCAAGAGGTAAGCTGGAAATGTAAGTGAGAAAAAGGCCATATGGACCTTGGAAATGTCTGATGTCATTCTTCAGTCAGCAAGGAACCATTGCCGAGTTGCAGGAGAGGGCCACGATAAGATCTGCATTCAGAATTTCATCCTTACCAGTCACAATATGGATAATGTACGAGACCCATGAAAAAGACCAGCAAGGAAGGAACTGAGGGACTCAGGTAAGAGAAGACAGTGTGAACTGGAGCAATGGCTGAGGGAATGCAGCTGGGGAGAATACCTTGGCCACTGTGAAATACTGGCCAGGTTTTACAGCACAACTGGACAACTTGGACAAATCAAGTAACTATGGGTTACCCAATGGTTTCCATCCAAAGTTAGAGACCTGACTCCACAGGAACCCTGTGTCCATGGAAGAGTATGCATCCTGCTAAACAATCCTCTTACAAATGATCATGTCAACCCACCCTGTCTTTAGGGACCTGCTTACACTCACCAGGTTACCCTCTGTGCCAACAAAACACAACCATATTTCTTCCAACATACACTTTGTTTTCATTAAGATCAAGATTAGCCCATCTTAGTGCTGTGAAATTTAGCTGGGCTTTTAATTTTTTACCAAGTTTAATTTTATTAGTTATTCTGATTACTCTAGTAAAAAATTAAATAATGCTTTTGAATCCTTTGGAAGGCTGCAAACCCTGAGCTATGACCGGGAAGAGAGCAGGTTGAAGGGGAAGAGTCTCCCTGGAGACAAGGAGAAAAGGGGAATCTGCTACTTCTCCCACTGTCAAGAAACTTTCGAGAAGATAGGGAGGAAATAGGGCATTGTCAGATAAAACAAAAGGGGGTGCTTGGAGTCTAACCTCTGTGAGGGTGAGGGAGATGTTTTCCAGTGTGTGCCTGGTGCCTAGCACGTCCAGGCACATAAGAAATAATCAATATTTGCTGGGAGCAAGGAAGAGAAAGTGGGTTCACTGCTGTCAAGGAAGAGGATTTGGGGACTCATTGATGGTCTCATAGCTGATGCCCTCTGTCCACTCACACCCTGAACTTGAATCAGAGGAAAGAACAATGAAGCATAAGGAGACAAAGGATTAAAGGAGCTAAAAGTACATCCATGTATTCTGAGCCACTCCTGCCTAGGGAGCTCACCCATCACTCAGTGGGTTACATAGTTCCTCTGCTTCTGAATACGTCTTTTGTAAGACCCTGCTGTACCCTCTGCTTGGAATATTCTTCCTCCTAGTCACAATTCAAATCTGACCTCCTCAAAATGACTTTTGTCAACCCCCTCATCTACAGTAGACCTCCAAGGACAACTGCCTCTTCACCTTTTATTCTGTTTAGAGCACTGATCATTCTCCCCTAAATTATCTTGCTTACAGATGTGTTGCTTAACCATGGGGACAGGCTCTGAGAAATGCATCATGAGGATACCTCACCACTGTGCAAACATCGTGGAGCGAATCTAGACAGACCGAGATGGTGTAGGTCACTCACTCAGTGTGGCCTCTTGATACAACCCAGAGATTCTGTAAACACAAGGTGTATGAGGCTGCTGCCTGCATAACACAGCTTACTGTCTTATAGCAAATGTGTTTTATAGTAGAAGTAATATGCTCTAAAATAATGATGAAAACATATAGTATGGTATAGTAAAACATAAGCCAATAACAGTTTTTTATTGTCATTATCAAGTGTTATGCACTGTACATAATTGTATGCACTATACTTTTATATAACTGTCAGCACAGTAGGTTTGTTTATATGAGCATCACTATAAATACATGAATAATTCATTGTGCTATGACACTATAATAGCCACACCATCATGAGGCCAAAGGAAATTTTCAGCTCCATTATAATATTATGTGGTCCATTGTTGACAGAAATGTCTTTACATGGCACATGGCTATATTTATGTGTTTATTCATTTATTGTCTACTTCCTCCTGGTAGAATTCATGTTCTACAAGAGCAGAGATCTTCTTTTCAGAATTCACTGCTCTATCTTCCAGCTAAGAACAGTTCCTGGCACATGATATGTTCTCAATGAATATTTTCCTGAATGAATATCCAATTAAAATGAAGACATATAGCATATGGATGGATCTGTAAATGATTGGTGAATAAAAAATGCAAGTAACAGAATAGGATTTATAACAAAATTCAAATTATGCAAATTAGAAATGTAGGCATGCAAAGCATTCGTATATTTTTCAAGGCATTAAAATTGTTGACTATATTAAGGATGGAAAAGAATACAGGTGTTGAAAAAAATAAACTACACACATGCAAATAGGTAAATAAGGAAAAAACTACCATGGGGCAATTCTGATCATAGCTATGACCTGCAATATAGGAATAAAGAAGAGGAAGAATCAGAGCCACTTACTACCAGACCCACATTGAGTTATTAATTTATATATAAACTACTAGATCAAAGTAACTGTTTAGTAAACTGTCTCTCCCATGATATGCATTCATTCAGCCCACCTTTTGGTTGTTATAATAAAGTTTTCCCCCAGGAACTGTAAAGGAGAGAACTGCAAAATGGTTGGCCAAGCATCAGTGAAGTCCATATTCTGCAGCCCAGAGCACAGAACAGGGAATTCACCCTCCCATGGAATGAGCAAGCTCTTCCTCCTCGGACTCCACATCACCTAGAGCTCCCACCCATACGTGGCTCACTGAATGCCCTTTGGGAATCTACTCAACCAGTTTATTTCTACAGTTCCCAGGCCCTAAGGAGCATTTTAGAAGCATGAAACTAAGATGGTGTGCCAGGCTTCCTGGGACACACATGAGGGAAAAGAGCTGACAGTTGACAGGTAGCACAATCAGACCTGTAGTCCCCATCAGCCACTGCTGGCTGTGTAGCTTAGATACAAACCACTCTGGACTCAAAGAACTCTGGAGCAAGATGAAACTTTCAGTAGTTTGGATACACTCTCCTCCTCCTATGGTTTACACAGCCCTGGAGGGACTCACATCTACACAGCATAAATGGCAGAGCTAGGATCAGGACTCTGCTCTCCTGACTCCTCCTTCAGTTCTCTTTCCATTTTCCACATAGTCCAGCACTGACCTGTGTAGTGAGGGCGTGAACCAGGTTTGCTCAGCTGCCCAAAGGACAGTGATGCAGGTGAGTGCTAAATACTTTTGCAGTGCATTAATTTCCTTTATTACCTGAAGCAAATCCTTTACTTTTTCAACTGTTCCCCAAAGTTTAGACTATCCAGTATGTTCACTAGTCCTACAGACTGGGTTAAGTACAATGACTCTCAAATTATATTTCTTGATTCTAATTTTTTATACTACAGGTATTAATGACTGATAAATATATATATATATATGTGTGTATTCAAATTTTCACATTTGTTAGCAGTACAATTAAGATTGCCTGCAATACTAATCATTGCTCCATGCTGTCAACCATCCTTATTACTTCTAATGCAGAAACAAAAGGAGGAAAAAGGAAACTCTCTACTCAAGATAACTTGTTGGTGACCCTCGATAAAGGATAGTTTAGCAAGACTAAGAGGAACTTCTGACTTATAGCTTAAATTTCAGACAAACATCTTCCTGACTTTTTAATGGAAAGTGGATCCTTCCCCCTGCTTTTGAAGTGCTCTTTGCGAATTGTTTGAGTGTTCTTTGCAATCTTTTATACCCAGCCTAAGGACTCTGTCAAACTCTCTTTTCCTTCAAAGGCTTGTTAACTATGTGATGAATACACCTGTCACTTCCAATTCTAACCTTACTTTGTGTTGTGATGGCAGTAGAATCTGGTATCTATGGCAACTTTTCAGTGGCTGAACATCGATTAAAAAATGATTGGCTTATCAGGGTTCTTCGGTTGATTGATGGAAATGATCAGTTGCTCAAAATAATCATGACAGATAAAGTCTCTTGATTAGCTAGTATTTGCAAGATTCTGAAATTTTAGATTTCATTACCTTCTTTTTATTATTTCTATGCAAAAAATAACTAGAATTTAATTCTACTGAAGTAGTTACAAGTTAGTTTGAACTGTCTCGATGAAAGAAATTTGATTCGATCCACACACCTTATTTAGAAGCCAAATGGCACATTTGCCTATCCGAGAAAATCTACTCCTTGATTTTCTAATATCCCAAGGTCAGAGTAAGGTATAATTTCTTAAAAATCAAGTTTGGGGCTAAGACACCATTTAGCCAGTTTTAAAGCATTTGCAAATTAATTATAAGATTTTCATTCTAATGCTTCAAATATGTAAAACCAGGAAAGGGAGGATGATAGGGGAGAAACATTAAATGGGGCCTGATATTCCCAGGAAAATTAATACCTTGTTTTTTAATAGAACACTTTTAAATCAATGCCTTCAAAAGTGTAGTGATATGGCTGGGGATTTAGCTCAGTGGTTCCACCGCCTGCCTCACAAGCACAAGGTCCCGAGTTCAATCCCCAGTGCCAAAAAAAAAAAAGTGTAGTGATACATCAGTGATAGCATACAAGACGATTTTACATAGTCCAAACTTTTTAAATTGTCATGTGTTTATTTTAATGTGACATAGCTGTTATTCAACCATTTTTTTACCTTTAAAAAATAAAGATAGTGACCTCATATGGCTTAACCTAATATTTTAAGACCTTACCTTATTGAAAAAATACATTAATTTTCATTTTCTTGGGCTACCGTGACAAAAGTAGCACAAACTGGGTGGCCTAAATGAGAAGAAATATATTGTCTGACGGTTCTGGATGCTAGAAATTTACAATCCAGTTGTCACCAGGACCATGATTCCTGTGAGGCCCTAAGGGGAGTCAATCCTTCCTTGCCTCTCTCAAGCTTTCAGTGTCTGCCCTGGCTCCTGGCATACTTTGCTAGCAGCTGCATAACTTTAATCCCTGCCTCTGTTATGATGTGGCCTTCTTTGTGTCTCTATCTTAGCGTAACCATCTTTCTTTTTGTTTTTGGTTTTTTTCCAGTACCAGGGGTTAAATCCAGGAGGCTGTGCATGCTAGGCAGGCGCTCTACCTATAAACTACATTCCCACCATTTTTTAGTTCTTATTTTGAGAAAGGGTCTCACTAAGTTGCCTAGGTTGTCCTCAAACTTGTGATCCTCCTGCCTCAGCCTTCAAAGTAGCTGAGATTATAGGCCTGTGCCACTGTCCCAAGCATACGGACATTTTATTATCAGGACACTAATAATTTCAGATTGGGGTCCACTCTACAACAGTATGACCTTGTCTTAATAATTACATTTACAATGGTCCTAGTCCTACATAAAGACAAGTTCTGAAGTAGTAGGCATCAGTAGTTTAACACAAATTTTTGAAGAATCCAATTCAACCACTAATAACTAACACTTTAAATATATAATTTCGCAGATAATGTTATTTAGAATGAAGCAAATTGCTTTTTTAAGGTGAAGCTTATTTTTAATAAACTGATAAGAATGATGTGGAAACATGGCAACATCTGTAAACAGCAGAGAGAACAACTAAAGCTGGAGGGTGAGACTGACTGTAAAATTAGACACAAATGATTCTCTTCCCTCTTCCCACATCCCTTTACAATGTGACCTTGCAGCAGCTCCTAACAAGAGGTGGAGTGTATTTTTTCACCTCTTAATTCTGGTTGATCGTGGGGGTTTGCTTTGGCTGAATTAGCAAGTGTGCATTCAGTAGAAGCTTGAAGAGTGCCTACTCCTTATGCCTTGCCCTCTTATCTGGGCTGCCTTGCTGAGAGACTCGAGAGATCGTGTGAAACAGAACTGAGGCCAGCAACTAGTGGTCACCAGGCCCTTGAGCTGACCCAGGTGCCGCCACAGACTCATGACTTGCACCCTAGGCTAGGCTGGCCAGTCCAGTGTGCAGGTCAACAGAGCCACCCAGCGAAGCCTGCCCCCAGCTGCCATTCTGCAGAATCTTGACCTAAAAGAGCAGAAGAGGTTATTGTTTAAAACGACCACTTAAGCTTTCTTCCCAATTTCCTGTTTGTTTTGCCTAGCGATTACTTTAGTTCCACAAGTATTCTAAGGAATTTGGCATCAAAGCTGTTTTCAGGGTACCAGGCGTGGTGGTGTGGGATGAAACAAACAGCAAGGTCGCTTGGCGGCATGGGGGAGGGCTGAGTAAGGAAGCATCTTGCAGCATTCCTCTTTGAAGTCCATTTGCTGTCCTTACCTTCTGTCCTTGGTCTGTGAATTCAAGCAAAACTAGCCTGTGAGGCTGAGAGAAGAAGCCAGGCTGTCAAGAGCACAGCAGATGAGTCATGTTCCCCCCACTGTCCCCATCTTCCTGCAGGACACTTCCGCATCAGTTCAATGTTAGAAAAGTCAAGAAAAGATTCCCATAATCAGTAACAGCTATTGTTGACAACCATGGGGCTTTGCAGTCTTTTATGTCACTCTTCCCAGACTCCACCCTCTGTGAAGCTCTCCACTTGAGCCCCAACTCCAAACAGCAATAACAGAAAGAGAAGTAGATATAAATTAATATTCTTGGGATTTTTAACCCCAAAGAGATCCACCTGTATTCTTCTTTGCCTCCATCTGCAGTTAGAGTAACTTTCCAAAACATAAGACTGATCATGCTCACCTTCACTTTAAAACTTCCACTTTTCTATTACCCTTGGGGTTACACCAGATCCCTTATTATTAATAGCCAATAGTCTGCACAGGTCGCTGCAGTAAAATACCACTAACTGGGTGGCTTAAACAGCAGAAATTTATTTTCCCCAGTGCTGGAGGATAAGCCAAAAGGCAGGTGCTGCAGGGTTGGGGTCTGGTGAGGGCTCTCTTCCTGGCTTACAGATGACAGACTTCCCACAGTGTCATCACGTGGCCCCTGTGTGTGTATATCCCCTCTGTCTCTCTTTATTCTCATCAGGACACTGGTCCTATTGAATCAGGGCTCTACCTTTATGATTTCATTGACTGTTTAACCTTAGTTGTCTCTTTGAAAGCCCTATATCCAAGTATAGCCAGTGTAGGGGTTTAGAGCTTCAAGATACAAATTTAGAGAGGAAACATCATTCAGTCCACGCAACAGCTCTGCCTGGCCACCTCTCCAGGCCCTTTGCATGTGATTAGTCCTCATCCTCTACCCCCAGCTACTCTGCTTTGCCCTTTTTTTCCCTTTTTCTGTATCATTCTCTTCGCAGTTGTGATTTTATTCTTATCCAGGTGAGGTCTTGCCCTCAGAAGAATGTCAGCTCCAAGAGAGCAAAGATTTGGATGCGGTTTTGCTCATCGGTTTATCCCCAAGCTCAGTATGTGGCACATTAGGGACACTTGGTCACAGTTTGTGGAGTGAATGAAAAGTTCAACAAAGGACTCCCGGTTTGTGTAATTACCCAGGTCAACCTGACTAGGAGATATGGAAATGATTCCTACCCATTCGTGCATTAATCCAATACACACTTACTCCGTGCCTACTGTATGTTAGGTCCAGAGAATAAAAGGATAAGATAAGCAAGTGTCCAACTAATCCCTCTGTGGACTGAATCATATTTTCTGTTTCCCTTATTTGCAATCCTCAATCTACTATGCCTTGAGTCTATATGGCCATTGAAATTTTTAAAGCTGTGTAGTATTTATTTAGCTCTACTGTTTACATTCATTGCATATATATTACTTGAAGATTTTAATGTTAGAAATAGAAATCATTTCACATCATTAAAAGTTTAAAAGACAGTTATCGTGCTTTCAAAGATGTGTCCTGATTACAGTCCTCAGAAAATTACTGTCAATAAGTTCTTTCTGATTTTATGGCAGCTAGAAAGAGAAAATATAATAAGGTAAGAATTTTAAAGTACAAAAATAACTGAAAGATATATACTAAGTCTACAAATCATTCTCCAGAACTGATGTGGCTATTAGATGAATTGCACATTTTTTCATGATATTGTAATATAAAATGAATTAAGAGGAAGCAGAAATAAAACATATACACACCAAAGCATCTAAAAATCTTTCAAAATCTAATAAATTGGATAAAGTAAGGGTTTGGGAGATTGTTACTGACCACAGAACTTTACTTTGTGGATTCCTTCACATCCTTTACCGATTGCAGAATGTTTATGTGACATTCTGCCGGGCTGTCTCTTTGGGTGCTATACAGATACTATGCTAATCTCCCACTTACCGAACAGTGTGGGAACCATCATCCGCATTTTACAGAAAGGAAAGGTTTAATCAGAACATTTAAAATACAATTAAACAGCAAAGTCAGTGTCCAAACTCTGGCCAGTGTGACATCGGGATACAGGTTCTTGTCATTATCCCATGCTGCCCCAAGCTACTGAGAACAAGCCCCGGCTGACTCCATGCGTGGAAAGTCTGGGGTATAAATAAGGAAATTAAATGAATTAATGTAGGTTTGTATCTCTATTTCAAGACTGGACGTGTGATTCCTGAATGGCCTCTGGAGCCCTGGAGAGAGAAAGCTAAAGTCCTAAGGCCTTTCATCTATCTCTGTGAAGCAATTCAATTTCCCCTGTAACAGGCAGTTTTGGCTCAGGTGGAGAGTTATACAAATGCAGGCACATGCAAGGCCAGACATCTTACCATAGGAGGGTGGGCAACTGACCCCTCTCTGGCATGGTATCTGGAAGAGCAAAGTCACTAGGTGAATGCTTCCCCTAGCATGCTAGAGTCTGGAATTTCCATCCAGGGAAGAACCTTTTGGTTGAACTGTTTCCCTCAAGAAATTGCCTTTTAAAATGTCTAGGACCCTAAGAAGATAATTAAGTCATTCATTCCTTGGTTTATTTGGTTTACCTGAGAGCATTTAGCCAATCACTTAAAAGTCCCTGCTTTCTCTTTCTTATGATTCAAGTCGACTTTCCTCATTTCATACCCAGAAAGAGCTCTGTTTTGATGTTCCCATCTATAAAATGGGCATAAAGATAATGACTACTTAGTAAAGTTGCTTTGAGGAGAAATGAATCAAACAATCACCAGACCCTGTTTTGTACACTAAACAAAGTGCTATAAACCATGCCTGGCATACGAATTTCTCCACATTTGAGAGTAGTGTTTTAACTTCTCTACACTTAAGTTATTTCATTTCTAAAATAAGAGTAACAATGCTCTAAATTGGAAATGCCTGGTTTTCCTTGATCCAGCCAACAGAGATTTATTGAGTGCCTACTATGTGTTGAACCAGGTGCCATGGTGACTATAATAAGCTCACTTCCTACATTCATCAAGTTTATACTTTGGAGATTGAAGCAGAACAATCGTGGTCAATCAGTGACAATCATGACACAAACCTTGCTGAAAGTACTCTGAAGGAAAGGGACTGGACCAGCGGGCCCTCAGTGGGACTTTCTGAGGAAATGACATTCAAATTGACTTGGAGATGAAGACTTGGGAAGATAAAGAGTTGTGGGCAGAAAGCTCCAGGCAGGGCTCACTGAGATTGAGACCCACAGACCAGAAGCTGAATCCCAGGAGTGGTAAGAAAGCCAGTGAAAGCGCGGAAAGAGTGGTCAAGGGTAAGAAACACGTGGAGGCAAGGCTGACTTCATGTGCCACCAAGGCTGAGGAGGTCACAGTAGAGACTCTGAACTTCATTCGGCGAGCAATAGGACTCTCCGGGATTGGACGCCTGAGGAACTGTGACGGGATTTTTCAACTTCACAGCCTTGCTGTTGTGTAGAGACTGGGTTGGCTGCAGAGAACAGGTTATAGGGAGAAGAAAGATGGGCTCAGAAGCCACCGTACCCACCCAGGAGAAGGGAGGGAGAGAGTGGGGAGTCCATAGCAGGAACGAAGAGTGGGCACTAACGGAAGTTGTGCTGGATGCAGAATGGACATGTGGGAGGACAGAGTATGGCCCAGCTCTGTCCCCTCCTTCCTCTGTTTATGAGTGGCCCAGCCAAGAAACACATGGAGTGACCTTGTGGTTCTGGGGGAAAGGCTGCATTTCGGGAACCTCTCCGGGACCTTGTGGCCCCTCGCTTCTCCAGACTACAAGGACGACTATGCGGTATCTGTGTTTGCTATTTGCAGAAGCAAGGCTCAGTCTCCCTCAGGGGAAGGAGTCAGCCTGGACCAACTGTGCACTGCGTATTTGGGACCCAATCTGAGCTTGCTTCAGTCTCCAGTCCTAATACTGTTTGTCTCCAGGGATCATGAGCATTTATTTCCAGACAAGTACAGAAAACTTTCAGTAGGGAGGGAGAAGCAGATTCAAGATAAGCCTCAGCAAAGCTAAACGCTCTTTTACCGCTGAGGCCAAAAGTCTCTGCTATACACAGAGGCAACTCAGGACACAGATAGCCTTGGGTCACTGCTGCCCATAGGGCAGGGGGCCACATGGTTTGCAAATGTCACATAAATGAGTCAGCCCATGCCTTTAGGAACATCTGTTCTCAGAGGCCTTAGTCCAGCCTCTGCCATGGCTCTGAAGGTACCCACACCTCCAGAGCAATTCCTTTCTTCCCCTTCCCTTTTTCCCATCTGCCGCTCTGCCTTTTCCTACTTCTCTCTCAGATTCCCCACTTACAATAGTAGATAAATGTGAATAGCAAATTTTAAGATTTTCTTGTCAGATTGGCAGAAGCCTAGAAGACTAATAATATCAAATGCTGGAGCGCATGCCAGGAAACACAACATAATCATTCATTTAGCAAATGTGTAACTTAGGGATGCCTTTTTGAAAAACAATTTGGCAGCACCTAGCAAAATTTTAAGTACAAATGCCTTCTGCACAGCAGTTCCGATTCCAGGAATGATACTTTCAAAAGTATTTGTTCATGTATCAAATGTTAAAAGTTGTCTGTAGCTATTTATCAGGGGTAATAATACAAAACTGAAGACAACTGTCCAAACATTAAATAAATGCTGTGAAATACTATGAAGGTAGTAAAAGAAATAAAATTAAACCTAAATGACTTCTGAGACATGTTATATGAAAAGAGCAAACTGCAGAGCATCTTGAACATGTGTGCATGTATTGATCTCTATTTCTAAAGAGAGGTTTCTGTGCAGGTATGTAAGCCTGTAGGCACACAGAAAAGAAAATGGAAATAGGCACCATAAAACTGCAGTAGGCGTCTCTGAAGACAGGAACAGTGATTACAGGGAGGAAATGGGGAATGTCCACAGTCCCTAGGGATCTGAAGTTCCCAGAATGGTCAAATTCACAGAAACAGAAAATAGAATGGTAGCCACCAGGAGCTGCAGGGAGGAGAAACTGAGGAGTTATTGTTTAATGAGTACAGACCTGTTGTTTGGAATGATGAAAAAGCTCTGGGGATGGATGGTAATGATGGGTGCAGAACAGTGTGAATGTACACAATGCCACCAACCGGTACACTTCAGAATGTGTAAATGGCAAACTTTATATTATGTATGTTTTACCAGAATAAAGAACAATGATTAATACAATGACTCCAACCAGACTGATCTCCAGTGCCAGACATTTGGGAACAAGGGAAGACTGTAAATAATGGGCACTTAATGCCAGGAGGCCACAGCGGCAAATCCACCTCCCATTCATGGGGCTCCATAATCACAATGAGACCAAGTATTTACAGGCTGAGCATCAGTCCAGGGTCCCAGCCTGAAGACCCTTGGAAATGGTCTGCTTTACTGACACAGTCTTCTAAACCCCCTACAGCAAGTGGTGTGAGCTGAGGGACAGACTCATAACTGTCATTCAAGAAAAATAATGACCACAGTGATTTAGCACGGTTCTCATACAGTCCTACTTGGAACCAATAGCTAAGTGAATGCTCCAGCAGTTTCATAGCATGCAATCGCTTCATCACCGAGCAGTGGTTGCTTTTCTGTCAGCCAGCATCTTGAGACAAAGCCCCTAAGGACACAAAGTCCCCTCTGCAAATGAGGCTAGAATTAAACTACCTGGTGCCCAAGCATGTCACATTTGGCATCTGCACATCATTACTCGAAGCTCACTCTGCGAAGCAGACAGACCACATTGAGTACATTCAGCCAGAGCGCTCTGCAGAAGAAACCAAATAAACAAAACAAACTCCAGCCTCGTAATGTTTCACTGCTCTTCTACAGGCATGTGTCGGAAGAAACGAAAGCAGATATTTATATGGGGACAGGAAGGCCAGGTCAAAGATGGAGGAACAGAGGTTCCAGGCCTCACCAAGAACCCAGGGCAGGAAAGCAAACGTCACTGAGAGAAAGCCCATCCTTGCAACAGGTAACTAAATATTCCCAGCCCTTGATTTTTATAGATGGCTGATTTATGAATCATGACAAAACAGAAGGGACATACCCTGAGTTACTGCCCATTTAGATGAGGGGATAAAACCTTTGTATTTACTCTCAGCACTTTTAATATCTCAAACGAATACTAATCAGAGATGCTTGTTAAAAACGAGAAGGATGCCATTTTGTACTGTATCTCGTGTCATCTGAACAACCTTGCACTTGAGGACTGCAAGGCAAGAATTTATTTGGCCTCCAAGAAATCATGAAAGTCTAAGTTAGCAAATTCAAGCTACCCAAGCACCACTTGAAAAATATAGAACAAAGCATTGAGAAAGATGCAAAAAATAGCACTTGGCAGAAAAAAAGGGGCACAGTCTAAACTTTCTTAAAAGCCTGACGTATTCTTTTCATAACACTAAAGAGCAGAATGAAAACAGTGTTTTCTATTGAAAATAGAGGACTCTGGAGCTGTGTGTATGGTCAAAACTTAGGGTTGGGGGCCCCCATATGTCCCTCTGTGCATCTCACAACCTGCAAGAGTGCCCCCCACCACTAGGCCAGGGCCCCAGAGCTCAGTGCCTCACTTTACAGGAGCCATTTTCCCCTCTTGAGCGAAGATAAAATCTCTCCTTTTAGCGTCTACTTCTCCTCTCTGTCTTCTGCTCGCTGCAGTGAACCAGCACCAAAGCCCTCCCCCTTGGGAACAGCCCTCACTTTTCTCCTTTGCAAACTTCTCCAGGCAAAATATCAGAGGGTACTTGAGTGCAGTGACTTTTGTAAGCTCTAGACCCCCGGCCCGGATATCCTTGTCAACATTTCCAGCCTTTTTACCCCAAGAGTTTCTTTGAAGCAAAAACTTGAAAAAGCAAGTGCCTCCCTTAGCCCCACTAATACTGCTCTAAGCTGTTAATGATCAATTACCTTTGGTATGCAGGAAAGCAAAATGCCTGCAGTAGACTTTGAAGAAAAAGGTTAAAGAAGAAAAGGAGAGAGAATAGTAAGGAGCTAGCAGAGAGAACGAACACGAGAAAGAACAGGAAGGAGGACAAGAAGTAGCAGCCTCACAGCACTCAGGAGGCTGAAGCAGAAGGATCGCTATGAGTTCAAGCCCAGTTTGGGCCACATAAGGAATTCAAGGCCAGCCTGAACTACATAGTGAGAATCTGTATCAAAAAAATCTTAGCTCCACCACGCTTTTACCTTATGTGGATATGATGTAGGCACATACATAAACATACCAAGAGAGGAGAGAGAGAGAGAGAGAGAGAGAGAGAGAGAGAGAGAGAGAGAGAGCCCACATTCATTGAATACCTCAAACAGCCGAAAAGCTCAGTAAACCACCTGATACCTTCCTTCAGGCTGTGAACAAATCCTGCATTTTCTGCAGTTAATGATTTGATCACTTACCCACCATCTTGTCTCCACATGGACATAGAGACAATATTTGGTTAAAAGCGCTTCCTCTTTTTACAAGCAGCCCATTAAAGATAAGTGGAAATATCAAAATTCCCTGTGAACTAAAACCTCAGACTGCAGAGATTCCTCATGTACAACACTTTCTAATTGTAACCAGGACCCAAATGGAATAACCTAATAAAACCAGGGACAGGCAGAGCTCTAATACATATGGTCAAGTGGTCTGCCCTGATATGGAAATTTCTTCTGCAGAACTGAACAGTTTCTACAGGCGTTTTCCAGACTTTAATCTTGCCTGTTGATTTTTTTCAATTGCAAATCTCCATCACTGCCTTCCTTTGAACCCCAACTCTGTACTATAACTCATCAAATCAGCTAATTTTTGTCTTTTTTTCTTTAACATAATTAGCAAAAAGTAAAACATCCTTCTGACCATAAACATCAAATTCAATTTAATCATTTATTCACCTTTTATCTAGTATAATTTAAAAAAGAATTTTCCTTCCCTCACCCACTGAGGAGTCCTCTGAATATCATGTTCTTTCAACTCATCTCCTTATACTGCACCACAGAGAACAAAGCCCTCTTCTTGAGTAAGTGGTGATAAGGAGAAAGGATGAGGAACACTGGGAAAGATGGTAGAGGGAAGTAAAATATGGATTATTCTGTTATCTCCTTTGGTAAGGAAAAATTTATGAATGTGTTTCACTTGAGCAATAACTTTACAAAGTGCTTTCAAACAAACGACTTTGAGTCCCACAACACCCTGTGGGTAAGCAGGGAATCAGCTGTCGTCCCTATTTTATACACAAGAAAATCAAGGACCAAAGAAGTCAAGGAATTTGTACTATGTCATGATAACTTGCAAAACCAAACAGATAGTGCAGCCTGTATTTGAGACTCCTCTGTCGCTTTTTGGAAAAGCTACTAAAATACCTGTTTGGATCTACCTTTCTTGCAGAATTAGAGATCATGCACGATTCTCAGAAGTCACTATGCAAGCACTCCTGACTGTAACCTGCTCCCGCTGACTACCCAGTGTCAATGCTGATGCCATCAACATCTATGTCAGCGTCTGAGCATGCTCTCCAATCCCACTGTTCAGCCAGCCCTCATCTGGGCAAGTTTCCTGATAAAACAGCTCCCACTGAAGCATCCTCAGTGGACCTCACAGAGATGAGCAACTCACAAAGATCCACAGCTAGTTAGTGGTAGCACTGAATTTGAACCCCAAACAGGTGGCATTCCAGGTCTTACTGTAAGCATGATAAAGTGGGTTTGACAGATTCTCAGAAATCCCTGATACTTAGGGAGTATATACATAGATGGTCAAGCATTCTCACCAAGAAAGTGTCATGAACTTTACAGTGGTGCCATGCATGAGTATCAGGAGACAAACCTTTACAGATCTGCAGACAGAAGGAGCTGTGGACTTAAAATGGACCCTATTACAGGTAATAAGGGTCCAGTTTCCACGAAGACCTTTGGCTTTGCCCATAATGTACCTCAGAATCTTACTGTGAATAACTCTGCTCATCCCTTCCCTAGACCCTGCCCCATCACTGAGACAATGCATTAGACCTGAAACTAGTTTATCCCCAGCAGGCACAGCCCTGGCATGACCCCAGACTCTACTTCTGCCCAAATGCTTCAGGAATAGGTAACAAAAGGAAATCAAATAGCACTCAATATTGTTTTCTATGCCCTCAACAAAATGGAGGAAACATCTAGATTTCAAAGTCCCCCTAATTTGGGTTAACAGTTTGTTAAGCACAGATGCAGGTCCAGCCCTGGCACAAGGTGACAAGCCGATGATGGTGCCAATCACTGTGACAGAGCTCTGATTCTGTGCCACATACTGTGGTGATCCCATTATTGGCATTACTTTATTTACCGCTCATTAACCCCAAGAGGTGTATATTATTATTATTATTCCAATTGCAGGTAAGAAAACTGGAGCCAATAGTGATTTTAAAACTTGCCCACAGTTAAATCCAGCCAAGATTCAACTCCTATGGGCTCTTACCTGCAGTATTACTATTAAATTGGACCAGCCAATGAGAAACATTCAAATGTCTGAGACTGGCTGAAACAAAACATAAACATTCGAGTGCTTATTTCAAACTCCAAGTCTACACAATGGTGCTGGATCCTGGCAAACAAGCACTGCAAACAAGCTCCTTTATAGAATTTCTGTTCTGGGGCCAGTTCCAAATACCATATAACCCGACTTTCTCTGTGTATTTTTGGAACTTTCTCAGGCATAACAGGAATGAAAACACTCATCCGCTGTAGGGAGAAATGGAGATGAAGTGTGGAAGAAACACTTAGCAACCAGTTGGCACGAGGGTGGGGGACAGAGGAAGGGACCTGGGCTCTTCCTTTCCTATTTTGGGTGGAATGAAACCCATTAGCTCTGGCTCAGCTACTTCCCTGGGCTCCTTCTCTAGCTTTTTTGTCCAAATCTTTCTTAATCCTTCACTTTCTATTTCTGTTTCCTTTCCATTGTGCTGTTTTCCCCTAGAGCACTATCATAATGGGATTGGAAGAGCACACAGAAGTGTTTTCAGAAGGGACAACAGGATTTGCCAGTCAACATCTCCTTGTGGTGCATCTCAATGCATTTGTAACAAGGGAACGGCAGGGCTCTAAAGAGCTCTGGTGAACAAACAAGTAGTTCTGGATTCTAATCCTGACCAACTAGGATATATAACCTTGAGCCTCTGCTTCTTTGATTGTAAAATGGGAGGAAATGGAATCATCTTTCAAGTTTCTTCTCAGTTTTGATCCCTAGGATTTCTTTAGCTGAAATATTATCAAAGGATAATGCTTAGATTGCATTTTATTTTATTTTATTTTATATATTTCACTCTGATGAAGTGATGCCTGGACAAGCCCAACCACCATTACTTACCTTCCTCCATGTGAAAGACTGATTTAGGTACTTTAACGTGACCATTGTAAAACCAGGCTAGCTAATATACATCTTCCAAAGTGGATATATTTTTTTCCTCTGATGTCTTACTTGACCAAATGAATCCCATAATCACCAAACTTCTGCTTTGAGCTTCCAGGGACACACCTAAAGATAACGATATTTTCTCACTTGGGAAAGGTTTCCAAGCAACAAGTTTGAATAATCCTTTGAACTGGGGTGGAAAATCCAGCCATGCTAGAGGACTGTTTGGGCTTTACATTATTTCCACACTACTGTTGATTTTGTCAGACTTCTCAGGCACATAAAGACAAATAAGAATAAAGTTTTTAAGTGCTAGACATTATTTTCTTTCCAATCCATTTTAGCAATGAACAGCTTCCCTTCCCAGGAAGGACAAGTCTTCTTCTCACCTTTAAGAGTTTATCACCACTCCTGGGGCAAAGTTACAATCTGTTAACAAAGAGCTATTGTAATCAAAGGAATCTAACAGAAAGGTTTCTATTGCTGCAGCCTGGGAAAGAAAGTTTTTCTTCCCCTAACTAGTAATTAAAGTACTTATGTTTAAACCAGGGATATTTCAATGACATCAGATTAAGGACCAGCCCTAAGCCTTTGTGAAAACTTAAATTACCACTTGAAAATGTTCTGTTAACTTTAAATTTTCTTGCATTTTCCATTTTTCAAAAAATACCTTATTATATTCTCTTCAAGTGGCTGTTTTGATTCAGTTAACCAAAGGAGGTTTTTTTTTTTTTTTGTAGTTTTTTTAAGAAGGCAACTTAGGAACAATGATATTCTTTGAACTTAGTTGAAGGTAGCTATTTAGAATTTGCTAAATTGGATGGACTGAACATTTCAGTTCTATTGGGCACACTCATCTGATAAGTCTTTGATGCCTAGCTCTATCAGTTTGCGGTAAGGACAAAAATTAAAGGCAGGTGGGGAAAGCAAACCAAGGGCCTAAGAGGCAAATCTAGAACATGTTACGACATTGCTATTATTGGCTAGGGTCAGAGTTCTGCATCAGGAGTCAGAGTTTGTTTGGTGACTCAGAGGGAGGCCCCTTATTGGATTCATATTGGACTGACAGTGGGCTGAAAGAAGCACAGAGCTCCAGGGAGGCAGTGTGACCTGGTGGCCAGAGGACAAAGCCTCAAAGGAGGTGGGTGTGGCTCCCGGCTT
This sequence comes from Heterocephalus glaber, assembly GCF_053883595.1. Taxonomy (NCBI): domain Eukaryota; kingdom Metazoa; phylum Chordata; class Mammalia; order Rodentia; family Bathyergidae; genus Heterocephalus; species Heterocephalus glaber. The sequence continues at coordinate 4,967,739 of NW_028258153.1, forward strand.
CTAGAAGGTCACAACTTCCTGGCTTGCGTGTGCTTTTTTTTTTTAAAGATAATAACCCGAATTTATTATTAGATTTCATTAGAAACATCAAAGGGGAATGAAATGTTGTAAATAAAAATGTAGGCCAAAAATAGTGATATAAAGCAAATAAACAGACATGCAAGTGTGTCTCCTGGAAGAAGAATCCATGGTTGAAAAGACACCTGCCTGAGTGATGCTGGTGGGAACTGCTCAGTGGTCAACCCTGGGAGCCGAATGCATGGCCATCAGCAGAGGATGCGGGACAGCTGTGCTCCACTCCCATGACGGTGCCACCACTGAGGAGGAGCAGCGCGCAGGGATCCCAGCCTGGTGTTACTGCTTGAAGAAGACCTGCCGGAAACATTTATACCGAATGGTTCCAGCTCCACCCTCTCTACTCCACCAGGGACAAAAAGCACTTGGTCAGCTTGGGATGTGAGGACAGGAGGGGATAGCAGCGCCCCAAGAGACGTTCCCAAGTGATGCGTGAGAGTGTTCTGCACCGCCGCTGGGTGGGAGGTTTCACAAAGACTGACTGACTGCTGTCCCCTCGCACTGTCTCTGCACTGCATACTGCACTAGGTGTTGAGCTCGGTATCTGTGCTTAAGCAGCTATCCATGTGCACTTGAAAGTTACAACCTGCTGTGAATCCTCCACTCCTGGCCACCCAGGGGTTATCAGCTGAAACTTTTGTATCCTTTAAAGAAAATTATATTGGACATTTTGGGATCATCTCCATAGTCCCTATTGGAATCGCAAGGCAACTGAAGTTAACCCAGGAAAGAAAATCATCCTCAAATCCATCAGATCTCTAAGTGCTGACATGAGCACTGTGTCTTGAGAGAGAATGGACCCTTCAGATGGGAAAGCACACTTCTCCCTGTGCCTGCTGCATCTTAAGCATCTACACATGTGCCGAATTAAAACTTCTGATTCATCAAACTCTAACATCACAGGCAGCTTTTCTGGTTTCTCGTTGCTGTTTCTAAGGAGCACACAGATAGATGTGCTCCACCATGAAAGGGAGGGGCCCCGGGGCCTTCTCATCAGAGGGGGCGGTTTGGCTTATGACCCTAGCACTGTGACCTCACTTCCTTGGTGACAAGTCCAAACAGAGCTCAGAACCCTGGAGTCACTGGGCACCACAGTCCAGCGACGGCTGCCTGACAGTCACCTGGCTGGACAGAGTCAGCAGCGATCATGCTGTGCTGCTTTCCCGGGCCTCGAGGCCGAAGCAGCAGGAGCCCGTGCAGGGAAAGCACTTGGGCGCCAGTGAGAGGATGGATGGCTAAGTCCCCGTGCTTCAGGCCACTCACCAGGAACTGCTTGGACTTCAGGGGCAGCACAGGGCGGGTCTCCCCAGACCCAGAGACCTGGGAATCTGAGATGAGTGGGAGCCCAGGGCAGATCTCCCTGGACCTGGACTCCAGACTCTTGGGGCCACTGAGTCCAGGACAGGTCCAGTCAGGCCCGGCCACCACTGTGAGTCCCCTGTGTAACTCCCGCCCGCCTTCCTCACTTTGAGGAGGGTAGAGGATGAGGCCGGGAGGGAGGCTCCTCCTGGGCAGGGGCAGGTGTGGGAGGCTGTGAGCCGGGGCCCTGGCCTGTGCCCCCAGGACGGGGCTGAGAGGAGGAGAAGGGCAGTGCCCAGGGATGGTCCGCAGCCCACAGGGCCTTCTCCTGTCCTCTGGGGTAGAAGCCTGAGACAGAGCTGTTTGTGTTTCAGGAGCACAGGGTTAGCCGGGGCAGAAACAGCACAAACTGGGGTCAGGCAGAGCTCCCAGGCACTGTCCCCAAAGAGCTGCACACAGGACACTGGGTCACTTCCATCCTGTCATGGCTTTATTCTGCCGTGTCACCTCAGGGCACCTCCCAGCTGGAGCAAGCTGAGCCCACTGAGGCACAGCCCACAGGTGAGGACGGGGTGTGGGCCTATGGGCATGAGGGGAGGGATGGGCCTTTAGACACAGAGACAGCTTCCCGGTGCTGGGGTGACCTGGGATCACTGAGACCTCAGCCGTCATGGTCTGGGAGGACTTCCTGGGGAGGCTTTGTGCGCAGAGCTGTCTGATGGGCAGTGCGGGGGTTTTGCCCTGGAAGGGAACATGGACAGTTGGTGACTTTTTCTTCTCTTGGAACTGCAGGACCAGCTCCAGCCCCAGCTGAAGTCCCATGTGCAGAGCCCGAGCCAGCTCCACCTGCAGCTTCCTGCCCAGCGCTGGGACCACAGCCAGAGTCCGTGGCAGCCCCTTCACCTGCTGCAGTGCTGGGGCACCCGGTGGTTGCACAGCGGTCGGTGTCACCTCCTGAGCTCCACCTGGGGCCAGCTCCTGGCCTCCTCCCACTGTTCCCCTCACTTACGCTGGCTCTTGTTTTGGTATTTACAAGTGTCCTTATTTCTTGAATTTATATAAATAATAGAACTAGCTTTTAATAAAACTTAAAATTTCAGTGTTTAAAAGGGTCAGCGTGGTGCCCTGAAGTGCCTTCGCCCTGTATGCACCTATCCGCAGAGCACTGTGCTTGGTGGCTCCTGCCCACCCCCCTGGCCACTGCTCCTCTCGTGTCCCCATGGGCACCTGGCCTGCAGGGTTCACACCAGTGCAGTCAGACTTGCCTTTGGTCACACAGTCTTGAGGGGGTCTGATGAATCTTGCGCTATGCAGAAGGAGAAACCCTAGAAAGATCCTGGCCATTTTTCATTGGCTTCTTCAGTAGGTAATCCAGGTTGTGTTGCCAGACAGGATGTATTTATCACAGTAAGATAACGTGTGCAGTCTGAATGAAGGACAGGCGAAGGGCACCGTCGCAGGAAATCCACTGGGCTGTGGCCTCTCCTAGGCGCCCCCTCTCTGTCTGCATCTTGGGGTTCAGGCTGTGTCTTCCCTGCTGGGAGGGGGTGCTCCAGGTCTCAGCTCTCCTACCATCTCATTACTTGTGTGGGGACCTGGCCTGTCAAGCTCAACCGCACACATTCAGGACATGGTTGGCTCAGCAGCCTCTGCCCTCCTGGTTCCAGGGTCCCCGGTGTCTGTGTCATCAATGCTGCTTTTTAGGGTGGAAGCCTGGCAGCGGAGACTCTGGTCATAGTCACAGGAGTGGGGCCAGCAATGGGCTCCTTCTGCGGAGTCTGCAGGGCAGAGCACGCCATCCTGGCCGAGCTCCAGGTGACCTCCCGGACATCAGCTCCGCAGGTCTTGGGGCTCACCCGGGGACAGGCTGCTCTGGCTGCTGTCCGTCTCCGCTCAGAGGGCAGAGGGACGGGACAGCACAGCCCCAGCCTGCCTACTTGGAGATGGACAAACGTTCTCTCCATCTCTATTAAATTTTACTTTTAAAATATGAAACCACAGAGCATCCTGGACAGCAGAGCCTGGAGGTTCCTGGGGGTGTATGGTCCAGCCCTGCCCATGGACTGAGGTCCTTACAAATCAGTAAAACGTATTTTCAGTACTGGGGATTAAATTCAGGACCTTCTCACTGAGCCACAACAGCAGCCCATTTAACGTGTGATTGTGATTGTCAGTGTCTTCTCATTAAGTTGCCGTCACCCAGCCTGGGCCTCCCCACCTCACCTGGCTTCACTGAGCGGCTCTGAAAAATGAATGGATCCCGATGGCTGGGTGTCCACCATTAACACTTGGGTCAGCTCAGCATCTCTGGCTGGGGCTATGGGCTCCACCAGAGGGGGTGCTGCTCCCTGAGAGGCCAGTGAGTCGCTGCCTCGTGCCAGGTGAGTGACGTCATTCTGGGCAGGTGACCACAGGCCAAGACCTGACCTCCCTCCCACACTGCCCTGCTGTGCGCAGTCCCCGAGTGCTTTCCTCCTCTCCGCACACTGAGCTGGGCAGAGAGCAGGGTGAGTCTGTCCCTGGGTGACCTCACTCCTGGGGCCCCAAATCCTGCACCAGGCTGCAAGCTGCACACAGCCCCACATCGGAGCTGCACCTGCAAAGCTGCAGGAACCATCTTTCTGGTGTCCACGCACAGCTGCGGCTCCTGACTGCACCAGACTGTCCTGGAATCCCTCCCTGACCGCACACTGCGTGTGCTTTTTAACACCTCCTCCCCTCAGCACAGTCATTATTAGGGTTGAAATTAACAGCTCATTTTGGAAACCAGAACAAGCATTTCCCTCCTATTCAGGAGACATTTATAAAGTTGGACTCTAAGACTGGAAGGTAACTTTCGAAATATTAATTTTTTAAAGCATCCAGTTTTACACCCCCAAAAAGGCAATTCTCTGCTCTACAGTACTGTGTTCCCTTCTTCCTCATCCTTTCCTGGAGAACCCAGTAATTGGAGTAAAGGGAAGAAAGGGAGAGATGGGGAAGCCAGACTTCTTGCTCCTCTTCACCATGCCAGGAGGACTCAGCAGCTGTCTTCTGTGTAGGAAAATCTTCTCTTATTTTACTCTGAATGTATCCATATTTCCTTGTCAACAGAGTTTACAACTGAAACAAAACCTTATAAGGACTCAAACAGGTTCATTTCCCACCCTGGGACTCAGACACAGCCCTGGGAGACAGGTCTAACATCTCTGTCAAAGTCAAGGTGCAGAACAAGGATAAGAGGAATTCCTTTCACATACTTCATGCCTACACTATTTGTGCACAAACCAGGAGGCTCCTGGAAAAAAAAAAAAAAAGCAGGGTATATGTCAGAACCCTAAGCAATGTGCTGACAAAGTCGTGCTAGCCTTCTGGAAAGCAGCAACCCCTAGTTTGCTGAGTCAGTCTCGTAAAACCATTTCTAGGAGGCCTCAGCCAACACCCTAGAGTGCTGGAGGCTACCCAGAGAATGGTGTGCTAAGAACAGCCCAGGACGAAGTCATGGCAGACCTGTGGATGGAACACTTGGCTTTGAGTTCCATGATATCACCAGCTGCCCAGCAACTTGACACTGAGCCACCTCTGACGTGTGAATACTCAGCTAAGAACCACTATTCTCTCCTGCTTGGGACCCAAGCTTTGGAGCCCCATCTTCCGAGCCACTTGACTTTCACTGCGACTTGGGGAATCAGGGAGCCACAGAAGTTAGCAAGAACAGGATGAGATTCCTTTCTCTCTGGCCATCACAACCTGTGAAATCAAGCTCTACTTTTGAGAATATTTTTTTCCATAACAGCTACACCATTGCACAGTCCCATGAACACTGCATAAGGGTTTTAATGCCTTGACACCCTCACCAACACTGGTTATTTTCTTTTTCCAAGCTCCACTTTAACACCTCCCATATCCTTTACTTTTGATTTTTTCGTTAAATGTTTACCTCAACCCAGGGGCTTTATGTGGTTTAACTCAATGAACCTTGTCATGGTTCCCATTTTAATGATGAGAAAATTAACACTGGAGAGTTAGCAACCTGTCCAACCTAACATATCTAGAAAATTGGGACTTGAGGATAGATTTTTGAACAACCTGAACGTAGAGCCTTGGATAACTACATTATTCTACCCCGTTGTTGCGATATTAATCCCATCGGGCTAACCCTGACGTTCATTGGAAGTCAGAGTGAAAAGTGACACGGTAGAGGGGTGGGAGTTCATGCTACAACACGAAGGATGGCCCTGGCGAGAGACTTCACAACCTACCCTACGCAGGAATGCTGGATGCAGAACATCAGCAACCAGACCACCACCCCATGATGCTGGAGCCCAGGGACCTGCATTTTTATCAAGTTCCCTCTGGGGCAATTCTTATATATCCTAGTATTTGAAAGTCACAGATTGGAGAGCCAGAAGCCTTCTCCCAAATAATCGATACAACAGTATTACTTGGTACTAAGTTTTCATTTGTTGGTTGGTTGGGGTTTTTTGGGGGGGAGGGGGGACAACTGGGGAGGTATTTTTGCATGTTGGTCATATAAATCAGCAACAAAAGCCCTTTAAGTAGGATTCATTGTGTGTTCCCTGACAAATCATTGTTAGGAAAGGAAAAAAAACCCCTCCAATAAAAAATTGAAAGTGTGGATAATTTAGTTAACTACAAAGCTACTTAGCTTGCTTTGGCTTTCCTTAGTTTTGTTTTGTTTTCTTTTCTTTTCTTGAAAGATTTTTATGCTAGGGCCCACCTTCCCTAAAGTGTTCTTGCCCTGCAGGGTTTTAGAAAACCTGAGACTGGGAGCTGGGAGTCCCACCGCAGAGACGTCAGGGTTAGCCACCCCCACATCCCCTCACCTCCTGATCTCAGCCCCCCACCCCAAACTGTCCACAACCTCTCTCAGTCTCGACCCCTGGTGAATAACCACGTACAATCAAGCTCCTGGGGAGCACTTGTATTTTAGAGATAGTGTCATGGAAAACATAGAATTTCAGACCTAAAAAGAATGTTATAGATTATGTGGTGGAGACCCCAATTTATGGACCAGAGACATACTAAGCCCCAAAACTGGAGCTTCTGAATCCTGGCCCTCCTGATTCTAGAAATGACCCAGTAGTGTTCCTGAAGATCATTTATTTGTATATCCTTTCACAATGTTATTTCCTGTCTGTCTCCCTTTCTATCTGGGTTGTTATTATTAACATCCATCTTTGGACCATCTCATGTTTTTACTCAGATTTATAGAAGAAGCAAACTCTGATTTGTTAGTGTAAATGGAAAACCAACATCAATTGTTGAAAATAGAAAGCACAAATTTTCCCTAATTTAGCCCCCTGGAACTTAGGGACCAGATAAATTTAGATAGACTGGGACACCTGGTTGCTAAATTACAGAGACAGAATAGAGCACCTGCCTGGGGCTCTAAGCCTGTGGCCTTCTCTCTCTTTGTCAAAGGGGAGATTAGCAAGTGTTAAGAGAGCTGTTAGAGCCTCACCACTGCTCAACTGAGATTCACAATGATTCTGATTCTGCTGAGGATCAAAAGGAGCATTGAAACAGGGATGTAATTGAAAATATAATTTAACATCTACCCTACCTGCCACCTCTCCAGCCCACCACTGGGCTCTGCTCTGCCACCTCAGCCTGTGTTCCTCATTCCAGCAACCTCTCCCCAAGGACTACTGGTGCTGTGCAAAGACACTAGACCCTGTCACACAAAGGAATTGGCAGTAGTCACCCTTTCTTACATGAATGAAGGCTCAGATTTCTCTTTTCCTTTCTTTCCCTGGTGGTAGTTCTCATGCTGCAAAGGAAATGTACACAGATGAAATGCCTTAAATTATTCCTCTGCTCAAACATCTTACTTGTCTCCTGCTGACAATAAAACAAAGTATAAATCCCTTAGTCCGGCATGTAAGGCCCTCTACTACTTGATCCCAACATACCTTTTTCAGAGCCAAAGTCCTTCATCTACAATTAAGTGTAGAGTCCTTCCATTCCAACTGAGTGTCTAGCCAGCCCTAATCAGTCATAATCGCCCAGAGGCACCAAACCGACCAGGGAGTCATAATTCTCAGGCCAAGTGACCATTAGAGTGACCTGGCCAGCTCCAGGAGCTCCCAAAGCCTGGGCTGCACCCAAGACTCATGGAATCAGGATCTCCATGGGGTAGAGCTGAGGCATCACTAGTTTGAAAAGGTCCCAAAGTGATTTCAATGTGCAATCAGGTCAAGTCTTGAACCTCACCTCATACCTATGAAAACATGACCTTTGGAGGCAGGGGAGTCTGGCCTGCGGATCTGTATTTTAAATACACACCCAAGATTATAATAGGAAAACAAATTTGGGTACCAGGACTAGTTCAACGTCCATAACCTATAAATGTGAAAACAGAAACCCCAAGTTGTTGAATCACAGAACCTATGTCAAAAACCAGTTAGCAGCAGTACTGAAAGTGAAAAGCACAAGTCCAGATTCCCAGTCCCATGCTCCTCCCATGGTAATATCCTGCCTTTTAACCTCCCCTCACTCCAACTTTTGTACGTACTTCCACCCACCATAAACACCAATGCTCCCTTGACATTCCGGTCTCTTCCATTGGTGCCACTGCCCCACCACCACCACCAGCAATCACTGTGCCACTTCTTCCTGTTTAACTCAGTCCTGGGCTTCACTTCCCTTAAGCTTTGTCCCTCTTCCTGCATCAGTTTTCTTAGCCACCACTCCAGCACACTCCACCTCTGTCTTCTCTTGACCCCTGTGGCATAGATGGTCATGATGTAGCATTAAGTTTTTCTTTAACAACACAGGATAGAAATTCCCAGAGGGCAGAGACCAAGGCTTATGTTCTTCTCATATCCGCCTGGCGCATGCAGAGTAAGCACTCAGCAAACCCTTTTGCCTCTCAGACAGAAAGCCTCAAGGCTCAGTCAAGTGTAACTTGTTAAAAATCACCCTTTGGGCCCCCTTCAGAAACCTGTTGCAAGGGGAAGGGGAAAAAATGAATTACTTTTTATGTTTCTCTTTTCCTATTTCATTTTAAAAGAATGGCCTTGAGGTTTATGTCACTTGTAATCAAGTGGCAGTGAACTTGATGCCGGGAATAGCTAACTTTTCAAGAGATCAGCTTAACTTTTCAAGAGATATGCATAGATATTATGCATGTCTTCTTTTGTATGCTGTCTTTCAGCAAATGTCAATGGCTTTTCAGAATAAGAGATAATCCTGGCCAATCGCTGCACCTGTATGTATACTCCTGGAAACTACTCAATCCTAGAAATAAGCAGAAAAAAACCTCCTACTGCCTCAAGGAATAAAGGCGCATACAAATATGGCAGCTCTCATCGTGTGTCTCTTCAGCACTCAGCTAATTGGTGTCTTCAAGTTGAAAAATGCCAAAGCTACCAAACCTGGAGTTCAGCTCTCAGGCTTATTAAGAAGACTCTTCAGTTTCTAATTGGTTTTATTAGAGCCTTACTAAACTATATAGATATTTTGTATACAAACAAGTGGCCAAGGTATAAATTAGTGGTTGTTAGTATTAGTGATCGACACTAAAGACTCCACACTGGTAGAAACATAAAATGGTACAATCGCTTTGGAAAACAGACTGTCAGTTCCTCAAAAGGTTAAACATAGAGTTTCCCTATGCTCCAGCAACTCCACTCCTAGGCAAATTGCCAAGAAAAATGAAAACATATCCCCATACAAAAGCTTCAACATAAGTATTCACAGCAGCATTATTCATACTAGACAAAAAGTAGTGATGACACAATGTCCATCAATTGAGGATTGGATAAATGAAATATGGTAGATCTACAAAAAGGAACATTTAGCTATAAAAAGAAATGAAGTACCAACACATACTACAATACAGACGAACCCTGAAAACCTTATGCTAAGTGAAAGAATCCAGTCATAAAAGACTACATGTTGTCTGGTTCCATTCACATGAAATCTATATAGGCATAAAGTAAATGAGTGATTTTCTTGGGCTGAGAGGGACCAAGGGTTTGAGAAGGCAAAGGGAGTGGCTGGCAGTGGGAACAGAGTTTCCTTTTTCAGAGATGAAAATGTTCTAAAATCAATTGTAGTGATGGCTATATACCTGAGTATATTTAAAGTCTCTGTGCTTTATATCTCAATTTGAGTGTGAATTATATCTCAATAAAGGTATTGCACCAAAAAAAGTTTTTAAAAAAAGATTGAATATTCTAATCCTTCACCCCTCTTCCTAGCAATATAATCTTCAGCATCTTGTTTAACCTCTTAGGCACCACTTAAATCTGTCTGCATTATTTTAAGGATTAAATAAAATCATTCACATGGTGGATTTAAATTTACACTAACACTTCCTTTTCCTTTTATTTTCTAACTTCCAGAGGAAGGGCGCTCATCTGGGAGGTTTGTGCCATGAATTCAACTGTGTTCTATAGAAGAAATAATACAACACTGCTGCCATCAGAAAAGGGATTCAGGAACAAGAAGAAAGTTTCCCCAGAAGCCTTTTTTTCCTTTGTACTTCAGCCTAACCCCACCCCCTCCTTGCCTCTACCCTCATCACCTATGTGAAAAAGGACTTAAAAGATGTCTTTCTCCGCTCTGCATAATTTCCACTCCAAGAACTGCCTTTTAGGCTCCTGAAGCAACATTCCAGAGCTTCTGGAGGCTTTGGAGAACTAACCAAGAGGAGCAAAGTGTGTTTAATTAAGCAGTGGGTGAAAGGCAAATGGAAGCATGCTTACCTCCCAGGAACACCTCACATACCTTCACGGGCTGAGAAAAATTCCATTCTGAAGGGCACTGAAGCTATTGCTAGCTAGAGCAGCCAGCCAGTGAGAAATTATGCTCTGAGTTTCAGCTCAGCCAGCTTTCATTACTGCTGAGAAATACCACTGTATAATTCGACTCAAGCCTTTCCTTCTCTCGGTAGACTTTCTGGCCATCCTAGCCCTCCACAATTACTCCTGCCACTGAAGTCCTGTAGGATTAATGTGATAACATATGAAATCACCCAGGACTGTGGCCAGCATGCTAGCAACTGCTCAAAAACTATCTTACAGTCCTCCAGTAGCTCTTGTTATTGGCGTGGTCCTTGGGCTCCCAGCATGCTCTCTTCTGTGTCATATATATATATATTTTTTTCCATCTCCCCAATCTATCTGTTAGCCTAAGGAGGACAGGGATCCCATGGTACACTTCCCCATTTCCCAGAATCATGAGCTTTTCTGTGATAAGGTACTCAATAAACACTTGTTTATGATGATAATACCTAGTCTGCCCTTTTTTTCATTTTTTGCCCAATAATGCCCATGACTATGTGGGAGAAAGTAGTACTGTGAATATTGTGTGCTTTAAAGGTTGATTCTGTCACTAAGATCTCCAATCAAAGTCAGAAGAATAGATGGAAGGATTGAGTTTTGAAATTCTTTTATTAGTACATGTTTGCAGTACATAATGATAATATTTATCATGGGATGTTGGTGCATATACATAATACATCTTAATTCTTTTTTGTCCCCTACTCCTCCTGTCCCTCCCTGCTGGAAAGATTGATCTTTTAAACAGTAGAGTAAGAAAGTCATGTTTAATAAATGACAAAATGTTCATAGCTAACTTAGTTGACCCCCAACCTCCATCCAATTGCAATTATGAATCCAAGGCTGATTCTGGAGGAAGGCAGGGTGGGAAGCATTAAAGAGGTTTGGACAAAGATAGGTTATTGAGTCAGAAAGAAATGAATTTCATTCCAACCCAACTTTCTTCTTGTTAGACGTGTTACAGTATAAATCTGAGCTTCAGCTTCCTTACCTGGCATTTTGGGGTAGAACCTATATCTTATTATCATTGTGAAGTAAAAGGTGCAGTGCTCAGTAAGTGGCAATTATGACTACTGCTGTGCTTTAATCAGGAACTTTTAGGAGATCTTGGAGCACCCTGTATCCCAGAATCCTTTCTCTTACTATCTGAGTTATCTTGGACAAGTTATTGCTTCTTTAACTAAAACTGAGATTAATAATTTCTGCAATTTAGTGCCTGTGGTAAAGACCACTAGCTACCCATCAAATATCCCATTTCCTCCTCTTCCTCAATACTTAACGAGGCCACATTTGCCAACCATCCCTGAGGTCAAGGGTATCCATGAGACTCAGTTCTAGTCAACAAAATGGGTACAAAATAAATGCGGCATCATCAATAAGTCAGAATCATGAAAACCTCCCACACTCACTTCTGCACCCTCCCTTCATTCCCTCCTGCTGGACACTGACATTGTAGGCAACCCTAGAATGAAAAAGGTTGTAGATGGCACAAGTTTCATCAAACTGAGTCCCTGAATCTCTGAGTGGAACACATGGTCCACCTGTTCACCCACCTGATCTTTGATACCATCATCATCTTCCTGTTTAGAAAAGGAAAAAAATGTGTTGAGTTAAACTCTGAAATTTGGGGGTCTATTTGTCATAGTAGCTTATCACTAAACCTAACCAATACTTGATACAGACTTTGTATAAAGATTTTTAGAAGTTTTATATATATGAAAATCTTGGGTCATAATACCTCAGTAATAGTTAATTCCCTTTCATTCATGGGTCTGCTACCCACCTGAAATACATCAATTTTTTTTCCTTTGTAGCAAAGGAATATTTAAATGTACAAATTATGGCTAGCTCCTTTCAGCTTATTACCATGCGACGTTTTTGAGAGAGTTCTGTCCACTTATATCTTTAAATCATTCTGTGATCTGCAGTACGATGATGACCTTCAAACCTGAGTAGAAACTAAAAGAGGTAGTACAATTGGGCACAGTGTTGCATGCCTATGATCCTAGCAGTCGGGGAGACTGAGGCAGAAGGATCACAAGTTCGATTCCTGCCTGGGCAACTCAGCAAGGTCCTGTCTCAAAATATAAAATAAAAATAAAAAAGGGCTGGGGGTGTAGCTCAGTGTAAAGGCTGTGGATTCAATCATTAGTCTGCTTCTGCCCCCACCAAAAAAGGGTAGAAATCCGGGAACAAAGACACCTTCTCCTTCAGAGGGGAAAGGGGCCCTTTTAAGCTGCTTGGTGCAAATGAAACTTACCTATAACTTACCAGGCATTCTATAATCACATGTAATGCACTTTTTTTTTACTGACCAATTTGGAACTATTTCTTTTCTAAGTTTATAATGAAAACATTTTTCATGGTCTGTATAAAATGCCATAGAGTTCCACAGCTATACAGACAAAATTTAAAAACTAATTTCTCATCCCAGCTGTTTCTTGTGAAGGTCTAGATATAGCCCTTTTAATCACCCTGGCTGAAGTCAGCCAGCAGGGCTCCATTCCAAGGCTAGCCTGTGCTACACTTAGGCAGGGCATCTGTGAAAGAGGATCCTGCCTATGGAGGGATGAGAGTGGAGGAGGGAGAGATGGGAAAAGCCAGGCTGGAGCAGGAAGGATAGGAGTGACAGAGGTGGTGACAGGGAAGCTGCGTAAGACCAGAACTGTGAATAGAAACTGTAGCTTTGTAAGACAGGAAATCATGATCAATTAATTACTCAAGCAGACATAGCAAAGAGTTTTAGGGGGAATAACGATATTAGTCCTTGTTATTTAGTGGGAAAATAATTTCAGGTAACTTGAACTCACATCTGTGGGAGTCAAGGATTGGGCCAAGAGTTCATTTTGGACACAGCTGAAAAGTCCTTCTCTGTGCTGTGTTCTGCCCTCGGTACATTTGGGCTGCCATGGCCTGGGACAGGCAGTGGCCAAAGTGAGTGAGAAGGCTGAGCATGTGTGTCTAAGGCTGTGTGTTTGAACTGTAGATTCAAAACTTCAGGGGATTGCAGCATTCTATTTTCCTACATTGCTCAAACCATGAATTCATAGGACAGAGTTCCACTTTCAGGCTAAATCATATTGAGAGATGCAAAGATTAAACGATGAAGAGCAGAGTGGTCTCCTGACAGGCAGGCAGCCCAGCAATCTGGAGTCACTTCATGCTCATATTCTTTAGGTCCAATATTTATTTTGAGTGGTAACAGAGGCACTGAAAAGGTGTGTTTTATCTTTGAAGGTTCATTTGAGGGCGCTGTCTGCTTCTCTAGTTACTTGTAACAACCTGAATTAACCAGCACACTCTCCAAATTTTCCAGTAATGTCTTAACACCTAGAAATTGCCCAGGGGGCCCGCCCCTTAATTGGACTGTTCTGAGTGATACTCGCTTTTGAGGTAATGCCAGCGAGCAAGCCTGCAAACCAGACACACCACATAATTTCAAATCTTCTTCCCCACCTGGAAAAGTACCACCCTTCAGGACTGAGCTTTGAATATCTATCAGTGGCTGACTTCAACACTACCAAGTGTGGGATCCCACCCCACATTTCTAATGACTCACTTGGGAGAGGAGGAATGATAAGGAAGAGCGAAAAAATATCTACATGACTGGGGGAGAAATATTTCCAACAGACATGTCTATTAAATTAATATACACTCTCATAAGAACATTGGAACAATTCAATATTGAGCTGAGGAAGTGACAGGAAAGGGTTTTACTGATGAAGCAACCTGCTACAGGCAGCGTTCTCTGTTTTTTATTCTACTTCTGCTCATGCTGGGGCTGTAGCTCAGTGGTTCCGCCACCTGCCTCTACTTCTGCTCTTCAGTTTTCCTATTGGATACTTTTTCCTCAGGTATAGTGTATGTGTTCATGTGTGCATACACATGTTGTGCACGTGTGTGTGTGTGCATGGTGTGTGTATGTTTGCATTTGAACTGCACTTTCACAACTACAGGATATTTCAGTATTCTATTTCCCTACGTTGCACAAACCATGAATTTAAATGACAGTGTTTCCATTTCAAGGCTAAATCATATTGAGGGAATTAAAAACTATATATATATTTCTTCAGGTGTTTATATCTGAGCAGAAATACTGACATTGTACAAAATCGCTGTAGTGAAAAGTATTTTTGTGACAGAACACACAGATCTCAGAGGTAGAGAAAAACAACTTTAATTTAGAAAATTCACATCTACTAGACCTTTTCGTAATTTCTAAAACTTCATGTCTTTCTATGTAGTTCTTCAATGTGGCAAATCTGAATGGATATTTCTCCCTGAAACTAAAAATATACATATAATTAATAAATTTAGTTCTTGACCCCTTCTCTTCCTCAGAAAAAAATAAATTACCTGGCCTTCAACACATGTCTGTGTCTAATTTCATTAAGGGTTGCCTTTGTGTTTTCTTTCTGTGGAAGGCTGATAGTTTAGTCCAAACTGTCATTCAAGGTCTATGGGTTAAAAGGTCTCCATTTATTTATCTTGGTGCCCATATTAACCAGTTGAATTGGTTGAATAGCAGTCAATGACTGAGAAAAACAGGTATTTGAGAAGTAAAACATTTGGTACTTGAAAAATTAGAGAAGTTCTTCGGTGGAGTTTATTAGACACTAATTATCAAATAAGCATAAGAAGTTGTATATTTTCCTAACTTTGAAAATAATAATCATTTGAAGCTACACACGTCATTTACATAGTTGGTAGAAATTGATCTGCAGACTTATCAAAAGCAGAGGTTTCAAGGAGCTTTTAATTTTTCAACCACTGACATCCTAGAGCCATGAGACTGACACATGACCACCCTCTCCCTCAAACACACACACACACACACACACACACACACACACACACACACAGAGTGTGATAGAAAAGCCAAAATGGAAATCTGGTCTCGGTGATGGTGAGTCAGTGACTGAACAGGGACGCAAGGAGCTTTCCACACTTCCATGAAGCCAGAATTCACCCTTTAAAAGCAAATTGAACAGCTACCCTCCCAGCATGGGTCACCTTCCGGGCTTCCTCACATCTGTCAATGACTCTGCCGATCCCTGAAGCAAGAAATCCATCATCACTGGCCTCTCTCTGGCCTTCAACCCCTCTGTGCAATCTGTGGCCCTGTCATCTCTTCTCAGAACCTCGAAATTCATCCATTCTCTTCCAGAGGGGAAAGTTTTTTAGTCTAAATAAGTGCAAGGTGATGCTCCTGTAAGATACCTTTTGGGCACCATCAGCCAAGCCCAAGCCTCTGTTGCCTCCCAACGCAGTTCTTTTCTGCCCACGAGGACACAGCCTCCTGAGACAGACTCACTCTGCAGGTGCACAGGAAGGAGCATGGTCCCACCAAGACTTTGACTTCAAACTTCAAATTTCTAGTACAAAGAGAGAACACATTTTTAGTGTATAAACCACCTAGTTTATTACAGCAGCCACAGGAAACCAACACAAGGGCATAGAGAATTATCTAGATAATTAACAGCTTGCCTAAAATAGGTAACCAAGGCTGCCATTAGCTTGAAAAGCTAATTCATACCTGTATTTATCTTGGTTCTCTCCTTTACTCTGGATATGCACAGAGATATCTAATAGCACTGAACTATCAGTGATGATGTTATTTTTATAGTTTTATCTACCGTCTACTAAGTGCTAAGTCCTATTCACTTACATCCATTATCTCAATCTGTTTTTTACATGCAACTATCATTATCAACTGTATCCTTTGAAGACTTTAGAATTTAAGAAAAAGTAACCTGAAAACAAATCAGTTATTCACCTAGATATTGACAAAGTTCTCTGAACTGGGAATATCTAACCTATAGAAATTCTGTTTTTCTGTCCATTTATTTCTCACAGCATGAAGATCTGGGGGCTCCCAGTAGGTCTCTAGACCTGTACTTTTCTACTGCAGTTCATGCTCTTGACTTTGGTCCCCTTGGGGTATTTCCTCTGAGGACAGCTGGGCCCCAGAACAGCACGCTATCAGAGTCTTCATTCTTAATACATCCCAAGTGTTCAGTGCTACAAATCACCTTTTTCCTTAGGATCTACTGGAAAATCATCAGAGGAGACAACTGAAGAAGAACACCCACACCATCTTTGTGTGCACACTGACCATTTCTGCAAATGGCGTTGTTGTGACAGGAAATGACAAACAGATGCCCCTCGACCCTCGGTGACCCAAAGGTGACTGATCACAAGGTCAGCACGTGGCCTCTTCATTTGGAAACAGCCAAACCCCAGGCTTTTCAATCGGTAATGTTGCACATCACAGCTGCAATGGATTAGGAGCAGCCTTTTTAAATGAAGTCTTTCTTTGGCTGTTGTTGTTGTTTCTATAATGCCTAGAGTCCCATTGGAAGGAAAAATATGAACTTATTTAAAGTGGCGGGTAGGTGACAAAGTATCTTTTATGATTAAACACCAATAAAAGATCTGTGCACCCTATAATCCCCACAGCAGAGAATGATGCACCCAAAACTGCCAGAGCAAGCTTCAAGTGAGTACGGGGGTGGGGGGGAGTCCTTCCTCTGGAAGCTGGAGATGCCATTAGTAAAAATGTCCTGAGCCTTTTGATAGTAACTTCATCAGTTAACAGCATTTTGGAACAAAAGCAACATCGTTAACCAAAGCAGTTGGTTTCCTCAAAGGAGAATTTTGAAGACAGCTTATTTGGTCTCTGCTCACTCTTTTGGTTCCCCTAAAAGTTGCCTGTGTTCCAGGAATGCCCCTCTGAGATGTTCAAGTTGCATTGTCTTCCAGGTTGGAGAGTTTCAGTTTTGTTTCGTTCTAGCTACTAAACATTTTCTTAAAGTGAAATGATGGTTATGCGGAACTCAACAGTAAAACACACACACGTGCATGTGCATGTGCATGCATAGATGCTGTTTGAAGAAAGGGTAGACAGGAAGAGCTACAACCTTCCATATTCAGGAACCACTACCTCACCACCACATTATGCCCCAGAACGCTACAAGGGTTAACTTGAAAACCATTGTCCAGTTGCTGACCTGTGAAAAGAGCAGAACTGTGTAGATCAGGGGACTACATCTTTTTTTTGAGACAGGCTCTTGCTATGTAGCTAAGGCTGGGCTTGAACTCACAGTGATCCTCCTGCCTCAGCCTCCTGAGTGCTAGGATTAAAGGTATATGCTACCACCCCTGGCGAAGAGTCCACAAATGCTGATGTGCTGATCCACTTCCTGGCAATCCACTCTGAACTTTTCACCCTGAACTATATTCTGCTGGAAATATTTCTCCCATGTCAATTTATCTACTTGGTTCTAAGGAACAACAGCATTGACTATAATTCCTTGATGGTTTCTATTCTAATTAGAAAATCATGTATGCAATAATATATAAGTATAATTTATAATCAGTAGAAGTAACCACAAAACAGGTGATTTTTTAATAAAAATCTATCATTTTAGCATGCCTTTGGCACTTTCTCTGACTTCCCGATGCCCACCTTCAGTGTGCAAAAAAATAATGCCATGTGCATAAAGCAGAAATTAGAAACTGTGATTCTAATGTGCTATTTGGAGTCTAGAAAATACAATGACTTCAGGCCAAAATTGAATGCTACACTCCTAATTGTATGAAAAGCTCATCTTCCTTCCAAGTAGTCAAACGCTGCATCAGTCAAAATGATGTCTATAAAATTGTAAAAACTGTTTGGATTAAAATTCTAAACCATCCATAAAGAGATTTGCATCTTAGTCCTTTCAGGCTGTTATAATAAAATACCTTAGGTTGGATGTTATGCCTTGTGTCCCCCAGAGCCTCAGGTGGTCCTAGGTGGGGCTTTTTCAGAGGTGGCTGGCTCTAGAGTGTGTGGTGCTGGGATTGATTCATGGTGCAGTGCTAGGATCAGGGGCACTAGGATTAAGGCTGTGAGTGCTGCCTGCCCTAAGTAGCCTGGATAAAATATAAAGGATGGAAAGAGCTGTGGCTGCCCCTTGCTTGCTTGCTTGCTTTTGCTGTCTTCTGTGTGCAATGAGCTATTTTTCCTCTGCGACACTCCTCTGCCATGTGCCATTATGCCTTGGAGCCAGCCAACTACAGACTGAAACCTTTACAAACTGTGAGTTTAAAAAACCTTTCCCCCTTTAACTTTGGGTGTCAGGTATTTTATCTCAGCAACGAGAAAAGTAACTTAAGACATTGGATAAAGAATGGAAATTTATTTCTTACAGTTTAAGGGCTGGGAAGCCCAAAACTAGGGTAGTGGCAGATTCGGTGTCTGATGGGAGCCTGTTCTTCATAGGCTCCATCTTCTTCCTAACTCCTCATGTAGTGAAAGGGGTGAGCAAGTTTCCTTAGGCTCTTCTACAAGGAACTAATCCCACACATGAGGCCCCTCATGACCTAATCATCTCCAAGGCTGCCCCACAATATTATCATACTGGAGATTAGGTTTCACTCTCTGAATTTTGGTGGGAACCTAACATTCAGCCACAGCAAAAGTGTAGAGTAAATCATCCCCAAGTGCACAAGAGGACATCTAAACTGGATACCACCCAGTGGGAAAGTTCTTAAAAATGCCATTTTCCATTTGAGACAAAAGGCCTTCATTTGGCCTGGGGTATCCATCCTCTGAGATGGTTTACTGCAATGATCCTTCTCGCAGTATTCACAACTTTGTGGCCTGGTGTAAGTTCCTCCAGCATCATACCAGGGCTCCACCTCTGGGAACAATAGCAAAAGGCAGGCATAATGATATGTGACTTCTGCGCTTCCCTGGAGAGGCCCACAAGGCAAGCGAAGGAGGGAGGCCCCAGCCACTTCTAGGTTCATGGCCCTCACACAGTTTCTAAAGGCTATGAATCCATGCGTGTTCGTCTCCACTCAAAATTCATATGCTGAAAACTGTTTGTCACTAGAAAGAAAACTACAAGAAAAATATTCCTGGCAAAGATAAAAGGCACAAGGGAATAAATGCATTAAACATGGTGATATGCTAGGACAACTGTATAGAATTTAATATGATTGGAGAGAAGAATACGTCCAGGAGACTTGTAGACAATGAAGATAGAGAGGCCACAGGAACAAAAGTCACAATGGCATTTATAGATTAAAGCATTAGACTTTAACTTGGCAATTAAAAATCTATGCCTAACCATTGAAAAGCTTTAAGTATTCATGTGTTCATTCATTCAGCAAATATGAATAAAGCACCCATCCTGGGCAGGGCATTATGCTAGTGTGGTGCTAGGGACACGTCTGAAGATGAGAAAGATCAGAAGAAAAAAACACACTGATGAATATGTATTTTAAGTAGATCCCTTTGGCAATTATGCAGGGTATGTACAGGCATGAGAGAAGCGGGGAGGGGGGGTAACGGATTTTACAGATCCATCCCCAAAGTCATCTGCACATTCCTTCCTCCTCACCCGCTTCACCCACCTCTGTGTTTTCCAAAGACATGAATTCAGGCTCTAGTGTATCACTGTGTGCCCCAACGCTCTGCTCCCTTTAATCTCTCCCTCCCTCCCTCCCTCCCTCCCTGCCTCTCTCTCCCTCCCTCCCTCCCTCTTCTTTTCCCTCTCCCTCCCTCCACCTCTCTTTTCATGGCAAGAAGGACTCACTAACTGTTAGAATGGCAAGAGACCCAGGAGACTTGGGTCCACTCATCTACAAACACGGAAAGTGAGGCCCAGAGCAGGGGGAAGACCCTCTAAGCCCTCAAGGCCAGTTGCATCAGAGCCAGCTGAATCTCAAATCTCCCAGGTTCCATCCCAGTGCTTTTTCCACCACATCTTACAATGCCATCATCCTTGGACAGCTATGCTCCAGGAGCCTGCAAAAGCAGCATGCCACAAAAATGCCCAGAGCATGGCAGAGATTTTAGCTTTGCTGAAACAGTGATGGCTTCATTCGGCAGCCGTCCAAGGTCCCTGCTAAAGCTGTTTTCCTCAACTCAATTAGACAGAACACTGGGGGATGATCAGGCTGAGAAATTCTCTGGGGTCTCCTCTGTTAATTGAAGCCACTGTCAGATTTTCCACAGTATGATGAATGATCAAAGATTTCTTCTCTCTTTTCTTTATCACGCTCTTATTCCAAGGCAACATTAGGGCTAAATTACCAGGAAGAAATAGTACAATCTATTTTAAAATGGAAATAAAACAGTCAAAAGGGAATGGATAGACCTAATCACTTAGATATTTTTAAAGTTTGATGCCAAGGAGCACCCATATTTCAAGGGCAAGAGAATTTCGTTTCCGACAATTTCACGCCTGGGTTCCACGCTGTCCTCATCCCTACCAGTCTTGCTTCAGTCCCCTACTGTGTAAAAACTTGCAGAGTCTCAGGTCCTGTGGGCCCTGGATGCATCAGTGACTGGCAAATTAACAACCTGTGTCTATACTGACATGCATATTTTCAACCTAACAGTTAATTTATTTAATGAACAGCTTCTGTCCTTAAACAACAGATAGGATGTCAGCAATGTATTAGACTGGACAATATGATAGATGGGAGAGGATTCTTCATTCTAAGAGACAGTCACTTGTATTTCATTTACTTCACTCACTCCATAAATATTTGTTTTTAAGTACCTGCTTGTGACCATTAATCTTGTTGAGACTTTGGGGAAGGGATTATTGCATTTCCAGTTGATCAAGAAATAGATGCTTTATGTTAGGTGAAATTATGAATTTTCTATTGCCTTTCTTTGCAGATTAAATGTGGACATGTTTGCATGTGACATCGTGACTGTTAACCCTGATATATCAATTTTTTTGGATTAGAAAATTAGTAAAGTATGCTCCTGGGTGTCTGGGTGGGCCACAGAGGTGTGGCCTTGGGTACTATACATGGTCCCTTGTCGGTTCCTTCCTGGAACTGTTCTTCCACTCTACTTCTCAGCCACCATGAACTACACTACTTTGCTCTACCATACACTTCCACCATGAGGTTTCTGCCTTAGAGCCCACCAACCATGTACTGGATCTCCTGAAACCATGAACAAAATTAAATCTTCTTTTAAGTCGTGGGTGTCATGTATTGTGTCTCAACAAGAAGAAAGCTGACTAATACACTGCTATAGTTTGAATATGGTTTTTAAGTGTGTCTTCCAAAGATTCATGTGCTATAAATTTAGTCCCTAGTATGGTAATGTTGAGAGGTAGTAGAACCTTTAAAAGTGTGCTTGGAGGACGGTAACTAGGTCATTGGGGAAACGGAAGTTAGACGGGATTAATGTAGTTCCCTCCAGACCCAGGTTGGTTCCTATGAGAGTGAGTTGCTATAGTATAACAAGGGCAAGCCTGGCCCTTAAACTTCTTTAGTTTCCTGCCTTCCATGTGATATCTCCCTTTTGCACACACCCACCTGCCATGCACGATACTATCTGCCATCTTGTGGCGTAGCCAGGTGACCCCCCACAGAGCTAAGCAGATGCTGTTTCCATGTTCTTGGATCTCACTCACTCAGCCCTGTGTGCTAAATAAGTCTCTTTTCCTTATACCCAGTATCAGGTACTTTGTAATTGCAATTAAAATTGGCAATATTAGCTTGGCACAGTGGCACACACCTATAATCCCAGCACTCTGGGAGGCTATGGCTGAAGAATGGCAAGTTTGAGTCCCATCTGGGCAACTTAGTGACTTAGAGAGAACTTTGCCTCAAAATATAAAAGGAATAAAACAGGCTAGAGATGTAGCTGGGTGAGAAGGCCCTGGGTTAAATCCCCATTACTTAAAAAAAATGGAAATAGTATCTATTATATAAGTATTTGGCCCCAGGATAGGATTGAAGCCTCTAGCTAAAATGTACACCCTCCACCCCAAAACAGCCCAATCTCAAGGGTAAGTTCAATAACCAAACAGTGAGTTGAGTGCCCTGAAATGCTCAGGGCCAAATGAAGACAACTTAATAAAGTAACTCTTGAGTTGAAGACAGAAATGTCAACCTAAGCACAGATCTACAAATTTGCTGATTGTTGATGGGCATTACTCCCAAATAACAAAAGAAAAACAGAAAAGAGAGGAAAAAAAGGAAGTTCATCCAACAAGAATAGAACCAAGATTGACCATCCCAAATAATAGGGACAGTAAGTTCTATTCAACATAGACAGAGCCAAGAACCAACAATTATCTCCAGGTGAGATTTTTTCAACCACTGAAATCATGACAAAATCTCTTTCCCTTCCTCTTTTGTGCTGACAGAGCATTCTCTCAGCTACACTCACTTTCTACCGTTAATCATAATTATTTGTAGCTGTATCTACTTCACCTACCACTCCTCTACAGGTCCATGAGGATGCCGAGTTCCATTGATTTCTCAGTTCATGTTAGTAGAAATAAGGAGAGATCCAAAATGAGGGATGTGTTTCCCATCAGAAACACTCCAAGCCCCACTGATGACCCTCAATGTATAGAAAAGTGGCTAAAAGCAGAGATCCTGGAATCCAGCTTTCTGTATCGAAATCCTGGCTGGCTCTTACCAGTGACCTTGGGACAAGTTGTTAATCCACTCTGTGCACCAGTTTTCTCACATATAAAGTGAGAATAGGAATAATATTTCCTAGCATTGCTATGTAGGAGGTCTAAATATCTTAATCTTTAGAAAAGAATTTAGGGAAAAAAATACAGTAGGAAAATTGGTCCTACCCAGAGACAAGAATGTAACTGAAAAATTGCTTCATTGCTAAGTTAATTTGCTGTTTCAGAAAGTTACCCATTTGGGGGTTTGCCCCACATTGTAGCTAAGTCTCAGTCCCATGCTTTCAAAGTTCCCTTACTCTACTCCTTTAATTATTATCACTATTATTAAAGAGAAATTAAGAAAGACTAAGCGTTTGTTGCATAGCTTGGTGATTCATACCTTTAAAAATGAGAATTAAAGGAAAACTAGAAGCCTCAACAATATTTTGAGTCGTAACCATATTGTCTACACCCTTTTATCTGTACTCCATAAAAGAGACTGTGAGCACCAAGGAAGTAGAAACCATATATTTTTATCTTTGATACCATAATAGTGTTTAATAAATATTTCATGAATAAATAACTCATTCTATTTTGGGTCATATCTTTTACATATTTGCTTGATATAAATGAAGCTGTGAATCACACTGCTACATGTATACATGTATATAAATATATGTACATAATTTTATAATTTTATAGAAGAAAAAAAGGGGCTCAAAAGGGACCATACTGGAAGTTATGGACAGAACTGGAAGAGACTTATCTAGGCCCAACTTTACCTATAATGATAAGCAGCTTTCCAAAGACAAATTTTCCCTTACATAGGACAAAGCCCTGCATGTTTTATTTTCTAATTTCTGCAATGATTTCACAGTTCAAAATTATAAAATTTGCACCTAATATATTTATAATACCTATACCTAGTCCAAAAACACTGATAATACTAAATAAAATGTATCAGGGAGCAAAAGCCCCTAACTCCCCTATACAGGGACACACGCACAGGAGAGAAATCATACAGCTCAATTACACCAGACTTAATCTTCCTCCTTTATAAGCCAAGACACCCTGATGTTCCTTTCAAAATTCCTTTCTGGTTGTCTCCTGAACCTCTTCTGCTGGCAAAGACCAAATCACAGGAGATAATTTATCTTTACATAAGACACAAATACTAAAGTGAATCTTGTTCACTTTATTTTCATTTTCTTCTTTTGAGTGCTACCTCTGATAACCTGGATGCTACATAAGACTCTTAATTAAACAAAACACTACTGCAGGCAGGTTAGGACCAGTAGATTTTTAAATTGTGTTGTCTTACAGGAGAGGAAAATTTTGGAAAAAAATTCTAAGCAACAGAATACTATGCATAGTTTCACCAGTGATGAATACAAGATTTCAGTAGGCTTAAGGAGCTATCATTTATAATTTCCTCCTTCATCTTTAATTTTAGGAATAAAAAATTTTATCAAGAAGCTAGAGTGAAGTTTAAGTTTAGGGCATTTTATGTAATGAGAAAGGCTATCCATTTGTCTATAGTGTAAGAGGGAGATAACACATTTATTTGCAGAAAGCATGAATGTTAATAAAACTAGCCCTGTGAGAAATACAAAATCAAAAGTAAAGTCTTTGGTAAGTTTAATATCAAGACCATGCTTTAGCTTCATTGTGCTAAAAAAAAAAACACATGGAAAACATAGATGCAACTTCTGTTTCTATTTTCTGTGACGTTAACTTTCTGCAGTTTGCATGCATTTTCTTAAAGTAAATACATCATGTTTTTGGCCACTGTTTAGGACTGCATGCTGCTATCAGTGAAACTGCAGGCCAGGCCTCTGAAGACATAAATAACTCTACTGCCACCTGATGCCAACACACTGAAATTGCAGGGTCAGATCTAGAAACCAAAAATTCCTCTAACTAGAAGACTTCAAATTTGCATAACAAAGACAGCTTTGTAATTTCACAAAGAATACACTTTGACTGACACTAATGCAAATGAGAAAAATCTAATGACTGTTAAAAAAAACTAAATAAAAGCATCAAGGGGACAAATCTTATAGTTCTGATAAAATTACCAGTATAAAGTTTCATACAAATATGCTTCACTGTTATATTGTTACAGTATGAATTTGTGTGTGTGTGTGTGTGTGTGTCTGTGTGTGTCTGTGTGTGTCTGTGTGTGTGTGTGTTTCTGCTGTGGCAAACATCTTTCCAGAGTTTTGAGCAAATCCTGTATGATTTAGACAATTGCTCTGGTCAGGTTCCTGGTACAGCTGGTGTAATAAAAAGATTTAAAATCATAGTAACAGGGCTGGGTATTTAGCTCAGTGGTTCTGCTGCCTGCTTTGTGAGCACAAGGACCCCGAGTTTGATCCCTGGTACCTAAATAAATAAATAAATAAATAAATAAATAAATAAAATCATGGTAACACATACAAGATAGAATTTTCTTTCTCTCTTATCAAAAAAAAGAAAAGGTGCAGATACCAGCTAAAATTAAGGACTTACTGTTCATTTTCCTTGGTGTGGTAGTTTTGTTTTGTTTTTCTTGTTTTCCTTTTTTTAAGTCCTTACATTTTAAGGGGAGTGTGTGGAGTGGTAGTGATCAGGTGAGACAGCTAGAGGCTGGTCTGGTTGCTTCACAATTATCAGAGTTCTCTTGTTGATCCATCTTCCAGTCCAAGTGAGCTGCCTCAATTCCTTACCCCCTACCACAAAAACAATGAAACAGAAGGGAGGGTGCATGTTTCCCCTTTGCAGACTAGAAGTTGTACACATTACTTCCACTCCCCTGCTAGGATCACATCTAAAGATAGTGTGGGAAATGTAGCCTTTATGCAATGACCTTGTATCCAAATAAAAATTTTATTCATATGAAAGTCTATTATTAAGATTAAAGGAAAAACTGATGGCCCCAATGGTATTTTGATCCTCTTCTTTCAAGTATCCTGGTGTTTTTAAACAGGTATTGCTTTGAAAAAAGACTAGGAAACTGCTCCAGGGTAAGAAGGGCTAAAGAGTAGTGACAACTGGAGGTAAGGCAGGAGCTGGGATTTTATTTTCCTATAAAAAGCATTCTTAGGACAATAGGCAAAATCTGAGTAAGGTTAATAGTTTAAATAATTGTATTGTATTAATATTAATTTTCTGATTTTGATAATTATACTACGATTGTGTAATTATTCCTAGAAAACACATAAGAATTTATAGGCCTTTGCCATCAGTCTGTAACTTTTCCTTAAATATTCAAAGAAAAAAAACAAAAGTGGTAAAATGTTAACATTTGAAGAACTTAAATGAAAAGTATTAGAAAAACTATGCTATTCTTGCAACTTTGCTGTAAGTCTAGAATTATGTCAAAATAAAAAGTTAAAAACAGCACTACTTTAGTTCTGACTCAAATTAACTTATTAGACTTTTTTTAATGTGCATTTAAAATTTAGTCATTATATAACACCTTGGTTGAACCCAGATCTCAGGATTTTTAGTAGCCTTAGTCTATATTTGGTTTACTTTTAGTCCTTTCCCTTCTTCCACTCACATATTACAACAGATGGAGTTAAATGGAGAAATTATTTGCAGCATTACCAGTGGTGAGAAGAGTTCACTTAGATGCACAGCTAAAGGATCCCACCCCAGGAGCCCCGGGCCTGGTGGAGGCAGCAAGGAGCGCTTCTGGGCCAGGGTTAGGTGCAGACAATCTGCCAGCTTCTCGCTGTGCCCCAGCAGGAGAAAGGTAGAATCCTTGCTGGGCATGCCCAGGCTCACATCACCCTGACACTACCACTCTGCAAGCCTGGGAGTCACAGGCCCTGCCCATTCTTAAACTGAATTCAGCATCAATCAGTGTTTATCCTGTTGAACCAGACAGGGCTTTTCCAGTTCCCAAGCGCGCTTGCACAATACCTCCGCCTCCAGCACCCACTGGTGCAGAAAGGCAGTCTTTCCACACAGAGGGGCTCCAAGGAGGAAGAACCCTGAAACATTCTGCTCCATCAAGGGGACCCATCTGAAGACTCTTCCCCTGCCCCCATGGTGATTCCTACTGTTAGCAGTGGAAAGACAATTTCACTGAGACAGATACACACATCTGACTCTAGGGACCCCATAGTCCTCAGTCACTCCTGGGCTTCATCCAGGGTCACTTACATTTCCATTTCTTAGATGCTTAGATTGTCACAACAACTCCCAAGCTCAGAGTTAAAGAGCTCTTTGCAGCATTCCCAAGGGGAACATTTCAAAGCCAGGGTCAGGGGCTGGAGTCAGTGGAGATTCTGCCCGCCTGGGAGCTATGTCATGTCCTAAAAGCAGGGTGCACCTGTACCCTAACAGCCCACTAGACTGGGGCTGCAAGGAGCTCCTTCTCTGCTAGAGTCAAAGTGGAAAGGGAACTTACTGAATGCTTTTAATATGTTCAGCTGATAATAATGCCCTAAATTTCCCAGATAAATTTGTATCTTCTGTCTGAATTTGAAAAAAAGGTTTTCCAAACAGATACTCTCACAAATTATCACTTTCATTGATACAGATGTTGGATTCTTTCAATCTGTTTGTTGGCTTGATTACTTGCTTGATTGGTTTTCCACTGGGAAATGCTTCACTGGTGAGTAAAAGAGTCTTTCCTCCCCAGGACCCTCCTAAGAATGATGGACAAGGAAGTAGGTTTAAACAATATTTAAACAATATTTAAACAATCATCACAGACTGTAATCTATAAGATCCCAAATCATCTTGAATAACCAAGAAGTCTTGTATGTTCCAACCCTGAAAATAGATGGTTTCTTCTTATTTTAATTCCCACTGTATTGCTGTAATTCAGTGTATGACTCCTACAATGCCCTGCAATAGCCACACAGAAGCAATGACAGGCTTGGCTGTACCTTTCGCAAGCCAGGACCCTGGAAGCCAACTCCACAAGGCTGGCCCCGGCTTGAACTGAACAGACTTTCTCAAACTTCTCTGATCAGACACTACACACATGTGAGACTGTGGCTCTCTCCTCACAATTAAGCTTGCTGTGGACCTGTAGGTGGCCCTTTCCCTTGACGTGATCACTGATCTGATGAGGGGGAAAAAACTGCTTTGGCAGAAAGCATGTGTTCCATTTCCTGCCTGTGGCAGCTCTAAGCTCTGCAGGAGTCACTTGAAGCCTCCACTGGGCAAATCTCTTTCCCCTACTAGTGATAAATTTGTTGAAAGGGAGAAGGAAAGTTGCAGGAATACTCACAATATTTCACTTTCTGAAATCCATGAAGATAGAGGATTACTCTTGGTCCTAATGCCCTGTTCCTTCAGGACTGATTCTCCCTCTACCTTTGGAAGGACATTATACCATGAATCTGCCAAACCCAGGGGTGAAGGAGGGCCTGGAAATACCATACTCACACTCTTCAGCACACTTTCCCAGAGGCCAGCATGTTCTAATTCACACGGAGAAACATTTGGTGACACTGTGGTTTGCCTACCCTTCAGCTAATGGTTTCACAGCCTCATAGGAGCTGGCACTGTGGGTGTAGAAACCAGTCTGCACAGAGTTAGCCCTCTGTGGCTGACTCTGCATTTGTTTCCTCCTGTGGACACACAGTTTGCACCTTGAGCAAGGAACACAGCAGCATGGCTAGTAGCTAGGATGGCATCAGAGAAGCTGAGGAATCAATCCTACTTGGTATCACTTTAAATCTATTCAATATTTACCTATACAGCATGGCAATCTATTCCAAGAACTCTGGTTTGAATCCTAACTCTGCCACTTATTAGCAGTGTGACACTGAGCAAGATACTTCACTTCTCAGTACATCAATTTTGTCATCTATAAAAGAAAATTGCTTCATAGAGTTGTGAGAATTGAGTGTTATTCCCTCTAGAGGATTTGGAACAGTCTCTGGCACTTAGCAGACTCTCAATAAATGTTATTTTTGTCATTATCAGCTCATCTTAGTACCGTTAGCTGTTTTTATTAATTTTGGTTGTGTCTACCAGAATTTGGAAGAACCTGAATGAAAGTTTCGCTCATTGTGGCTATTATTCTGGGCCATCCCAAATGGAGCAGGATACAGGTAATCAAACACTCAAAAAAAGAAGCAATTCTCAATGCCAGGTTTAAGACTCCGATTCCCTTCCACCTCCACACTCCATGGAACCTTAGGCAACGGCTGAGAGCAAAGCACTCACCCCCCACCCCCACACACACCCCCGAAATGGATCTTCTTCCTTCATCTAACTCCTAGGCCACTTCCTCCATTCTTATTCTTCTAAATTCTTACCTTTTTTTGTATTCTTTCGTTAATACCTGTGTGGGCCCTAGGGCTTCAGGCTTCACTAGTGGCACCACTGGGCCGAGGATTTGTAACCCTTGAATTGTCCATGAAACAATTCTTATAGAGTCATCCAATTCACAACCCAAGAGTTTGTCTGGCTCTCCTCATTACGCAGACTGTGTAAGGTCGGTACAAGACAGACTGAGGGGAACATTTTCAGATGCAATGGGCTGACATTTTGATAAAATATTTACAAGATAAAGTAAGCTTTTGAATTTTGAAATAAATCACTATTATCTCAACCTATGTTTTCCTACATAACACAGAAGAGTAAGCCAGACCTGACAAGACTGGCTTTTAGTAACATTTCCAACACTTACTCAGCAGGTGGCCCAGGACAAGAGAATTGCAGGGTTTCCTTCCGTTTAAATTACAGACAAAATTGGCTAGATCTAGCTTATTGGGTATCATGAGGGTCCAGTGGGATGATATATTTGAAAGTGTTTTCAAAATATTTCTAAAATATTAACAAATATAAAATAGTAGAATTATTTTTGATGTAACTATAACAAGTCCTAGGAAGTACAGAGCAGAGACAGCATCTAAGAAGAAGTCAAAAGCTGGGTTTCTTTTGGCAAATAACTTCCCCTTTCTGATCCTCAGTTTTGTCATCTATAAATGAAAGATTTAGACTAGATGAGCTCTCGATTCCTTCCCAGATGAACAACCACTGACTGAGTCCAAGCCAAACAAAAAGAAGGAAATTAATCAGAGTAAAATGGATATTTTTTTAAAAGACTAAACTCTAAAATAACAGTAAGGAAAATGCAAAAAGTCAGACATGGCTTATTGATCATGACGCCCCTTCCCCAAACCCAGACATGCCCTCATAGCCTGCTTTGCTATTAACAAGAAATAGTTTTTCAACATATTGTTTTAAGACGGAAATTTTAAGACAAATCACTTACAAAGAATCCTAGTTGCAAATAGACTAATTATAGAAGTCTGCCTACAGTCTCATATCTGCATGGGTCTATATGCAAACATGTGTGAGCACACAGCTACACACACGCAATTCACTGATACTCACAGAGTCCAACGCATATAAAGATGAGGTAAATAGACTTGGCCGCTTTGATGTATGGAAAGCAATCTTTCTACAAATATTCACTTCCATAGAATCTAAAGCCTCTTTTGACAGATGAGAAAATTGAGATTAAAAGGATAAAATGGATTACAGATCACTGATGGCTATTTAGTGAACAAGAAGGTAGGTCATCTGACCCGACTGTGACTTGTGTCCTGTATTGATATTTTTTTTATCTCAGCTCTAAAACCTATCACAAGCCCCCAGTATTTTATTCATTGGTGCTCTCCCAAAAGGGGATGTTTTTCTGGCAGTTTTGGTTTTTCTTAGGAGATGCCTAAGACCATTCTGCAGTCTCTTCGCATCAAAATCTTTCTTGTATCACCTTTGTTAGTTGAGATTGATAGCTGTTAACTTTCACATGCATAAACCACATTTTTTACTCCAATATATAGTCATTTGCTCACAATTCTATGTTTAAATTTCTCGTTAATTAAACTGTAGGCATAAATTCAACCTTCAACTTGTTATTTCAATAGTAATTGCAACAATTAACCCTTAACTGTTTTTATCACTAACAATTATTACATAATAATTTGTATGTTCATTACCATAATAATCTCATTAATTGCATGCCATCACACAATGAGATTAACCTATGAAGAACAGACAGAAAATACAGGTTGTAGGCAGAGTCAGAGATTCACCGTGGAGCTGCCTGGGCAAATTTTCAAAAAGTTAAGCTTCAGAAGGTAGAGGAAAGGTTTCGGCAGACAGGAGAGCTGCAGTGTCAAAACACTAACAATATGAATTTGAGTTATAAATGTACCAAAATAGTTTATGTGTGATTTTGAAAAATAAAGTGTTAGGGAAAGATCACTAATTAAAGATTTGAGGCATGATTGTAAAATCAAGGCTTTGGGCTTCAGTATGAGAGACATTTTCTCCCTCCTAGCCACATTTGTCCTGGTTCCCTGATACTGTGTCTTAGTCCATTCAGCTACCGTAACAAAATGCCATAGGTGGGGTAATTTAGAGAGAAAAAAAAAGGGATTTATTTCTTAACAATTCAGAGACTGAGAATTCCAAAATCAAGGCACCAATAAATTCAGCATCTGGTGAGACCTTGCTCTGTGCTTCAAAGATGACATATTCTTCTTGTGTCTCATATAGTAAGGAAGTAGACTCCTTCCCTCAAGCCTTTTTTATAAGGACACGAATCCTATTCATGAGGACTAAACATTTCCTAAAGGCCCCACCTGTTTATACTATCATATTGGGGATTAAGTTCCAAGGTAAGAATTTTGGAAGACACTAACATTCAGACCATGGTATATTGATTAATACTACATGCTCTGTTAAATCAACAGCCACTTACTTTTTGTATATTCACTCTTGACTTTTTCCCTCCCACCTTCACTTCTATCCATTAACTCACCCTGCCACAATCCCCATTTGCCTACAAAATTTCTCTACCATCTCAGACCATCATGTACCTCTCTTGGAGTTTTCTCTTATTTTCCTGCCTCTTGGTAGCCATGATAGTATAACACATACGTTAATGTGTTGTTTTGTCCCTTTGAAGATAGGATTGGACTTGCCATTTCCACCATACCACTCTTTATTTTCACCCTGAAACTTAGCTGCAATATTTAAAGTTCTCAACCCTCTTAAGATCCATATCACATACTGTGAAGTTAGGCTTGTGGCTAACTGAGATGGAACCCTGTTACTCCCATGACCACCTCTATCTTCTCTTTTCAAAAGAGGTCAGTATTTCCTTGAGGTATCCAGAATAGGTTCCAGACTCCTTCAGTGCTCTTACAATTCATTCCAAAACTATCTACACCACCCATCAAGAGCAGTCATTTGTTCTCCCGAAAGGTCAAACAGTGGATTGAACTAACACTGTACTATATTATCATATTTTAAAAATTCTATTAGTTCCATTTCATGCTTTTCCAATTTGTTGATCATTTGGAATGGCCTCTTGTTTCTTCCTCAGACTTTTGATTTACTCTTCTATTTCTTTAGACTTAGAACACATGGCTATTTTAGACACTGTGTCCACAGTCCTTTTATCTGAAGTTTTCTAAGATTGCTTCTGTGATTTGCTATTTGTTCTGACTCATTTATGGTGCCTTAGTTCTTCATTATCTTGTTCTTGGTGTGTATATCTATGTGTAGAGGTCACACCCATTAGAACTTCATCTATGAGAGTTATGTGAGGCTCATGTTGGAGGGTTTATTCCTCTAGAAAGGATAAATATTTACTGCTTTTAGATATCTGGGGGTACTGCCAACTTGAAACCACTTCAAACTAAATTCTTTCAGTCTTTAGACTTTCCAAATTGAATGAATCTAGATCCCAAATCTTCAAGGGGCTAATTTGTGGTACAAATTCTCAGGAAACAATTTTTTCCTTATCCTGAGACTGAGATAACAAATTCCTTTGTTGTCTCCCTCTGTGTGACTTTGTTTTCTAGGTCACTCTTTCCCTAGAGATGGTGTCTTCCCTCCAACAGTCCGGATGTCATTGTGGGGGAGTTACAACCCAACTCCTACTCACCTTGGCCCAAGCTTTGTCTCTTCTTACCCTAAGATCAGAAGATCCCCTTCTGATCCCAGCTGCCCTGACGCACTCTCAGCTGAGTTTGCCTTTTCACCTTGTTTGATGCCTCTGAAAATCACTTTGCTTTCTTTCCAGTTCAACTATGCATTAAAGAATAGTTTCTTCCTATTTTATGTAGCATTTTCAGCTATTTTATAACAGGATTTCAAATTCACATTATTGCAAGAAACAGAAGACCTGCAATCTATAATATCTTTCAGCACCGTTTCTTGCCCTTAGAACCTTGATGTAACTATAGTAATTTCACTGTTGAGGTGAACAGCCAAATATTCTGAGTCTGCACTTCTGTAACATCCTCAAACCAAAAAACTGTGACCCTCATCTGAGTGCCTTAGAACCGGAGTCACAAACATTTTCCTTAAAGTACCAGATAGTAAATATTTTTTGGCTGTGTAAGACATACGGTCTCTGCCACAACTATTTAGCTCTACCATTTTAATGCCAAAGCAGGCATAGACTTGACATAAACACATAGTACAGATGTATTCCACTAAAACTTCTTTTTTGTATGTTGGAATTTGAATTTCAGATACTTTTTACATGTCATGAAATATTATTCTTTAAAATTTTTTCTCAACCATTTAACAATGTAAAAACCATCTCAGCTCATGAGCTACACAAAACCAGGCAGCAGGCTGGGATTCGGCATGTGTTCTGCAGTTGGTCGACCCTGCTCAGGACCATTCTCAACTCAGAGTGTACACCAGAATCATCTGTGAAACTTTTTAAAAGTAGAGATGTTCAGGCCCATTTTAGACCTACTACATAAAAATTGCTAGTGATGTGGTCATTTGAGAGATGCAGATGAAAACTACACTGAAATTTCACCTCACCCCACAAAAAATGGCTGCTAGCAAGAAATCAACCAATAACAAATGCTGGTGGGGGTGTGGAGAGAAAGGAACCCTTCTCCATTCTTGGTGGGAGTGCAGACTGGTGCAATCACTGTGGAAATCAGTGTGGAGATACCTCAAAGAACTAGAACTAGAGGTCTCATTTGACCCAGCAATTCCCCTACTGGGTATCTTCCTCAAAGAATTAAAAGAATCATACCACAGTGATACATGTGCACCTATGTTTATAGTGGCACAGTTTATAATAGCTAAACCTTGGAAACAGCCCAAGTGCCCATCAACTAGAAACTGGATAAAGAAGATGTGTTTTTTTTAAAAAATGAAGTACTACTCAGCCATAAAGAACGAGAAACTAGAGTCATTTATAGCTAAATGGATGCATATTGAGGCCATACTCTTAAGTGAAATAAATAGAACGCATGTGTAATTACTGAATAGTTTCTCTAGTGTGAGAAATTGAAAGTGTAAATAGGGACAAAAATGATTAAAATGAATAATTGATAATTTGTAACAGGAAAAGGTCCAAAGGTGTAGGGGTGGCAGGAGGGAAAAGGGAAAGAGAAGAAGGGAAAGGAAAAATTATGAGAAAGAGAAAAAATGGAAACAAAGTCTATGTAAATAGGGAAGGGTGGAGGGGGTGAAGGGCGCACGGGGAATGGGGGAAAAAATTAGAACTAAGATACATCATGTTCAGGTACAAGCACCCAGTGATAAATGTAAATGTAATGTATACCTAAAATGTACCAATAAATATATAAATAAAAAAATTGCTAGTGATAGAACCTTCAGTTGTATACCTATTTTTTAAAGTTCCATAGCTAATTTTAATAAACACTATGTATTAGTCCATTTTTCATTGCTGCAACAAAATAACTGAGGCAAGGGACTTTATAAAGAAAAGAAGTTTACTTAGCCCACAGTTTTGGAACTGAAAGCCCAAACAGGATGGCCCTCCCTCTGGTGAAAGCACCAGGGCAGATGGCACCATGGCAAGAATACATGCAAGGAAGGGAGATGACATGATGTGAGAGGAAGTCAGAAGGACCAAGGGAGAGCCACTGTTACTCTTTTATATCAACCCTCTTGTGAGAAGTAACCAGGGTGTCAGGAGAGCTAACTTAACCCTTTCCTGGGGAAGTGACCCCAGTTATCCAAAGACCTCCCAGTAGGCTCCTCCTCTTACCATCACCACACTGCAGACCAAGCTTCCAACCCTTGGAACCATAGAGAAACTTTAGCACACCCCTATCTCGGGTGAGGTTCTCTACATTCTGCTTCTTCACCCATACAGGGATCCCCACAAAACACAGTCAATTTTCTACAAACACCTCCTTTCTTCGGCTCCAAAATGAGTCACATAATTACCTAGTCAAAAGAACCTACTACTATGCAAAAATAAATACATAAATAAAAGTGAGTGATCACAGTGGTTTTTGATATATGGCTTAGGAAAAAATACTTATAGCCTGCACACGCATGCACGCGCACACACACACACACACACACCACATTTAATGTATGATAAAGAAGATATCATAAGCCAAAAAGTAAAGGAATTCAGTAAGCAAAATTGATTTCCAATTTGGGAATAAAAAGAGTTTATATCCATATCTTGCACCTTTTACCAAAATAAATACCAGCTGCACTAAAGAGCAAATAATTAAATTAAAAAATTAAGCCACAGGAAGAGAGTAAAAGGCAATTGAACTGAGTATTTGTAAACCCTCTGGAGTAAAGAGGAATTTCTAAGCTTAAAAGCTTAGGGGGAAAAAAACACAAAGAAAATCTATACTGATTTAGCTGCATCAAAATAATCAACCTCTAAAAAATAATAAAATAAAATAATCAACCTCTAGATAATAAGATACTAACTGAAATAAAGGGTAAACTGAGAAATTTGCATAGTTAAGGAAGAACAACTGGTTTACAAAATATGGAAAACAGAGAATCTGAGCAGTAATCAAAGAAATGCAAGTTAATCCACAATACCATTTGTGACCTATCAAATTAGAAAAGAGTTTTCATTTATGAAAAAAGACCTATGTTAACTGGTAAGTAGTAAAATATACTTTTTTATATATTGCATATTACAACCTGGGATGGAAAAAATACAGATTTAGATAAGGCTTCAAATCAACTCTCTCCACTAGCTGTGTAAATTCTCAAAAACTGAAACAACCTATAGAAGTAAGAGAAAGAACTGGTTATGGAAACTATAGCATAATCACTTAATAATAAATTATGAGGCCTTTAAACATTACATTAACAAATACCATAAAATAACATGGGTAAACACTATAATATATTAGGTGAAAGGATAGGATATAAAATTGTATAAATACTGTAGTTACAATTACTTAAAACTTAAACCTATTCATAGAAAAAAAAATGGAAACATACAAAAGAAAGAAACA
This sequence comes from Heterocephalus glaber, assembly GCF_053883595.1. NCBI lineage: Eukaryota > Metazoa > Chordata > Mammalia > Rodentia > Bathyergidae > Heterocephalus > Heterocephalus glaber. Next base: position 5,003,577 of record NW_028258153.1, read on the forward strand.
TACAAAGACATTAACAATATTTGTGAGGGTGGTATATGCTAGTACTTTTGTTTCAGACTCACTATTAAAACTGTATTATACTTTAATTTTTAAAAATAACTTTTAAAAGAAAAAAAATCATTGTTTGAAAATTGGACTGTAGCAGACTAGTAAACAGGAAATGGTAAAGTTTGGAAGCATATTTTGAAATTTTGCTATTAAAAATCTCAATTAAAGTCAATAGTTCACATAGCAAAATCCCAGAGTACAAAGCTGAGAATTAAGTATTAACTCTGCCCTGTGTTTTCTTTACACTTGTTATATCATTAAGATTACAGAGTAAATAGCTGATGTTCTCACTGATAACTAAGTGAAACCTAATTGTGTGGTTTTAGTCTCAATTAAAATTGCTGAAAACGTGAAAGGCTTTCTAACAGTCTCACAGATAAATAACATTTTAAACTCCCAGCCTTCGATTGGGAACTGTTTTAAGATTTCCTTAGCTTTCTGTAAATCTCTGTGAATAGATCTTGAGAGTTTCAGACACTTTTATGGTACTTAAATTTACCCCTCTTTGTCTGACCTTGTCGCAATTTCCCTGTTTGTTAAAGGACATTTGAATTTCAAGACAATGTGCAATTCTTTAAATGATAATGGCCTGCAATTTGAGCAGCCAAGCCGCATCTGCCACCAGCCTTTTGTCTTCTGTCAAGTTCCAAAGAATGTGCTCCAGTTCATGCAGATTTCTGGGAGAAATTGGCAAATCACAAACAAGCTCTCCCCTAAAAAAAACAAAAAAAACAAAACAAAAACCCACTCTTGATGGGCCACATCCCCACCCCCACCTTCTCTTCCTTAGATGCTTTTGAATCTGTCTGCTGGAACACCTCTAAGTGAAGGGCAGAATTGGTAATAGGAACACACACTGGCTAGTTCCTTGTTCCTCCTGCCAAAGCTGGAACGAACCCTGCTCCTAATGTCTGCCTTGGAGGAGATTTCTTGTCTCCAGGTGGCCAAGATGGAAACCGCTTGGAGTGGAGACTGATAAACATTGTGTTTCAAATCTCATGCGGAGTCACAGTCATCTCTTCCCAGAGAACCTGTTTTAGGGCTTTGCAAACTGAAGGATAGTCCATTACAGCTGGGCATTTATGCCTTCATCATGCTCATTTCTTCTTATGAGACAATAAAATACTTCCTGCAGCAACAGCAGGTGAGCCCAGAAACCGTCTTAAATATCTGACCTGAAGTGCCAAAGATGCTTAATAATCTTTAAAGTTACCAACAATATTGCCCCCCCCCCCCCGTTACCAGGATGTTGTAAAATGTCCTAATTAGTCTTTATGATAATGCCGACACCTCCACAGCACATAAAAAGGACTTTTAATTTTTAAAAGGACAACTCTGGTTGGTTTGATTTTTATCTCTAATTGGCCTATAATGTCTATCCCTCTGGCACTCCAGACAGGCAAACATTAATTTAACAAGCAACTCATACACCATGGGGGACCAGAGAATCCAGTGTGGAAAAGAAGGTTCCTGAGTTCTGGACACGTAATTGGTTCTATTCTCTTTTACCTCCTGGAAGGTGCTAAACAAGCTTGTCACTGCTCAAAAGGGGGTCCCTTTAGGGCAGCTGTTTCTTGAGGACCTTCTATGACCCTTCAGCCAAGATCCTGTTGCTACATGTACAGGACTCAGCAAACCCCGGAGACCCAGCTCAGGAAGTGCTTCAGGAGAAGCCATGCAGGACACTCCGAATGATGGACCGAGCAAGAAACTGAGCCCAGGAGGCTAGAGGTTAGTCCCTGTTCTGCACCATGGGCTCTGTGGTCTCAGACTGGTCACTCATCCTTCCTGGGTTCACTTTCTCAACAATCACGTGAAAAAGATTATCTAAAATAATCTCCCAAGCTCTTTCCAGCTTTCACACATGAAGATTTGCTAGTGGGCACAGCTCACAGCTCTGCCAACAGCATAGACAATGAGCTGAGGTCCCTGCCAGCTAGTAATGCGGAGGCTGGCTCAGGCCATGGGAAACCCTCAACTCTTCTGCAACATCCAATCTGACACCAGACACCTCATCACAGCCCAGCTCCCATCACACTGCCCGGAACATTCTAGACCTGCCTGGAGCAGAAGCTAAGTGAAGGCTGGGCACACTACCAGCTTCAGGATTGATCCTCCAAATATCCACCTAAAGAAATTTCAGGAGATTTAGCTGAATGATCCCCATTATCTCTCTCCTAAGTGGAAAGCTGTAACTGTGGATCCTGCCAAATCAAAGGAGTATCACCTTTGGACCAAAGGAAAGAAGAAGCTCTCTTATGTGCACTAAAAATTGGCTTTTTGTGTCGTTCATCTGGATATAGCTGAGGGTTGATATATATTTGGGGGACCTCAAGGATCCCTGCTGCAATGGAGACAGGGTTGGGGGGGTGCCACATATTGACCCCAGATGATTCTAGCTGCTGACTAATGAGGCTCTACTGGCTCCCCCACTTCCACCCACCCCCTTTCAAGTCCCATTCTTCTCAATGAGCTGCTGGCAAAGAGAGCACAATCTGAACAGAATAACATTGCTGTTGAAAAGCCTTTTTCTTCCAAAACCAAGAAAGCTATGACAATCTTTTATTTATATTTCCAGTACTTCAGTTTGGAGTAATATGTGTAATGGCGCTGCTGTTTCCCTTGCCACCCTCTACCATAATGGTGTCATTGCCAGGCATCACACACAGCTCATCAGCAAATCCAAGGGGGGCTGGAACCAGCCCATGGAAGTTGTTGTCTTGCATACTGGCTACTCCAAATGAAATGCATTCCTCGAGTTTGATGTCCTGCCTTTGCGAGAGTAGTCCTCTGGTCGGTTCCACTGAGTATCTGTTAAATCAATCATGCTGTTAAACACATTAACACCACACACATCCATATTTTTAACTCCACTGCCATGAAGTCTGAAACAAAACACAAAGTAAAGAAATTTTGAGCCAAATTTTCACTCAAACTTCAAGGAGGGCTTCACTCAACTTTTATCTGTTCTCCTCCATTAATATTTCTCCTTCGTTCTCTTAACCCAAACCCTAATTAATTACAGAGTGAAAGAGAATATGCATTAAAGCAGTGGTCAAGGGTAAACCTTCAGTTTGTACAACTTTGGATCACACTCAAGCTTAACCTTTTCCTGCTGAAAGTTACTATTTTTCCCCCTTTCAGACCATATGGTACCCATCAATCTTCACTTTTAACTCACTTCCTTTTGTTCTGTGCAAGTTTGGATCTAATCACTACTTTAAAATAGCATTTAGGATATGTCGATTTGACTTCCCCTAGGCCACCAGGCTTGGAGAGAAACTATATTTCTTATACGGAAATGCTGATATTTTAAAACAGTAGAATCATTATAGTCTTCCATGAACAGTAATCAAATTATGAGCTACTTATGGAGTTATGAGGGCATCCTTAAATCATAAAAGACCTGTTTGCATAACCATCATCCATTCACCTTTAAGTCATCTTGGATGGGGTTACAAAGAATCAAATGCTTGCTTTGCATCATGACCCAAGATGAGTGGCACCATGCATCGGGTAGACTGCAGCTTTGGAAAATCACAAATCTGAGTTCACATCCCGCCACCACCATCTACTGTGACCTTACTCAGCTCTCTAAGCTTCAATTTCCGTATTCTAAAAATTTACAATTCATTGTAGGGTTTTTGTGAGTTTAAAAATCTGCAAATGATATGTGCACCTGTGTTTATAGCAGCACAGTTTGTAATAGCTAAAGCTTGGAAACAGCCCAAGTGCCCATCAACTGGAAACTGGATAAAGAAGATGCGGTTTTTTTATAAAATGAAGTACTACTCAACCATAAAGAACGAGAAACTAGAGCCATTTATAGCTAAGTGGATGCATATTGAGGCCATACTCTTAAGTGAAATAAATAGGACACACATGTGTAAATACCAAATAGTTTCTCTAGTGTGAGAAACTGAAAGTGTAAATAAGGATGAAAATGATTAAAATGAATAACTGATAATTTGAAATAGGAAAGGTCCAAAGGTGTAGGGGTGGTGGGAGGGAAGGGGAAAGGAAAGAAAGGAAAGGAAAAATTATGAGAAAGAAAGAAAAAAAAGGAAACAAAGTCTATGTAAATAGGGAAGGGTGGTGGCGGTGAAGGGCGCATAAGTAATGGGGGAAAAAATAAGAACTAAGATACATCATGTACAGGTACAAGCACCCAATGATAAATGTAAATGTATTGTATACCTAAAATGTACCAATTAATATATAAATTTAAAAATAAATAAATAAATAATAAAAATTAAAAGCTGAAAATGGACAGATATAATAGAAGAAAATCAATGAGTAATACTATTGTTGTTATTGAAAGTATAAGAAAAAGAAAAAAAATAAAAGCATATTCATCCAAGAAAATAATGATAGAACTTATAAAAGAGCTGGGTTGTGGTATAAACAACTTCCCTAAGGAACTCACACATTAAACTGATATTGTTGCTCATCTTTTCAGAGCCAGGAAATTTCCAGAGGGAAATTTCCCAATAGGAATATCATTGAGAAAGAAAGAAATTTATCAACCCACAAATCCCCTATATCTTCACTGGGAGAGAACCAATAAATGTGCAGCCTCCATCAGCATGACTGTCTAAAGATTCACAGAAGCAAACAGGATATATCCCTATTGTTCATTAGAAATAGGACCCAAATTCACGCAATTTCATCTTTATTGCCACCCTATTGAAACTCATCTGCCTCTTCTACTTCCTCAGGTGTAGCATCTTCATCTGACTGGTTCGAGCTTGGTTATGGATTGCAAATTGGTGCCAGAGTTCTGGTCCTCTCCATTTCATGCCCCACTCTATGTCTATAGGACTTCCAGGGGCTTTATTTCAGTCAACCACTGGTTAAAAGTAGGACTGTGTCTTAGTGCACAAGCATGTATATCTGAAATTTACACTGGGTCCCTGCTAAGGACTGCTAGAGTTTATCTAAAGTTATTCTTGCAGTATTAAAATCTGAGAATCACCTGATACAACTGAAGCACAAATTCCTTTGGGGACCCTAGGAATCTGCCATCTCAGCAGTCACCTCCTCTCCCAACCTGAACTGCACCTGTTTCTTGAAAAGTTTCGTTAGCAGAGCCTATAATAGTAAGATAAGACTGGCTTAACCACAGCAGATCTTGGGGGAAAAAAGTGGGGCTAAGTATGAACACAATCTTGCCTAGGAAGACAAGCAAGACAGTGGGGCCTTTCCCAAGAAGTTAGTAAATGGACATCTAAAATGGGGTGGCTATACTGCAAGGGAGATGAAAAGATTCTTCAAACTTCCACTGATGTCATCTTCAAGGAACCAGATTAGCAATAAACAGAAACCAAGGTAGGGGGCAGGAAGGTTTGGTAGAAAGGTTTCCTTCTACGTAAAAGCACAGAGATATCACCAACACAAATCAAGGGTCAGGAGCACCTAAAGAAACTGAGAAGGCCATCAATGTCACCCACCCCATAAGGCCTGCCTTGCTTCCCAGCTGTGGAACCACAGTGGCTGCAGCAGACAGATGGTGCTTCCCATCGTGGGTGCCATTGCAACGGAGACCCTTCTTCCAAACTGTTTAGAAGCACAACATGAATTCTCCACATGAACAGCAGCAGCAAATAAAGTCAATGATTTTTATGGAGTGGGCTTTCATATAAAACAAATTTAAATACATATAAAAAGAGTAAATCAGATCTATCATCAGTTGTAGCTTTTTTTCCCCCCAACCTAGCTTTATTCTTGGGATTTTTGTTTTAGAATTCTTTCCAAATCACACAGAATTATACCTTCAGAGTCAAAGCTTCCTTAGGATTAATTTGTATTTTAAGACAATTTAGAGTCCAAAACCTATATCACTTTTCCCAACTGCCAGCTTTGCTTATTTCTATCAAAATCATGATTTTCCTCTTTTTCAGCTTAATTCTGAAATAATTTATCACAACTTTCAGCCCTGTTGCCTCAGAATTATACTTTCTTTCTGTATAATTTAAGTGAAAAGGAAACAAGAGAGCTATGTCAGAAGCGTCTACCAACCTTTGTGGGAATTTTTCCAGCTGAGGAATGTTTTCCACTGTTTGTCTTAAGATGGGATGGAAAGAGCTCTTTCTCACCTCATCTTGCTTTCACCTCTACTCCATCCTGAGCAATTTTGGAACAGTACTTCTTTCAGCCATGGATTGGTCAACAACTCTTTAAGTAACACAGTTAAGAATTCTGTTCTGAAAGAGATTGGCAGGGGATATATTGGGTTTGCTAGCCAATCTACTTCTCCCGTTTTCTGCCCTAACAGAAGCCAAATTTGTTCAGGAATTCACCCCATTTTTTAGTTATTGACATGACTCAGTGAAAGGCAGCTCTACCTGCAGCTCCAGAGGTGAACCCTAATTTATTGAGATCCTTGCACTGTAATTCTATTCTACTTTGCCAAGTATTGGTCAATGAATGAGCATGTGACCAAACTCTAGCCAATGAGATATGAGAGCAAGTCTATCTGGGGTTTCAAAGACAAGTTTTCTCACATATAAGGAGATACTGGAAGAAGTGGGCCCTCTTCTTCCTTGGGAGGTTTCATTTTGATACCTAGAACTGCTATAGCCATCTTACTAACAGCTCAAAGGTAAAACCAACACATACAGGAGGCCAGAGCCAAAAAAGATGTGAAGGCCAAGCCCTGATGATCTGAACCAGCTGCTGCCTGCCCAACCTCCAGACTCTTCTTAAGTGAGATAAAACTTTTTGGGTTTAGTCCAGACCAAACAAGGAATTTTTTGTTACTCGCAGTCAAAAACATCCTAATAGATTCAAGTTTGCTATAGCAAATAGAAAAGTTTAGCAAATTTTAGAACAGACTCTTAATGTGATTGTGTAACCCTCTCCCCTCCTTGTCCTAATGCACAGATGGATTGCTATCAGTGTTGTCATAACAGGACGGGTTAGCATATAAGGAGAGTGCCTCGCTTGCAAGAGCAAGTCTACCTGGGGTTGCTCTTAAAACTGCAATTATACTAAATGGTTGATGGCTTTAGTGGAATATTCTGCAAAACCTGCCTGTGGAAGAACTCAGGATCAATCTTTTTTGAAAGTAAAATCGGCATAGTTTGAAGTTGCAGAAGCTGAAAAAGTCCTAAGAGATAAATCTAAAGACTGCAGTAATGATATCCAGGGCAAGTAGACCATGTAGCAGGACTATTTCTTGTTTAAGGCTGAGAAGTTAGTGGTGAATGAACACTTGAAAATAATAGAATATAGTAGAAAGAATGTGATTTTATTGGAATGTAGGACTTACGGAAAAATACTCAGTGGAGTAGAGAATTGAATTCAATGACAGTCATGTTTCCCAGAGCTATTCCTGTTTGTGACTCACATCTGATCTTTTCCAGGTCCTGAATTTCCTAGCAGGATATCTTAAATCAGGACTGGGACATGAATCTCACCTGAATCTTTTTAAATTCAGGCACTGTCTCCATATATAATTCCACTAATAATAGCTCTCATTTGTATAGAATTTATTATTTCCAAAATACTTCTTGTATTTTCTCTCTTGATCTCCTTCATAAATTTATGAGATAAAAATTATTACTCTCATTTTATCAATGAGTAAACAAAGAGGAAGATAAATTTTTTAAATCACCGAAAATCATACAACTAGCAAATGAAAGAACTGAAAACCAAGGCCTTCTGACTCCAAGTTCAAAGTTTCCACTTCACTCCGGCCCTCCCCCTCTCCCCATTCCTGTAGGCTGTAACAAATTTGAAGTTATGCTACTGATCAGAAGCAATTGGTTTGAAATAAGAAATCTTTGTATTCAAATATAAACATGAATATTTGAAAATTGCTAATTTAGCCCAAATGTTGGGCTTAAGATGATTGCCAACCTCTTCTGTGTGCACAACTCCTCTAAACCATTTGTTCTCATATAACATTTAGTTTAAGATGTAATACACAGTACATATATAGAGTTTCCCATGTACAATGTTTTCCAGCTTTTAATTCACTTTACGCCATCAAAAGAGAACGTAAAATAACTCCAGAGCTCTAGACTTCTGCAATTACCTTGTGGAGAAGGAAGAGGAAGAGTAGGAAGAGTTTTTACAACTGAGAAAATCCAGATTTCTCATTAGTCATGGTCTAAAAATGACAACCCCCTGCCTATCCAGCAGGCCTCCCTCCACCCCAACCCCTACCCACAAGCACAGCTGGCAAAGCTTTCTGCAGGCCACATTTTTCTGCATGCAAAGCCAACTACAGACCTGAGCAGGGTACCCACTTTTGCACAAGGTGGACTGGTCCCCATGGCCTTCAGGGCAGAGTACCACCCAAGAGGGTTGGATGAGGTACAGGGGAAAATCCAGCTGCAGTTCCAGCTGTTGGCCATGATACCTGGCCACCTACAGCCCAAGAAGAACCAAAGCCAACACCAAGGTCCCTCCACAAATGCAAGCTCCCTTCCCCTACCAAGACTTCACAAGTGAGCTTAATAAGGTTACTCTGAACTCCTCTGCATTTATCACCTGCAGAAGCCTTTGTTTATCCAACCTGACCACAGTCAGGAAAGTCTGGTGAGTAGGATGATCACCATTACCTTCCCATCCAAACTGGCAGAACAGAGAGAGTCGCAGCTTATAATTCAAAAGGAAAGGACTGTGTGATTTCTGAGGTATAGGAAGGAGTCCCTTGCCCCCAAAACTCTTTAGCTACCTGAATATAATACAATAAATTATTTTTAAAAGTAAACCCTAAAATAAAATCATCTTTGGTAGAATTAATCTCTTCCTCCATCTCCTTCTCTGTCACTCTATTTCCTCACAACACTGTCCCGTGTTATAAACACTTTTTCCCAAGTTCTCTCCACATGCCCCATCCTACCTTCCCTGTTCCCAAAATCAAGGCATTTTCCCTTAGGCATATAATAATGATTGCTCATTAATTTAAACCCACAACAGAGGCCTGGGATCCAGATGCAAATAGCTCAGAGTAACATGGTTGAAACCTTTTGATGCCCTTTTCCCAGGAGGACAGATACATTCCATCCAATGGAAGTTCTAAGCCTTGGCTTCATGTACAACCACCAAAGAACTGATTTATGTTTTCCCTTCTACAGTGCCTTAAATTAGGATCCTTGGAAATAAACTCTGAGATGGAAAGTTGCCCACGAAAAGTTTATTGAGAGTGCTGTCAGGATCTGGGAAAGTGAGGAAGGCAGGACTGGGTAGAGGGAGAAACTGCCCCACGACGCAGCTACAACCAAGGCTTCAGGAATTGTATGAGAGCTCTGAAGCTGGGATGGCCCCTCCAAATTGTCCCAAATTGAGATAAGGCACTGGGCCTTTTTATCCCCCCACCAGCCAGTTATTGGCCATAGGTTGTCCCCTAGAAGGGAACCTCAGGGAGGCAGCTCCATGTGCCTAAAAGCAGTTCCTATGGAGGGATAGAACTGTAAGCCATTATCAGGCAATATTCCCAGAGCTCTGGATGGATGCATCAGTTACAAAGAGGGATTTGGATGGAGAAAAAATAGTCTCCATGACAGCCCACCCCTTCTGCACTCTGATCCACATTTTTATAAGAAGTGTGCCTCATCAAAGGGATGGTTTTTCCAAGACTGTGGTTGATCTTATTTCCAAAACGAACTTACAAAGACTTGCACAAATGAAAATTCTTACGGCTCCATTTGATTTCAAGGGTACTGAAACTCATCATTTTCTTCTTCCAACATATGTACTCTAGATTCCTTCATTCTTGGCTAGAACCTCTGCATTGCATCACATCACAAGGTTCTGAGCTCCTGACCCCCAGGTCATTCTCAGGCAGTGGCTGCTACATTTTTCTTGTTTTCATTAAAACTAGGTGATATGTCCTAGTGGGTCTCCTAGGAGTCAAATATCTTCTCTGCACTGCGAATAGTAGTAGCCTTACCTCCTCCTGATAATGAAGGTCAATTACTTGTAACAAAATATAATGTGGGGGTTTTTTGGCTGCTGGATTTTTGTCACAAAAAGCTCAAAGTGAAAAATTAACTGTCATAGTTTTAAGTTCAAAGGACCACAGTAAGTAATGCAATCATTTTCCTTCTGAGAAGCAGAACATCTAGACTCATGGAGCCTGGAGTTGTGGGAACACAGAAATGGTCCATCTGGGACCTCTAGAATGAGACATTTAGTGAGGATAAGAAACCACTTCTACTTCTCTTCTTTCTATTTCCTCACTCACATACAGTACCATTCAAGAACACCAAATAATAGTCCTTGGGTATACCACTCCCATCTTCAGTATGACACACACTGCTCATGATGGCCAGGTTATTGGATGTCACATGGTCAGATAGTCCATCTCTATTAAGACCCACTAGTATACTTCTTATTCATCTGCCCTGATTAGCATAGTATCATCAATGGAATGGACATTGTGATATTCTGAGGATTACCGTGGTTCTTTCTCAGGAACTATATCATCAAGTGGGCAGAGTTAGCCGAGCCCTAGGACAAAACCATAAATGATTATTCTTGTCTGTTGCACTGAATGCAAACTGCTTCTGTTTACGTTTTCTAATAAAGATAGAAATGAATACATTTTCCAGATTAATGGCCCCATACCTAGCCTGAGGTTGTATAAATCTTGTCCCACAAAGAAACTCACCACCTGTTAAGAGCTACAACTGATGGAGCTAGTTGGTTAAATTTGTAGTAGCCTAGTATCACCTGCTATTGTTCAGGGAGCAACTAGATTTGAAAAAAATGGAGATGTGATGGAGATATCCACTCCTACTTTCTCTAGGCCTTTGATATCTGGGATGCAGGATTGATTTTCATATGTTGTCTTGGCTTTGGAAGGGAGAGGTAGTGCCAAAAAGCTTCCATTTGACTTCCCCATGACTAGCTGTAATCCTCAGGTCAAAGCATTTTTGCCAAATTCCCATATAAGTCCATTCTGCTTACATATTTGGGGACCAGAGGAATGACCAGATGATCATCTAGAAAAATCACTGTGATCTAGGACCATGCCAGGAATCTTTGTTACCTGGATTCATATATCTTCACTTTAAAAGTAGGAGTATGCTGGTATTTTGGGTCCCTGAAAACACTATCAGTTCAAACTCTGTGTCTAACAGTCCTCAAAATATCTCATCATTTTTCTTACCTGAGTAAATGAGTTCTCTGAGGGAAGAGCTGGCAGAACTATTACTGAATACACTTGCTGCTATGTTACAGAGCCCTTCGTCTTAGAGTCCAGCCTCTCCTTCCATCAATGGATCTGGAGCTGAGAAATATCTCAGGTCTAGAAACCCGGCAATAAATCACAAATTTGTTTTGGGCTCAATCATGAGCCTCTTGCTTATTCATTCTTTATTTATTTTGATTTGTATAAACTAAGCAATACCCTCATTGGCTGCCCTCCCAACTTACCTCTAGGACTACCACTTTCCATGTTCTGTTGACAAACACCATATTTTTGTGTAGTCCAGTGTCCATGGGTGTTCTTCTGGTCATTTTACCCACCCTGACTGAGCCACCAGCCCACTATCCTTTCAGGATCCTAGATCTCCACTGCCATCAGGAAGCCCTGTTCTATAAAATCTTTTACATCATCACTGGCTTACAAAAGCCAGTCTGTACTGAGCTTCTTATGAACTCTGGTTCCTTCTGGGTTTTCCCATGAAACTCAATCAGCTGTGGGGTTTCCAGATTTACAGAGGATATCCATTCCGTTGTCTGAGCCTTTGATCATCCCCTCTGCTGTTCAATTATCTACTTCACTTAGTGTAGGGAGCCTTCACTTACTGCAAAGCTTCTAAGAGCTATTCTGGTAGAGTAGTATATCACTCCTATCTCCTGGACTTTTGTTTGTGCTAGGTATCAGAAAATTTCATGTTAGTAATCTCCCCTATTCAAATTCACCCATCCTTCAGGATCCAGTCTCTCTCCAAACTCCTGCTAATACATATTGTCTAGGCTCTACAGCTCTTTTGGTATATGGATTCCTCCTTCAGTAGATCTGTCTCTTTTTCATCCTGGTTATAATGACACGCAATCTTAGTTATTAGTTCAGCGGTAAAAAGGAGAACTAGAGATAGATCCTGAGAGAGCAAGGCATTGTCTTTTAATTTCCCTGCCTCAATTGAGCCCTTTGCATGATTTTCAAGGAAGGACAGAAAGACTACTACTTTCTAACTAGGAAAATGGGCCTCTACTATGGACCTAGGAATATGGAAAAAGTTTGAAGTTCAAAGTTCTCAATTGCATCCCAAGTGGTAGGCCCCTTCCCAAGTGGTAGGTCCCTCTTTTTCCCTTTAAATTCTCAACCTTGGCATAGGAAACATGTCAAGGCTTGAGAATTCTACCTTCTCTGAAGCTCTTCTACCCTTAAGAAGAGGTTCTCTATTCTATCTGCCCTCCCCTTATTGTAGATTGAGGTTTTTAAATGCCGCCAGAGAGATTCTCTGCCTTTAACATTTTTCCTTGAAATGATTAATCACTCTGAGCCTGTCGATAAAAATCAGTGACAGTCACTCAACTCTGAAGTCCTTAAACTAACCATTTTCCCCATACGTATCAATAGCCAAGGATATCCTGCAAGCCACCGACCACATGCACACATTAGTATCTCATTCTCATTCCCTGTTAGTGAAGATTTGACAACTGCACTGCCTTGGTCTGCTGAAGACCATCCCACCGGTGATAGATGGAACTTCCAGACATCAACAAATGATTTTTCATATCCTAAGTCCCATTTAAGCATCAGTTCTCTGGGCCCACGCCCAGTACAAACTAAGTTAGATTGAATTGCCTGAAAATAGACTCTAGAAGAATTTCCTGCTGAGGACGTACTGTGTTGTATTTATAGGAAGTAGGCCTATAAAATTAAATTTTAAAGAAAAAAATCAGGAATGTGAGATTAGGCAGAGATCATGGATAATCCTACAGGGAGCTGGAATGATCCTTGAAAGACATCCACAATTGAATCAAGTACCCTGAACTTCTGTATTGCCATACCAGCCAGTCATTGGGCTGTTCTCAGGAGAAGGGAGAGAAGATCACAATCTTGGGCAGTTCCGTTGGTGGGGGCGTCCCATTAATACCAGGGACACCTGTGAACAATCATGTTGCCAGGGCTGCAGTGATATCCATTACACATGGATAATCAATTATTCTAGAGCAATAAAATTGTCCTATGGCTCTTTTAGAAATTTATCTCAAGGGTCTCTCTACTTTGCTCACCCATCAGCCATATTGGTCTTGTGTCAGTTCTTAGAACACCCCTTTGCCTCTATCTTGATCCCTCTTTCCCTGGGTCCTCATATGTCTGGCCCTTCCTCATCTGTCAGGTCTCAGCTTTAAGTGTCATCTCATCAAAGGGAGGCCTTTCTTGACAGCCCTACATAAAGTAGCTTTGTACTCTCACTCACCATTATTTTTGGTTTGTTGTAACACTTTGCATATTTCCTACATACCCCTTACAACAATCTGCAAATCTTTGGTATATTTGTTTGTTAACTTATTTATTGTCTGTATTGCCCTCCATAATTGTAAGCTCCATTATTGGTCCAAGAACATCTGGATATCCACTATGACACCCTCAGTCCCTGGAACATAGTAGATGAGAGAGAATACAATAAAAATCCATTGAGCAAGGGCCAGGGTTTTAGCTCAGTGGTGCTGCACCTGCCTAGCAAGAGCAAGGTCCTGAGTTTGATCCCTGGTACCAAAATAAAAATCCATTGAACAAATGAATTAAGGATAATTAGAGAAATGGTAAGTTTGATAGATAAGAAAAAATTTGTCATGGATACTAATGAGCAATAAAGTCATATAAAGCAATTTCCATGTAGTCCAAACTCCTCTGAGTATATATAGGACTAAAGGAAAAATGGTATTGCAAGCAAAAGTTGATGCTATCACTTCTGCTTTCCATTCCTGTTTGTCATTTGCACACTTGTGTGGAAAGCATTATAGTTTAGATCTAGGATGTCCCCAAAATTCTCATGTGTGTGGAAGGTGGTTGGATCATGGGGGGTGGGGGGAACCATAGCTGAACAACATGGGTCCTAATGTTCCTAGGTTCTTGGGTTACCGGGATTTTGGTGAGGTTCTGGGCAAACAGAGTACTTTGGCACAAATTTGAGCCAACACTTCTCCCAGTGGTATTTCCATTTTCAGCCTAATGTCTACATTTGAACAAAGAGGAATGTCTTTCTCATTAAAATAAAACTTAAAAGACTTGAGAAGAAATAAGAGAAGTTACCTTAGTATCACAGGACATTTTGCAGGGCCCATTGGCCCAGATCCTTACAGACTCAGATGCATACCAGCAACAAAAAGCTTGCTGTTCACCATTACCCATCAAGTAGCCATTTGACCTCCTTAGTGAGTCACTTAACCTTTCCAGGGTTCATCCTTGGCCATACCCTTGGCTCTCCAAATTCTTTATGGCCTTCCACAGGAACCTATACATAAAGGACTAGACATGTCCTCAGATTTCTCCCCATTCAAATAGTCAATATTCTTTTCCTGTAGGTCCCCAACCCTAAAGCAGATGAGCTCAAGTTGTCCTGAAAATGGAGTCAATTTTTATGCCAACAACTTTGTTATGGAAAGTTTCAGGTGTAAAGAGAATCAGCTTGTAAAACAGATGATTGGGCAATTCTTAAAGTAAACATTTTCCTAAGTGAAGTTAGACAGGGAATTGCCTGGAGTTATGAGCTTCAAATTCCGCATTAAGACTTTTAATGGACTTGAGGATTCATTTGGAGATTTAGTATTTATTAATATCCCCACTGATTCTATTTTCCACTCCAAATTCAATGCAAATGCTATTTTTACCAGCATATTTATTGTATTCATTGAATGGTATGAAGGCATCTTGTAGAATTACACAGAAATGTTCTAAAGTTTCTTTAAGAAATTGCTATTTTTATTCTGTAGAGCTAATTGAACCTACTGCTATATATCTAATTTATGTAAAGCACAAAGACAGCAAGTTGCTAAACAAAAGTGTATTTGGTGCATAATATTAGGTTTCACTTCCTCTAATGTGATGGAATATAGGCTATCAAAATGATCATTCTCCCTTAAATGTAATGGCTGACTTTTATTTATAGTTGCATAAATATATATGTAGATCTAGGCAAGCTGACAAATATGGTGGGATGAAGCAATTTTCTCTAGTAGCATTAGCAGATAAAAGTTACTTAAGTCAATATTTTGGTAATTTAAGCATTGATAACCAGTTCTTGAATATATTAATGATGATCTATTTCACTACATATCACTATCTGGATCAATTTGTCTATTCCCTTCTTTATATAGATCTAACTGGTTCAACTTCCATTCAGAGATGTAAAGTACCATCAGTACACATTACTTTTTAGTACTTATTGCCTCAAATATTGATTTTTAATTTTTTTGTCAAACATAATGTGTGCTCTCAATTTGTGTGACTTGAATACACACACACACACACACCACACACACACACTAGCCAGGAGCCATCATATTATATAAATTTTCCTAAATAATAGGAGTCTTTAGACATGAACATCAATACTTTTTACAAGTTATTTTTGTTTCAAGAAATAGAATCTGACTGCAACTTGGTTAAGTGAAGGGGGCAGGGAAAAAAGACATTTATTGGAAGGATCCTGGGTTATTATCCTGAATTAAAAGGCTAATTGAATAAGCTGGACTCAAAAAACAAAGGAGCCAGGATGTCTCCCGTCCCTCAGTGGGAGAGAAATGACATATGCTGAGTATTTACTGTGTGACTGGTACTGTCTACATATTTTCAAGGTATTTTCTGTTAGTCTTCCAAGCAAAGTCAAGAGGACCACAATTTTCATTTTAAACACAAAGACACCAGGCACAGTGTCACATGCCTGTAATCCCAGCATTTATCGAGGCTGAGGTAGGAGGATTGCAAGTTCAAACCCTGTAGGGGCAATTTAGGGAAAATCTGTGTCAAAAAAGAAAGCCAGGAATGGTGGCAAATGACTGTAATCCCAGCACTTGGGAAGCTGAAGCAGGATGATCACCTTGAGATTGAGGCCAGCCTGAACTACATAGTGCATTTCAAGCCAGAATGAAATACATAGCGAGACCCTGACTCAAAACAAAAAAAGGTAGGGATGTAGCTCAGTGGTAAATTTGAAGATGTTAGCCCTGAATATTGGAGTGATGTGGCCACAAGCCACAGAATGCCAGCAGCCACCAGAATCTGGAAGAGGCAAAGAATGACTTCTCAAGTTTCTGGAGTAAGCACAGCCCTGCCGCATCCTGATTTCCATCCAGTGGCACTGACTTCAAACTCTAGAACTCCAAGAGAATACATTTCTGTGCTTTTAAGTCACTAAGTGTGTGGTAATTCATTTTAGCAGATTCAGGAAACAAAAGCAGTGCTAGATCCAGTTATTGGCCAGGAACTACTGTGGTCCCTTCGCCTCCTGACCTCGGAGGGAAGGGAATATGTCCCTGCCCGCTGCTGTAGGACCAGGCTGTGAGACTTACTGCCCTCTCCAGGGCAATGAAAATGGCACCTCTGCCTCTTGACTTTGGGCTCAAGCACATGAATTGGTCTGCTGGTGGTGTGTTATTAGTGGACAGCTGCAGACCAAGGTTTCAGACATGCCTTTGTAGTTGGACCTGATCTCTCAGCCTTGTGCCACTGCCAGGGAAGAACATCCCCCAGGAAACCTGCTGGAATCAGAATGAGAACCACTGGTGCCAATTTACACAGAGCCCCCAGCCTAGAGCCCAACCCGGAGAGCACAGATTGGCCCAGCTCAACCCCAGATGGCCTGTGCATGCAGGAATGATAAATGTGTGCCAGTTGTTTAGCCCACTGAGGTTTTATGGCTGCTCATTATACAAGGATATGGCCGAAACCATCAACTCTAGTTACAACATTTAATTTATTAATTTAGTTATGAATATATACATTTTAAAACATATAAAATAATACATTAACAGTGTAATATAATACACTGTGTAATATAATCATACAGCACCTTTTCTATTCTCACACTTCATGAAACAGTTGCACTGAGCTACAAACAACTCTGATAGTAGTGTGCTTGTGCTTACACCATTTTCTAGACTTCTACTAAGTTTTACAATTTCATTCCAACCCACACGTACCAGTCTCATAATTGTAGAATAAGATTTTCAAATGGTCTTTAAAAGACTGGTTTATAGTGACATTTGTTGCTTATAATTTGTGGCCAAAACCTCAGGATTACTTACTAAATTGTGATAAATGTTTGCTTTCTTTTTTTGAGTCTAGCCTTAACCAGAGTCATTTCAAGATAACGTGTCTTCCTCAATCTGTTCTCTACTAGTCAGTGATGTAGTCTCTCTCCAATTACCTAAGTTTGTCACAAAGCTGAGTTGAAGACTCCTAGCAATCTTTCCTATGGTCAACTGCTTTTGTGAGATGTGCAAAGTAGGGTATATTGACTACTATGTGTCAAGACCATTACACCTTTCTAGTCTAGCTTACTCTCTATCAAACTTTCCCTTGGTAGCAGGTATTGGAATGGACATAGACATGCATTTCAGACACCCATCTAGAAGGAGGTTGAGCTGGAACACATTTGAATTTGAGTCCAGTGGTATATGCTTTGGTAGCATATCATAGTCACTTTGACGCAGAGTGAAGTTACTGTGAGCCATCCTCATAGAAATCGCTTTCAGGAACACAACTACTGCCTACTTGTCAACTTATCTGGCCCCAGACCCAAGCCCAGAAGTCCTATCAAAATACTCACTGGTCTTTTGGTATCCCACATGAAAGTATGTGGGTATTGGAGAAGAAATATAATTTGAAATGTATGGAACCAGAAGCCAGTCTGTGGAAAATTCTTCCAATCATCAGAAATTTAAAATTGTAAGTAGAAGATTTGGTTATTGTTAATAAGAACAGAAGTTCTCTCTTATTGCGGAAATACACCCAATAATGAAACATATACAATTATAAATCCGCCATTGGTTTTTTTCTTTTTGATAAGAAACATGTGAAATAAATTTATCGGAATTCCTAGGTCTATTGGGGGAAACCCATAGCAGTACCACAAACTGACTACATCAGCTGTAACAGCGCAATTACAAATGAAACTTGCTAGTGGTTTTCTCAAATCTAACAGCCAACCTGAATGTAAATGACATTACCAAGAACAAATTAAGAAGTTCAAAGGAACTTTTCTGAACTACTTATATATTTTTTAATTCCAATAAACTGAATTTTCTTTATATTCTCATTATGGAAAATGATATTATAAAATCATTGTCATATGAAGACATTTTCTGGAATTTGTGGTACTTGTGTCATTTATCAACTTCTAAAAAAAATTTTTTTTCTCATTTTAAATAACTATTTACCATTGAGAAACTTTGTATTCTTTTTCTTAAAGTGTGCCCCTGAAAATTGAGTGCAAAAGGGTATACTGACTCAGGGTGATAATCATAATGGACCTTGAGTGGAAATGTAGCTGACCAACTTTTGTGCTCTTTGCAGGTGAACTCTGTGATGCAGGTCTCATAGAGAAGCTCCATCCACCATTTCCCCTTTCCTGGATATTCCTACTAACTGCACACCCAGTAGGCTCACAATGGGAGTGTCCAAAGCAGAGAGGCAGAAGAAAAGGAGGAAAGGAAGTGTTATAAATTCTACTAACAAGACTCAAATCCTGACTCCTCAGCTTTCTAGCCATGTAATCTTGGGTAAATTATTTAATTTACTCAAGAGACAAATGCAGCCCCGTTCTTAAGAGACCCATTGTATTAAATTACTTCATGGAGTATATTTAGATCAACACCTTATACATGGTGACAAGCTCTCAATAAAGTCAAGTCTTATATCATTTTGATTGTTACTTCCACCTGCCAGGCTGGCACCTATTTGCAAGTCTCATAGTCACTCTTATTATTCCCATGTTGCAAGAGACAAAGTAAGTTTCACGGGGCTTCAAAATTCACTCACTATCTTACCATATGGTAAGTATGAGTGAAAGAAGGAAAATTCAAATCCGTGAAGATCTGACTCCACCTTACCTCTTTCCCTTGTACCATAGACCTCAAAAAATGATTTTTTTCCTGTGTAACCTGGGTCTAGATTCAATCTTCTACATAGATACCCAGTTTCCCCAGCACCATTTAATGTATGTTTTTAGCCCCCTTGTCAAACATCAAATAATTGAATGTGCTTGGCTTTGTTTCTGCATCCTCTGTTCTGTTCCACGATCCTCAAATCTGTTTTTATACCAGCACCATGCTGTCTTTATCACTGTAACGTTGTAATATAACTCCAAGTCCAGGATTGCTTTGCTCTTGCTACCCAGGATTGCTTTTGCTACTCTGGGTCTCTTTGGGTTCCACATGAGTTTTAAGATAGTTTTCTCCAGTTCTGTAAAGAATGCAGTTGGCATTTTGATTGGAATTGTGTTAAATCTGTGTATCAACTTTAGAAGAATGTCCATTTTGACTATATTGGTTCTGCCTATCCAGGAACAAGAGATATCTTTCCATTTTCTGATGTTCTCTTTGATTTCCTTTTTCAGAGTACTGTAGTTTTTGTTATAGAGGTCTTTCACTTTCTTAACTAGGTTAATTCCTAAGTACAGTATTTATCTTTTTCTATGCTGTTGTGAATGGTATTTTTTTCCTAATAGTACCAAGAATCAACAAATAAAATCATATCAAATCAAAAGGCTTCTGTACAGTGGAAGAAACACCGACAAAATAAAAAGAACCTACAGAATCAGAAAAAACTTTTACCAGCGATTCCTCACACAGAAGACTCGTATCTAAAATATATGCCAGGCGTGATGGTGCATGCCTGTAATTTCAACACTCAGAAGGCTGAGGCAAGAGGATTCCCATGAGTTTGAGGCCAGCATAGGCTACATAGTGAATTCAAGGATAGGCTGAACTATACAGCAAGACCCAGTCAAAAAAAAAAAAAATCCAAAAAACTAATTATATAAACAATGCAAAGAAATTAGGCCCCCAAAAATAAAAGACTCACTCAAAAATTGGCAAATGAGATGAATAGACACTTCACAGAAGAAATACATGAAGAAATGTTCAACATCACTGTCCATTAGATAAATGCAAATTAAAACAACATTGAGAGTCCATCTTACCCCAGAAAGAATGACTATCTCCAAGAATTCTAATAATAACAAGGGCTGGTGAGGCTGCAGGGGAAAAATTGTTGGTGGAAATGTAAACTAATACAACTACTATGGAAATCAGTGTGAGGATTCTTCAAAAACTTCAAACTACAAATCCCAGTTGATACAGCTATTCCTCATCTAGGTATTTTCCCAGAAGAGTTGAAGACATTTTACAATGATACATGCTGCACCCTCATGTTTGTAGGAGCACAATTCATACTTGCTAAATCTCAGAAGCACCCTACATGCCCATCGACAGATGAATGGGTAAAGAAAATGTGGTATTTACCACTCTACCATAAAGAAAGATATACTTGAGTCATTTATAGGAAAATGGATGCACCTTGAGACCACAATGTTAAGTGAAATAAATCAGACACACAAGCTAAGTATCACATGGTTTCACTTATATGAGAACCCCAAAGTATAAATAAAGAGCAAAATAAAAGATAGAAAATAGGAAATAGGGAGACAGATCTTTCTCAAATGGAAAAGGGATCAAGACATGGAGGGAGTGGGGAGGGAGGGGAAGGAAAGGGGATGAAAATGGGAATCGAGATGTAGTATATACATGTACCAACTTCACACAAGGAATGTAAACATTATGTACTGTAAACATGTATTAATAAATAAATAAAATTTCAATTAAAAAAATTTAAAGTGATTTTTGTTCTCACTTCACACAAACGAAAGAAAGTAGTTTATGTCAGCACTAAAATAAACTTGACATAAATTTCTATAAGTAGAATAACAATTGATGGTTGAGTTGTGAAAGGGCTTGTTTGTTTTAAATAAACAGAAAATCAAAAATGTTGAAGAAAATTTAAATATATACAATACTTGTTATTTCATACCCTTTACAAATCTGCAGGCATTTGATTTAGAAACATAAAAGTACATTTTATATGGATTGGTTTGCTCTTTAAATTAGTCTGTTATATTAAATTAAAAAGCATTTTTATTCAGACAATCCTGACAAATTTTCTGATTGTGCTAATTTTGAGTTGTTTTTCATTTTTGTTGCAAATGGAGCTACAAGCTGCTGAACTTTAAGGAATCCAGCATCGCTTCCTTTATTTGCCAATTTATAAGGAGGCAAACCGTTGAGAACAGAAGAACACAACCATACTGTAATAAAACAAAGAGCTATTATGTTGTCTGGAGTTAGTTTCTTTACAGTGAGGGGTGGAGACAAAAAGCACTCATTTTCAGAAAAGGAATTAAGAAGAAAGGAAAAGCCCTCTTCCTCCTGGTCCCCAACGGATGCAGCATAATGTCTGCCATGTAGAACACAATAGTTGGATAAGTTTCTAGCAATTTGCACTTTTTGTGATTTGTTTTTAAAGAATTTTCATGGTGGAGGGAAAGAATTTTCACCACCTACACAGAATTCAGAAATCCTTACTAATTCTTCAACCCTTTAATAATAAATGTGACCATCATAGTCATATATTGCTCTCCCAAGTACAGAGTTTTATCAGCCTGCAAACCTGGACCAGACAGAGGCTGCAACTAGGGTCCATTGGTAGCATCCTATCTCCCGGTGGATTTCTTCTGGCCACACAAGGTGCACAAAGTTTCTTTCTTGCTTGTCTTTCTTTCTTCTTTCTTTCTTTCTTTCTTTCTTTCTGTCTTTCTGTTTTGGTGGTACTGGAGATCGGACCCAGGGCCTTCCCACTGAGCTATGTCTCCACCCCCTTTTTATTTTTCATTTTGAGACAAAGTCTTGCTATGTTGCTAAAATGCCCAGGCTGGGCTTGAAGTTGTGATCTTCTTGCCTCAGCCTCCCAGAGTGCTGGGATTACATGTATGCAGGCGTCATCATAGCAAGCTGTAAACATGTCTAGGAAATTTGGCCATTCTGGGCCTGGTTTCCCCATAGCAGCAACTGGCAGGTGTTGAAGGATAGCTGAGTGCTCTGCTTGGACACAACACACATCCCATGGGCGCCACAGCCTCCTTGCTCCCTCACTGCTCGCTCTCTGACAGAAAAGCCCAGGCTCAGCTGCCACTTGCCACTGGAGCTCTTGACCTCCTTATACTAGAGTGGCAGTTCCTGAATATTTGGCCTTGCAATTCCTGTGCATTCTTCAACATTCTTAAACACCAAACAAGTTTCTGATTATTTGTGTCATACCTATGAATATTTAATATATCAAAAACTAAAACTGAGAAAAATCTTGAATTATAAGCACATTTGTGTTAATGGCACTAACAATTTTTAAGAAAAAAATTACTATTTTCCAAACCAAAATATAAGAATTGCTGTTTTATATTTGTTAAGATCTCTTTAATGTCAAGTTTAATCAGACCAGCTGTGTTCACATATCGGTATCTGCATTCAATCTGTTGTGATACATTATTTTGCTTAGAGCATATGAAAATAACCTAGTCCCACACATTTGTGTAAGAAGTGGGAAAAAAGAGAAGCATTTTAATATCCTCTTTAGATAATTATGGATATACCTCTCTGATACTGCACCAACACTCAGCAAGGGGTGAATTCTTAAAGGTTAATTGCACTATGAAATCTAAAAACATAGCAAAGAATTAATCATACTCTGTTACATTAAAATTCATTGGTCTATATTACACTTTGAATGTATCTCCTGTGCAGGCAAGAGTTTGTAACATTATACATTAGTCATTTGGAAAATACTGGTTCACCGAGTTATGTATTTTCCAAATGTTGACACATTTCACTGTGTATCAAAAGAAATCACGTTTGTTTGTACTCTGCTCTCATCAGAAAAGTCTTTAATGTATTAGGATATTATCAAGCTTACAGTGTTAAAAGTTTTCCTAAATTTTAATATTGCTTGAAAGCTTTAACTTCATCATTGGCAACAAATTATGACAGTTGTTTTCCTTGAAGTGACAGGCTAACTTCATTCATTTTTAAGAAAACCTCTGCTGGATGCCCAAGTTTGAATAACATTGCTTGACTGTCAATCATTCTTTCAGGTAAAAATGATGTTCCTTAGGGGGGAAATGGCCAAAAAATTGCAACCCAAGCAATTGCACAAGCGCTTTTCCTTGAGACAGCCATCATACTCCACGATGCAGAAGGGCTCTCTGTATACTGTACTTCTGATTTTGTCACACATAATCATTTAAAAGATATGTCCGTATCATGAGCATTTTTTCATGAAATTGATGAGCTTTTGTTGTTGTTGCTTTGTTTTGTTTTGTTTTTTGCGGCACCAGGGATCGAACTTAGGACCTTGCGCTTGTGAGGCAGGTGCTGTGCCACTGAGCTAAATCCCTGGCCCTTGATGAGCTTTTTTAATGTGGGTACATGGTAGTAAAGAGCACAGTAACTACTAGGGTGATTTGGTGCCACTGCCTCGGTGTGTGCTTAGCAGCCAGCAGTGTCACACACCACTAGCTTCTGCCCCATCAGAGCAAATATCAATACAGTGGGAAAGGCAAATAACATCTTGCATTATTATGAACATGGTTTTGATCTCATGGACTGCCTGGAAGAATCTCAGTCACCCTCAGAAATCTATAGACCACCTTTACAAACTGCTATAGCAGGAAAATATTTCTCCCTCTCTATTTTCATATCAGAAGCAGGAAAATAAAAGATCCTTTTGGAAGGTGACATGTTTTAGGAAACTAGAAACGAGCACATAGCCTGTATCATTTGCATAAGTGTCCTGAGTGGTCCCTGTAGCCACTGGCTATGGTTTGGATAGAGCTTGAGTGTGTTCTCCAAAAGTCCACGCATTAGAAGCTTGGTCCCCAGTAGAGTAATGGAGGGAGTGGGACCTTTCAGAGTTGGGGCTCAATGCAGGTTGTGGGGTCACTGGGGGAGCTGCCCTTGGAGGGGCTTTATGTTTCTCCTAGGACTCCTGAGCTCTAAGAACAGCAAATGGCTGTAAGAGAGAAACCAAGCCCCAAGTCACCCTCTGTTTTCCTGTTTTAACTGTTTCAAGATGGAATCTCTTCCTCCCGCACACACTCCCACCACTGCCATCACCATGAGGTTATTGCAGCCAAGAGGAACCCTTGCTAAACAACTATGCTATGACATATGGACTTTCAGCCTCCAAAACTATGAGTTGTAAATAGACCTCTTTTCTTTATACAGTCATCCTGCCTCAGGTATTTCATTATAGTCAAGCAGAATGGACTAATATACCATTTGAGTTTGCAGTAATGGCCTAAACATACCCTGCAATCACCACCCTACCCTATCCATCTGATACTTCAAAGTGTCAGCAATTCTTCATGCCTGGTACAAATGACCATCTGGGATTAATCTCTGATGCCACAAAAGAGATATAGTTTGGAAAAAGAGGGAGAGTTTCTGGGAGCACCAAAAACAGATTTAGCCTAATTTTTTATTTTGCCTACAACAGAATGAACAGAGGTAGGGCTACTAATACCACTAATATTTATTAAGTCAAAACCAGACATTTACACCCCCCCGCTTGTCCTGTACAGTAATTTTGATTATCCCATCTCACTTAGGCACTCAGCTTTTACACACTGCTAGCTAGGAAACAGAGGAGGCATTTAAACTTGGGCCCAGTGGCCCCCTGCTCCTCAGCTTTCGCTAGTCTGGAAACCCTGGAAGTTTGTTAGTGAGATTCAAACTAGCAAAGCGTTAAAAACATTATGCGTGACTTGTTTCCAGTGAAGGCAGTAACATAAAGCAAGAATAAAGGCAGTAGTGAATGGTGCTGATAATAGAGATTAATGTATGTTTCCACATGTTCTGTGATAAAAAATAATAATGATGATGATTACAATTCATTTATTTGGCAATATTTATGAACCGGACACAAATCTACCTTTTGGGGAAAGAGCAGAGATGAAAGACACAGGGTTCCTATATTCAAGCCCCTAGTGTAAGCTTTGTTTGCACTTTTACATAGTTCAACAACACTGTGAAACAGGTATGATTATCACCATTTCATTTTATAAAGAAATGAAGGCCCAGAGTTCACTGTTTCTCACAAAATCACATCACTTCTTAGGACAGGAAACAGAATTCAACCCCTGATCTTGCTGTCTCCAAAACTCTAGTTGTGTCAGTTCAAGCCCTTTCCTGGCCGAACGCCAGAACTGTCAGCCGAGGCACCCTTATCTGTAGATGATGGGTGAGGACTATGGGCCTCTGCAGGCAGGAAGCAATTCTAACCCCATGTTTTACTACTTGAAGGGCTAATTCATTCGAGTCGGGGAGAGCAGAAGGAGGAATAGCTCACATCAAAAGTACGGATGTTAAGGAAGAATGGAGAGAGGACTGGCTCCAGAGGCTTGTCCCTGGAGTGTCAGCTAAGGTAGTGAGCTCTTGTTTCTAACACAAGTTCCCCAGAGAGACTTGGGTCTTAGTCCTTTTTCTCTTTAGTATTAAACATAGCTGCACCTAAGTAATGCAACTGTTTTGATCAGGGCAGTAAAAAAGAAGGAACGAACTGCCGTATTGGCTATTTAAGAAAGAAAACCATGAGGATGTTAGGTGATAGGATTAATATCCTACCTTATTTAAATTTCTCAACACCCAGAGAGGTCGGTTTCTTTTTCAGCCTTCTTGTAGATGAAGATTCTGAAGATAAGAGAGAATAAGTGAATCAACCAGGTTGATAGCTTACAAAGTCTTTCCTCTCTCCTGTGCACCAGGGATTAGCAACTACAGCCCACGGGCCATACCCAGCCCACTACCTACTTTGTAAATAAAGTTTTATTGGAACACAGCTACACCCACTCTTCTGCTGAGGTTTTTTTTTTAATATGTGGTGCTTTCATGCTGTGATACCATGAGTAACTGCAGCAAAGACCATATGTCCTACAAAGCCCAAAGTATTTACTGTCTAGACGTTTTCAGGAAACGTGTAGTGATTCTCTCAACGGTTGAGCTGCTGTGATTTCTGTTCTTAGTGTTATTTTTTAATTTGTTTTTGAAGCCTGGCTCTTTTGAGACTGGCTATAAGCCAAGGCAGCTACTCTCTAGGTGAGCTGTGACTAGGGGTGGGGGGAGTCATATTCAAGAAGAGAGTGAGGGAGAGAAAGAGAGAAGGTTTAGGGAGGAAAGAGGGCAGTAGGGAGAGAGAGATGGAGAGAGACAGACAGACACAGAGACTAGGCATTTAGTGAGGTCCCTGACTATTATCCCTTAGGCTTCCCTGAGGGGTTGTGCATAGCACACTCAAAGCAGAGAACTTATTTACATAACTCTGCTTTGACCTTAGATTTCATTGTGATCATCAACTGTGGGGCATATTGAGCTTTGAAGCAGTGTAATAAGGAACAATGGACTATACTGCCAACAATCACACAAGCAGGGAAATTTTAACAAGACCAAAGGTGATATAAATAACTTATGTCAGGTCTAAAAATGGGTGCTAAAGCAGCAACTACTGTACTTTAAAAAAATGTATGACAGTTATTTACTCAGTGTCTTATCAGGATCCTCAAGATACCATAGACTAAAAGCCAGTTGTTATTAGCACTTTCTTTTATAAATTCAAATTTATGTAACTTCTGCTTATTGGAAATTCAATCACTAAAATTTTTGAAAGTTTTGAATACCACAACATTTTTAAATAATTAATTTTTTAAATAATAATCAATTGCAGTCACATACCAGCTTTGGTGTGCAATTTATCTTTCCATTTACCTGTGTTGCAAGCTATTTTAAACTAACCTAGAAGCTTAAAGAAGGGTATTAGGATGCTTTTACTTTCTTTTTCTTTTTTGGTACCGGGGATCAAACTCAGGACCTTGCAAGGTAGGCATGGCGCCACTGAGCTAAATCCCCAGCCCATAGGATGCCTTTACTTTCGAAGTAAAATCTCCAATAATATCACCACTTCTACTCTTAGACATAAAATTCATACATACAGATGATGGACAAGCAATAAATATTTTATTAAATAAATAGATGAAAAAAATGAACTTGATGTGATATAGTCACTGTTTCACTCATTATTGGATAATACCATCGGAGTCCAAGCAACATCACTGCTGGCTCACAACGCGCTTGGCCTTGGGCAGACAGTGTGAATAAGACTCGCAGCTCCCTGTCATGACCTGGTACAATTTGCCTGAATATGACTAATCTACAATCAGGGACTTGTTTTTACAACTTAACCTGCGCACTCACAAAGAGCCAGCAACAAGGTAGGAAATAGAGAAATGTGGGTTTGAAAAAAAAGTCAAAGATAAGGGGAAAATGGCATGAAAAAACACCGTGAGTACATGCTTTTGACTTTGCAAAATGTCCCTCTGGTCTGAAGAAAGGTTGAAAGGGTCCTGACAGCAAAATGTCTATTATGTAGCACATTCTTCTAGATTATCTTTGTACCTGATCTCATTTAATCCTCATGACAACCCTTTGAAATGGAATTAGTTTTGTCATTTTATAAATAAGACTGACACTCAAGGCATTAATAAATTGCAGGGCCAGAATTCAAAGAACATCTTTTCATTTGTTTTTATTTTTACTACCTAGCCTGGTTTTTCCATTACCACATATGATTTGTGCTCACCAGGGTTTTAAGATGCCTGGTTGGTTTGGAAAGTTATGTACCTCCCCCGAACTAATTTAGATAAGTCATTTGAAAAAACTAATCTAATCACACCCAGTTCAGTTCTGACTCTCCAGTAAGCTAGGGTCTACTTATCCTTCCACACCACAAAAGAGAATAAAGGAGAGAAAGGAGAAAAAAGAGAGGTTTTGTTCTTGCATTTGCCCCACTGAAAGGACCAGCACATGTAGACTATTGCTAATAATAAACCACTGTGGTAATTTTAACATTTAAGTGACCTTTTCTTTCTGAGAACACTTCTTTTGTCCTGTTCCACCTTTGCAGCCAGATTCTAACCTGCAAGGAAAGGACTTAGAATTTTTTCCATGAACGAGTGTGAAAACATATGCAAAATAATTTATACCTTCTGCCATTCAAAATATAATGTCACCCAACAAACTAATGTCTCCAGTGATACTAACCTTTCTATCTGCATCCAACATACCAAGGTTAATTCTGGAGGATCCAACTTGTTGAGTCACTTCACAATACAGATTCATCACGCATGGTTGTGAATATTGTGCACAGCACAAAGGCACCAGCTCAGATTGTATGGCATTTGCACTGTGGATCTCATAGCTTCCTCTATCATTACAACTATAACTGAGGTTAGTCACCAAATACCTTGTCATAGCACACCCAGGGAGGACCTTGTGCATGCTTGGCAAACACTCTAACCCCCATCCCTTATATGACAGTTTTCTGACAGATGGGAAATAAAGCATACTGACAAAGAGCCACTTTTTCTAATTTTCAAAAGATGCTACATGGGCTAGTATCATCTCCCATATAGAGAATACTCCCTTTTTCCCTCTGCCTCATGGCCTTTGTATTAGTTACCTATAACTGCACAGATGCTACCTAAAAAGCAACTCCAAATATTTCAGTGACTAACAACAGAGCTGCTGTCATAGATTACTGAGTGAAAAAAAATATTTTTCATGTGTCCACAGGTTTGTTGTGCTCTAGTGGACTCAACTGGGTCTTGACTAGCTTACCATCAAGATCACAGGTCAGGTTTAGTTCTGCTTGGTGGTCCCTCATCCTGAGACACAGGCAGCATCAGTTACAGCTGCCTGGAGCATGCTCTTCTCAGGGGACACAGCAGTGGCACGAGAAGTTAACCCAAACCACATAAACGCATTCAAAACTTTTGTTTCTGTCTTCTATTCTTGCCTTCCATAAACCAAAACAAGCTTCATAGCCAAATGCATCAGAGGGGTAGGGAAGTGCATTCCTCCCATGGAGGTGGAGACAGTAGAGTGGACTTTTGCTAAGTGTAACATAACCTGTCACTGACCTGCTCTATACTGCTCTATCGTAGTATATGTTATAGGAAAACCCACCATTGCTACAGTTCAAGTAATATTAGACACTATTTCCATATTGAGACAAGTCATTTCCTATATACTCAGTGATTTTTTCACATTGGATTTTACAGTTTTAAGACCAATCTGCTTATTTTTCAGCTTCTTATAGATTAGTGTAATGGATCATTACTGATAAAGGGCCCGACAGTAAGCATTTTGGCCCTGTTGTAATGACTCAACTTTGCCATCATAGTGCAAAAACAGCCATAAGCAAAACTTAGACAAATGGACATAACTGTGTTCCAGTAAAATTTTACAAAGATAAAGAGGAGGCTAGATTTGGTCTCTAAATCAGTTTGTCAATCTTTGTAATAGATGCACTGTAAAGAGTATGCCTCTAGTTTTAGTTATCTATTGCCGCATAACATACCACTCCAAATTAAGTGACTTGAAATAACTATTTTGTTTTGTCACATGATTTTGGACATCAACTGGGTGCAGCTGGGTGATTCTTCTGCTCCATGCGTGTTAATGCCTCTGCGGGCATCTGATGCTCTTTCACCTGTTGACATCTTGGCAAGGCTTCCTGGAAGGCTGAACTCAGCTGGGAAACTGAAACAGCGAAGTCCCAGCTGCTGTGCCTCTCTTCACACCTGAACTTTCTGAAGTTTGGGACCAGAACTGTCATTTCTGCTATGTTTTACTGGTAACGCTCCTCATCTGCCACCTGTGACCTCTGTCAGCCCTGCCCCACACTGGCTTGTGCCTGCCTGTCAACTTTTTTCCTGGTGGACCTTCAAATGAGGTGGAATTATTTTTAATACTTCACATTCAAACTGTAACCAGGTTTTTGGGGGGTTTTTTTACAAGGCAACCGCAAACACCCTGCTCCAAAGACTTCTCTGTTCAGAAAGATGTCGCCTTGGTTCAGCCACAGATGAAGTTAATTAATTTAGTGCCAAAGGAAGGGAGCACCCTTCCCTAAATAGGGATGGTTTGGCTTGAGACCTTGGGCATCTCCCGAGTGCATCCCCTCTACCAAAAGACCTAGCTCTACCCAACCTCTGGCTCCATGTCCCAAGGGGCTGCTGACCCACCCAGGGCGTGGAAATGGCAAAGGGTGCAGGAGTTTCGCAAAAGCAGGGACCTCTCTGGCATGCATAATGTGGAATCCAACAAACATAATTAACGCCAATATAACATCCCCTAGGAACAACCTGGGAGACTGTTTGCTTTCAAACCTGAAAACTCCTCAAAAATCACCATTCTAGCTTTTGCAATGGAGCTACCTACCACCCTTCTAAGACCACAGGGTAATTCTGATAATGGCCGATGCACCCACCAAAAAGTACACTTCTACACTGAGCTGCTCTCTGCTTATGTCAGTCCAGTCATTCTCAGAGTCTCAGTCATCACCATCTACCCCTGCCCCAAACTCCAAGGCACTCCTTGGACTCATCCTAAGTTATACCAGCAGATAACCATGGTAACTTTGGCCCCAAGCCACACTATTTACACATTCACCTCCTCAACCAAGACTCTACTCCTCTGGTCTGCCTGCACCAAGACTGCCTCCAACACCTCCGCATCCTGATCTCTAGACCAAAATAGGAAGCTGGAAAAGGCAATAAAAGAAACACTGGATTATCACAGGGACCTTTTCCAGCTCCAGTAATGCAAAGATGACCTAGGAGAGAAGTTCAAGTAATCAGGCCTTGAGTGTGTATGTAACAGGGTATGCCTCTGTGCTTCCCCTGAATGAAACGGGGCTGCCTCAACTCCATCCCATATTGCACGGAAGGCCTGAGAGAGGTGAGTGGGGTTCAGGCCCTTCCAGGTCCTATACCTTTAATCCAGGCCCTGGTTACCTGTGCTGTGTCCCATGTGCTGCATACCTGCAGGGCCATAAATCAGAGCTGTCAACACCGCAACAGAGCTCACAGCAGGCATCCTGGAACCAGCTCACCCTAATCCCTTTCTAATCTGCTGTTTGTCTGGCAACTGACTCTTGGTTCTATCTCCCAGTTATAGCCCTGATGGCTTGACAGATGAGTGCATTCTCCTGCTCTCTCAAACCCCTGTCAAGCGCACTGGCTTGGTCTTGTTCATCAGCTCTCATGTTTGTTTGTTTGTTTGTTTTTTTATGTTCAGCATAAAATCCCCCAAGTGCCTGTGAGGGCCCAACCAGCTCCAGTCACATCTACTGAGGTCACAGAGGTCGTGCCTTATTGTCATGAATACATGGCACAAATCGGGCACAGACCTTGACCTCATGAGCAGTTGTCCTACCAAATGGAGACAACTGGCCTACAGTGAGCTATTTCTGAATGAGTCTGCATGAAGTACGGGCGAAAAGTGATACCCAGAGGAAGACTAGCCAGACTGAACTACTTAAGGAAACAAAGTATCTTTGAGAAATGAAATTAATTAACTTCTTCCAAAGGGAGCAGAATATAGGAGGTTGGGAGGGGGTGGAAATTTTTATATAAATTTCCAAAGGACAAGGGACTTGAAAGTAAACTGTAGGAATTTCGAGCTCTAAATTAAAAAATGCCTTCCAACATCATGGCTTAGTGGTGTGCAACAGACACTCAAAACTGGAATTTGGTTATGTACAAAGGAAAGCTCGGACAGAGAAAAACAATAAATTAAATGCATAAATCGAAAGGATTTGGGCTTTTTAAAAATTACTGCACAATATTCTCTGAGGGTGATTTTAGACTAGACCTTGACAGGGTGAGATTGTGAATATAAAAGTGAGCTTTTGTCAATCAGAAGGCACTTCTGCAGAAATAAGTTTCTGGAGAATAACCAAAGGGAATTTCAAAGATCTAGTTTACTTTCTCTGTGTCTTTGAGCCCATTTCCTTGGGATTTAAGAAACCATAGGATTTTGAGATCTCGAAACAGCTATATAAAACACTGTTCAGCCTGAGTCACACAGTATATCGTGCCCTAGTCACGGACATGTTATTTCTGTCTGTTCTACCAAATTCTTTTGCCCTCCAGCCCCCCTCTCTCCAATCCTTGCAAAGTTGCCTGCTTTCTAGTGCAGAGAAAATAGCAGCTACATCTTATCTGCCTGCCATGGATCCTAAGGACAAAAACGAAAAGAATGGGAATGTGGCAATGGAAGGTGCCCACCTAGGGAGGAAAGAAATCGGCAAGGTTGCATGAAAGTGATCCTCCAAGCAGAAAAGGGATTTCTTTAGCCCGTATGAGCTAAAAGAAAATTCTATTAAAACAAATAACTTCCATTTTCAATCACTGGGTGAAGAACTTTATATATTTGACCCTAGTTCTGCCATTTTGATCCTAAAGGTAGTTCAACTCTGTCGTTGGATCCCAAGAGCATTTTGATCCTGCCATACCTAAAATTTTGGCAGCCAATATACCAGAACAACTGTGGTCACTGAGTGTGTGTGTGTGTGTGTGTGTGTGTGTGTGTGTGTGTGTATCTTCTCTTTCTCTCACTGTATCTGTGTACATGACTTTTCTTCCTGTGTCTCCCTTGCTCTTTATGCAACTGTCATGTGAATCCCCCACTTTCTCTGAGTGTCTTCATCTTCATATTTTCCCTATGTCTTTGTGTCCATATATTTGTATATTTATCATCTCCTTTATGTTTCTGTGCTTCTTCTCTCTGTGCCTTCTACATTCTGTGCCTCTCTTTCTCTTCTTCCAAATTTTTCATCTCTGGATTTGATCTAAATGAAAATAATTTCATTTAAAACAGAAAAACTCAAGAATACTTACAGTGTTAGACTATGAATCAGAAAATTAAAATAGATGATTGGAATAACCAAAAGAAAAATACACTTTCAAAAACAATTGGCATGATACTATCAAAATTCTTGTATTCACAGTGCCCCAGGAGTAAAGTAGCAAGGTGAAAATATTCTGGATACCAAACCATGAGACCATGGGCACCGGCCTTTTGCATGGTCTATCCCAGCTGATCCCCAAACTGTGGCTGACTTCAAAAATGGGATTTCTTGGAAGACAAAAGTCACTGAGGCAGTCCAGCATCAGAAATCAACTTCACTGGCAAATAAACAGACCTGAGGATCAGTGGAATAGATTAGAAGATGCAGAAACAACTCCAGACATACTCAGCCACCTCATCTTTGACAAAGGAGCCAACCACCCTCACTGGAGGAAAGATAGCCTGTTCAATAAATGGTGTTGGAAAAACTGGATTTCAACCTGCCAAAGATTAAAACTAGACCCATACCTATCACTGTGCACTAAACTAGGATCTAAGTGGATTAAAGAGCTAAATATCAAGACAGAAACAGTAAACTTGCTGGAAGATAAGTTAGGTAGAACTCTCAATGACATTGGCATAGGAAAAGACTTTATGAACAAAACTTCAGTAGCATGGGAACTAGCACAAAGAATCAACAACTGAGACTTCATCTTACTAAAAAGCTTCTGCACTGCAAGAGAAATCACCAACAGGGCTAAGAGACAACCTACAATATGGGAAGAAATTTTTAGCAGCTGTACCTCAGACAAAGGTCTACTATCTAGAATATATAAAGAATTGAAAAAAATCAGACCCCCCCAAATTCAAAGACCCAATTCAAAAATAGGCATCCGAAATGAACAGACATTTCTCAGACAAACAAGTAAAAACAGCAAATAAATATATGAAAAAATGTTCAACGTCACTGGTCATTCAAGAGATGCAGAAGAAAACAACACTGAGATTCCACCTCACCCCACAAAGAATGGCTGCTAGCAAGAAATCAACCAATAACAAATGCTGGTGGGGGTGTGGAGAGAAAGGAACCCTTCTCCATTCTTGGTGGGAGTGCAGACTGTTGCAACCACTGTAGAAATCCGGATGGAGATACCTCAAAGAACTAGGACTAGAGGTCCCATTTGACCCAGCTAGTCCCCTACTAGGTATCTTCCCCAAAGAATTAAAAGAATCATACCACAGCGATATATGTGCACCTATGTTTATGGCGGCACAGTTTGTAATAGCTAAAGCTTGGAAACAGCCCAAGTGCCCATCAACTGGAAACTGGATAAAGAAGATGTGGTTTTTTTATATAATGGAGTACTACTCAGCCATAAAGAACGAGAAACTAGAGTCATTTGTAGCTAAATGGATGCATATTGAGGCCATACTCTTAAGTGAAATAAATAGGACACACATGTGTAAATACCGAATAGTATCTCTAGTATGAGAAAATGAAAGTGTAAATAAGGATGAAAATGATTAAAACGAATAATTGATAATTTGAAATAGGAAAAGGTCCAAAGGTGGAGGGGTGGTGGGAGGGGAAGGGGAAAGGGAAGAAAGGAGAGGAAAAATTATGAGAAAGAAAAACAAATGGAAACAAAGTCTATGTAAATAGGGAAGGGCGAGGGGGTGAAGGGTACGCAGGGAATGGGGAAAAAAATAAGAACTAAGATACATCATGTGCAGGTACAAGCACCCAATGATAAATGTAAACGTACTGTATACCTAAAATGTACCAATTAATATATAAATTTTAAAAAAAGAAATCAACTTCACCATGCACCTATTTGACAGCCTCGGAAGACTGCAACCCCAAAATAGTTGCTCTACTAAACCGAACACTTTGCTTAGAATCCTAGATGGCACTGACCAGGCAATGACAGCATCTTATAGAGGTGCTTGGTTTCTTCCTGCCCTTCTTGTGTTGAAAGTCAACAGACAAAGAAAACTAGTCCTCAGTATATACTTGTCACTTAATCCCTTTTAGAATATTCATTGCTTCTCTCTTTCCTAGGCTTCTTCCTCTCAGAAAACAGCCACTCAATTCTACAGTCATTTACACACACACACACACACACACACACTCATGCATTAGCACACATTCATCTATATGCACACATAGCTATGTTTCTTCCTGACTTTCTGGCCTTCTTGTGGTAAATAACTGTTACCATTCGTTAAAAATTGCAATTACCACAGCAATATATGCACACCCATGTTTATAGCACCACAGTTTGTAATAGCAAAAGCTTGGAAACAGCCCAAGTGCCTATCAACTGCAGACTGGATAATGAAGATGTGGTTTTTTAATAAAATGGAGTACTACTCAGCCATAAAGAATGAGAAATTAGAGTCATTTATAGCTAAATGGATGCATATTGAGGCCACGCTCCTAAGTGAAATAAATAGGACACACATGTGTGAATACCGAATTGTTTCCTGTGGTGTGAAAAACTAAGTATAAATAAGGATCAAACTGCATAATTGATAATGTGAAATAGGAAAAAAAGGTCTAAAGGGAAGGGGAAGTGGGAGGGGTAAGAGAAAGGCAAAAAGGGAAAGGAAAAAAATATGAGAAAAGGAAAAAATGGAAACAAAGTCTTTGTAAAGAGGGAGAGGTGGAGGGGGTGAAGAGAGGGCAGGAGAACAGGGGAAAAATAAGAACCAAGATACATCATGTAAAGGTACAAGACCCCTACAGTGAATGTAACTGTATTGTATACCTAAAATGTACCAATAAACTTAAGGAAAAAAGTAAACAAAAAAAATTGCTATCATCTGAGTGTTTACCCCCCAAAATTCACATGTTGACAGTTAACCCACAATGCAATATTAACATAAGGTGTGCCACCCTCACAAGGGATTACAGCCCTTATAAGAGAAGCCTAAGGGAGTTTGCTCACTCCTCCCACCACAAGGGGACACACCTAGAAAGTACCATATGTGAGGAGCCAGCCCTCAGCAGAGTCCCACCTGCCTGCACATTGGACTTTCCAACTCTGGAACTACAGGCAACAAATTTCTGTTTTTTATAAATTACCCAACCTATGGTATTTAATTAATTAAGACAAAAGTTAACCATGTACCAAAGGCTGTTCAAAATGCCTTACATTTCCTTGTCACCCATCTTATCGGGGTACTATTGTTATATCTATAGTCCAGGTGGGGAAACTGAGATGTGGACAATATTAGCAACTTGTCAAAATTCGTGCAATTTGAAAGGAGGAAAGCTGAGACCCACTCCAGGGGTGGCTGTAAACCACCACCCCCATATCACCTACACCCCCTGTCAGTCCTCAACAGATTATTCTCTAATAAGCTCTCACAGAACCCTGGAAAGAGCAAACATCTCTTCAGATCAAACAGCCCGAGTGTGCTGAGCAGCACCAACAACTTGAGGTTATTTTGAAGGGGGACTAACTTCTTCGAGTACTGGGGGGAAAGTCACATTTCCCCTGACTTTCTCTCTTTTTTTTTTTTTGGTACCGGGGATAGAACTCTGGTCCTTGCTCTTGCGCAGCAGGCGGCGAAACCACTGAGCTAAATCCTCGGCCCCCCTGACTCTTTATTTAGAGAATAATCAAGAAAATGTTGCTCATCCTCTCTCACTGAATACAACTTATCTTTATCACACCAGAGGAGAATGTAGCTCCAGCCGAAAGTTTCTCACAGAGCCTGTGAAGATGAAGGATATTGTAATGGATGTGCAAAGCAGTTGCTTTTTATCTATGAAGAGCTGGCTTCATATGATTCTTTCATAAAAGTGAAAAAAAGGACATTGTGTTTATGTACAGCATACATTTGTGTGCGTCACAAAAAAAGAGGAATATGACCATCCACTGGGACTGCCCAAATCCGTCACTGTTTGTATTGGGTTTTCCCAGGTGCTGTGTCATAGTGGAAAACCTGCTTTTTAAGCAGCTGAAGCACAGACCAAGTAGCCAATTTAGGCTCAAAGCAACTGCATTTGTTATCTGTCCTAAACAGGAGACCAACCCGTACTTTTTTACTCAGCTAAAGAAAAAGCACACTGAAAATTTAGTAAACAGGACAATTGATGGTACCTGGCTTTGTGTCAAGCAAAAGCCAGTCCGTGCATCAAGAAGTCCTGACCTTGAAAAGCTGCTTAAAATGGATGATGTGTGGGTTGCTGGCTGGAAAGCCAGCCAGGAAGTGGGTCAGAAAAGCTATAGGGCAGCTTGTCGCTCCCAGGCTGAGCTTGTGTAACTCCGAGCAGGGGGAATAGTGTTCTCAGGCAGAAAGAGACTGCGTGTGGTTCCGGGCATTGTGTCATATTGACAAAACCATCGCCACCAAATGAAATCACCGAAGGGAAGTTGTCAGCCCAGCCACATCCGGAAGGGTATTGTCAGCTCCTTTAATTAATTAGGGGTTGTCTTAGTTTTTTATTGTTTTTATTTTCAAGCACAGAAACAAATTTTGCTATGCACTTTTTCTGGGCCTCAGCACACCACCATCTCTTACAGGCTGCCTGCCTGCCGGGGGCTTAATCCTGGTCAGGCTGATAGACAGGACTGGATAATGAAGATGCCCAGATCACAAAGGAACTTGGGATGGGGGGCAGGGCACTGTGTGACAAAAGTCAAGCTCTGGATCATCCAGGCTTCCTCCCTCCCACCTCACTTGCTCTAAGAAGGGCTATCATCGATTGTTCAAAGGCAGCATGTTTGGAATCCCCTGGGCTCACTTGCTATGTGACTTTGGGCACAAATCCTAACCTTTATGTCTCAATTTCCTCATCTGCAAGATGGGAGCAATACGTGGATTTACACCATGGTGCTGTCATGTTAGGAATCCATCAAGAAGAAACAGATTGGGTGGAGCAAAAGCCCAAGGGAGGGCAATGCCCTACAGCTGCCCATAGGGGGAGCCTAGGCTTGAAGGGAACTGGTTCACCTGTGGCATCCACATCCCTAGAGGTTGAGGGTGAGTGATAGAAACAATGACCTGCGATCCAAGGATGAAGACTTCTGAGGTTAAGAAGAAAAAGTGGGCCGGATATGGACAGAGCCTTACAGTGGAGCTGCAGGAACAAATGGCTTGACTCCTTCCTGCCACCTCCCTCAAGGTCTCCATACTTCCCAGTGGAGGAGGGCAGGGGACCCCTTCACACATCCCTCAGGGGCCAGAGCAGGTAGAGAAGAGCAGAGAGGCCATCTCCCTGGGCACATGGGAGACGCTAAGCACCAAGAGTGCAGTGAGGCAGTGTGGCAGAATCCTTATCATGGTGCCTGGAACATCCATTCAGTACGCACAAGTCACCAGTCAGCAGGCTTCACAGATGGAGCATCCCAGAGAAAGGGAAGGGAGGACCAGGAAAGAACCACTCAGTCTCACCCTCTCCTGGTCCTGAAGTTTCTGCCTCTGTGGGAGGCTTCCCTCCTGGTCATGAGGGCCTCTGTGTCCTCAGATAAATTGGCACATTAGAGGACGAGGTGAGCGTAGAGCTTCTCCAGTCTACTGTGCTGTGATTCAAGGTTTTCATCCTTGAATCACAGCACAGTGATTACAGTAGTTATAAATTATTCATAACTACTCAGTCTCAGTTTGGTTTGTTCTTACATGCACGCTACATTGCTCAACTTGGGCAACACAGGGGGGAAAATAGGGGGCCTATAAATAAGGTTCAACACCGGGTGTAGCCATTGCCCTCTTCCAGTCCGTCCCAGGAATTTTCCTGAGTTCTTGCTGATCTCACAGCTTCACCTCCACTTTTTCCTGAAAGAAAGCAAAGTTTCAAAGTGGGAGTACATTGGCCTGAGCTTTTCCAATGCTCTGCAAGTCTTTTTCCCTGGAAACCCCACTCACCTCAGCATCTACCCAACGACACAAATATCCAACATAGAGAACAGTCAAGATCAGTTGGTTCTGACTACATTAGGGATAGACCCAGTGGCCAAGTCTCTTAGCCTGTACAGCAGCAGAAACCCCTCTGGGGAAGCCAAGAATTGCAAAGCAGAGCATTTCTCAGATATCCTTCCTGATGTTTTCAGTCTCTCTCAATGGCCTCCCCTTTCCTCCTATGTACTGAACTACAGGTCCTCACCTAGTCCATTTCTATGGACAGGAGATCTGGGAGCTTACTGAGTAGAAGCTTACCACCATTGTAGAGGGTTCCACTGATTACAAAGCCCTTTCATACTTGTTATTTTATTCAATCCCAAGTACAAGTTTGTGCTTCTCCAAGGTCTCACCAAAGTGAGCAGCTCAGCTAGGTCTGGAACTCATGTTTTTTTACTCCAAGTTCACTATCCTCATACCAACAAGCTGCTCAGAGACCACAAGCTGGAAAGTAGCAGATTTGGTTGCACTGTTCTGATTTTTTTAAATTATTATCACTTGTATTAATGGCCATCATTTTCTTTTCTACTTAGCACTATCTGAAATTATCTCCCTTTACTTATGTTGTCCACTTTCTCCCTCAGAATGCCACAGCAGCACCCCAGAAGGAAGGACAGACTATGCCTGTCACATGTGTGGCTATATCCCCAATACCAATACCTAATCCAATGCCAGAATGCAAAATCCACACAGTTCAAATCTGCTGAATGAAACTCTGAATCCTTCAGTCTCCTTCCTGTAGGTCATTTACTCTAACTAGGTTTCAAGGCTCCCAAAGCTAAAAATAACTAAGTTTTGACTCAGCAGCTGGCAAACGTCCAGGTTACTTTTAGCTTCTGAGGTTAAGAAGGAAAAGTGGGCCAGAGGTCCATAGAGAAATTGCCTGGTGGTGCATCCTCACACAGTGAATGTCAAAGGCCTATGGGTAACAAACATTCACGAATACTGGTTCTACTTCTTATTTTCCCAGGAGTCCCAACCTAAATAGTCTACAGTTTCTAGAAGTTTATCGTTCTCTCCCACAAGACTGTGAGCTCTTAAGGAACAAGGACTCCACCTTATTCATCTCTGTTTTCCTAGGAACTAAAAGTAGACCTGGATCAAGCATGGCCCTGAGGAAGAGTGTGATGAATATTTGTGATTGATTAGCAAGGTCAACTTGAATAGCAGAGTATAGAATGGCAGAATTTTAGAATTTGAATAGATTTCAACAACCATCTGGTATGGTTTGATTGTGGTTTATCCCCTAACAGTTCATGTGCTGGAGGGATGGTCCCCAGTGCAATGGCACTGAGAAGTGGTAGAAACATTACAAGGTGGGAAGGTGAGTAGGTCATGGGGGCATCACACTTGCAAGGGATTAATGCCCATCTCCTGGGAATGGGTAAGGTCCTGCCAGACCAAACTGGATAAAGTGAACAAAGCCAGTTTTCTTCCTCAGCTCATTCTCTTGCTTCTACTCTCATGTGCTCCTCCCACACACAATTGCTTATCTGCCATTCCGTGATGCACCCAGGAGGTTCTCACCAATGTTAGGACCATATTGTTTGGACCTTCCAACCACTAGAATCGTGAACCAAATAAAGCTCTTTTCTTCATAAACCACCCAGCTTCAGGTATTTTGTTATAGCCACATAAAAACCAACTAAGACACTCTTTAAAAGTGTTCTGTCCAATATGTTAGCCATTCACTATAGAAATGTAAATAAAATGGAGGGGGCTGGGGATTTAGCTCAGTGGTGCTGCACCTGCCTTCATGCCTGCCTCAAAAGCACAAGGTCCTGAGTTCTATCCCTAGTCCTGAAAAAAAAATTTATTAAAATTGTATTCCTCACTCACATTCGCCACTTTTCCAGGACACAATAGCCAGTGACCAGCAGCTACCACACTGGAAGGTAAGATATGCAGCATGTTCATCAGTGCAGGAAGTCCCTTTGCACAGCAATGAAAAGGGTCTCATTTTATAGCGAGAAACTTTAGCCACAAAGACACAGTTATTTCCCAAGTCATGCAGGGAGCAAGATACAGAAAAATGAGTAAGAATTTGTGTCTTATAGTTACCTCTCAGTGTGTTTTAACTGTTACAACTGGACTCCCAAACTGTGAGGAGCTCATACACAACAGTAACAAAATATCCTCTTCTTTCAAGTCAGTATGGCTTTGGATAGCTGGTAAGAAATCCTACATGCATATCGAAAAGAATAAATGCTCAGCCCAGCACGCAAATGATGAGAAACTGTAGCTTCCCATAGAAAGCTGGAGGCCAAGAGATCTAAAGCATGCCCAAATGTGAGTTGCCCAGTTTTTTTCTTAAGCTTTTCAA
Source organism: Heterocephalus glaber (assembly GCF_053883595.1). NCBI lineage: Eukaryota > Metazoa > Chordata > Mammalia > Rodentia > Bathyergidae > Heterocephalus > Heterocephalus glaber. Next base: position 5,044,561 of record NW_028258153.1, read on the forward strand.
AATTGTTTTCATTTTGATGTTGGAGGTCAATACCCAAGATGGACGCTCTTTTTGAAGCGTCCCTTTTGATTTTAATTTCTTGAAGTCCTCATTTGAACTCCCCTTTTTGTTTATATTATACCCATCCCACAATTTTCCTTTCTTTCCAGGTAACTTGATCCTCGAAAAATGTGCAGAATCCATTCATGCTCACTGCTTTTAATTAAATATCAATTCTTTCTTTCAACTGGGTCTTTTAGGATTTTACATTGTCTCTTCTAAATGTGTTTGTCTTTTCCTGAAATTACATCAAATCAAGTTCTTATACATGTATGTCTTAATCTTTAAATAACTTGGAATGAATATTGGCAACATCTTAAGAAAACCTATAAAAGAGACGAAGTCAGCTCTAACCGCTTCTCTCCCAAGTAGAAGCAGGGCACATGGTGCACGTCAGGGCCTGTACTCAGAGATGGCAGGGAACTCACCATCCAGTGCAGCCCCATAAACCCCAGATGTCAGATTCTATTGCTACAGGAAGTCTACACATGCTGTCCCAGAACAGTGCATTTGTACCTTCATGCTTATTCAAACTACACTGTGAGAAGATGCACAGGAGGTAGCATTTGCCATGGACATCTGGACTTCCAGTCGAAACCTTTACCAGAGCAGACACCCCAATACCTGGCAGCAGCTCTGGCCCCAGGAGCCACCATGGCCCACAGGAGCCCTGGGTGCTGATTCCGGGAGTTGGAGGGGGGCAGAATCAAGCTCCCAAGGTTCCCAAGCCCCCAAGTGATCTAATTCCATGGCAGCCAACTTCAGCATCTGCAGAGAAGACCCTCCTGATGTACAAATGGAGTAGGGGTGGGGGAGAGTATTTAGGAAAATTCCAATGAAGAGTCATATTTTTTTCTGGTATGCCTCCTAAGGATTCTGAAGATTTCATTATCCTCATAAGTCAAATTCTTAAGATTACTGAAAGAAGGTACTTATTGAAACCTATAGTGCTCCGTCCCTGGGTAGGCTTTGATTTGAAACATTCAAAACACATCCAACAGCCTCTTCTTCCCTGAAGACAGGGGCTTTAATGTTTAAAAAGGAAGAAAATAAAGAAAGCAAAAAGCAGGTCTCCTTGCACCAGCCAGCTCCTTCCTCTTAAAGAAAAATGTTACCTAAAAATCAAAGTATTGAAACCAAACTAGGATAGCAACCTTTACAACATAAGTTCTACTCTTTGTTCCTAATGAACAATGAAGGACAATTCCCATAACCTGAAGCCATGTGCACACAATTTCCAAGCAAGGACTGGCAAAGAATGGCAGTGCAATCCAGACTTACCTTTTTGTAGTACAAATGAGGAAACTGAGGCCCAGGGAGGCTAAAGAATTTTAACAGTTAGCAGGTGGCTGAGCCCACACTTGGGCCAAGTGTCCAATATCTTTTTGAACAAAAGAAAGGGGCAAAAGCTCTGTTAGAGTAAGGAGAGAACTGTTTAAAGGTGGAATATTAACACAGGCTCCTTACCCTCCCCAGCTCCACTGTGGACATGTTCAATTAGAGTCAGTTCTACACAAAAATATAAGCTATTTGGAGAAGCAGAACAAAGCAGGATACTAGAGAAAGCATCAGCCTTTTGCATTATATGACTGATGAAAATGAAACTCTCTGTCTGCCTCACAGAGTGTGAAAACACAGCCATGTCCATGAAAGGACCTAGAAACATTCAGTACCGGAAAATGGAAGAGATCACAATGCTAATGGTCCTTCTGGTAGCCTTATATCCCAGCAGACTCTTCCTGGAGATGCCTGTATGATCACAAACACATGATATTTGCAGACTGTGTCCCTGCCTCTTCCACCCTGTCCAGCGCCGTTCAGGGTGAGATCCGGTTGGAAAGAGCTCAAGTACTTTCCACGCTGCTTCCCTCTTCCCTCCAGAGCTGGGAATGATTAAGGACCACTGAGCTGGGCACAGCACCTTTCTCATTGGTTTTGTCTTGAGTTGCCTTTTGCAGTGGCAATTCAATGAAATGCCTTTGGGTTGGCGTTTTATTGTTTCCACGTGCCCTGCATTGGGTGCTCCTTTGCTTCCCACACGCACATTTGAGGCTCATTTGCAAGACTGCCTTGGGACTACTGGAGTTCTTCCCACACACAGGGAAGGCAGGAGTACCTGGGAATTCACCTCCCCCAGAGGCCCTTGACCAGTGGTGGGCAAGGGTAAAAATGTGTAAGCCAGCTCCCTTGGGCACGCCAGAGCACCTCACACTCCAGCGTGTCCCTTACCATCAGAGGGAAGTCACATCCAGGTGCCTTTGGGCCGAGATTGCACACTCACCCCACCTGTATCCGTTTCACTGACCTGGGAGAACTTCCTTACTAAGTTTCTCGTAGGTTGTAGGCAAATCTTCCTTTTTGCATGAACCAGACCTAGACTTCTATCTCTCTTATTCCTTTTGAAGCAAAAGATGTATAATAGACCTACAGTTGTCCTTTGTTTTGCAAGAGGTGCTTCCCTTGCCGGCCCTTGAGAGCACAGGGCAACTCCTTTCCAGAAGCTTAAACATATATGTTGTCTCTTGTACATCCTTGAAGTACTTACTTTTCCATTCAGGCTTAGTAGAAAAGTGCTACAATCAATTATTAATGTCTGACATTGGATAGGAAGGAGCCAGGGTAGGACAGGTTAACCCATATGAAGTTTTGTCATCTTTTGCTTAGAGGAGAGGATGCAAGAAAGTATGGTTGGTTGGTTAGTTGGTTGGTTGGTTGGTTTCTAGGTCTTAAGTCATCTTCTAGTTTAGCCCAAAGGAGTCCAGATGGCTCTAGCCAGTCATTTTAGGGGCTTTCCCAGGGAGGGTTCATTATCTAGTCAGCAAGTAACAGAATATACACTGACCCGGAGAGTTCCCACTGCAGTTGCCTTGGCAGCAATGGGCAACCAATAGAGAGGGTGGTATGGGGAGCTCCTAGGCCTATCTCCTAAGTGTGAAGGGCTGGATTAATGGGGAAAGCAGGCCACAGAAGAGCTGTTTTTTTGTTGTTGTTTTGTTTTCAGTACCAAGGATCAAACTCAGGACCTTGCACTTTCAAGGCAGGCATGGCGCCACTGAGCTAAATCCCTGGGCCCAGAAGAGCTGTTTTGGTACAGGCAAACTCTGACAGCATCAACTTTATCTGAAGTTGGCCAAACCTGAAGGCTGCACATTTATACAAATATCAGAGGCTGATGACAAGCTTAGGACAGGTTAGAACATAAAGCTAGTAGGCAAGTAGCAAGCTGATATCAAGAGATACTGAAGAGCAGAGTCCTTAAAGCAAGCTAGTATTGCAAGTTTGGAAATAGAGGCCAAGCCATGGACATGAGAGATATGGAACATGTTATGCTGGAGGCTTTCTCCTTTGTTTTCTCCTTCAGCTTTATGAAGGTCTAACAGATACACTGTAAAGTACACAAACCTTAAGTGAATAAAACAATTTTTACATGTTGATGTAACATTTCCGTAACCTCAGAAGGCTCCTGCATGCCTCTTCCTGGTCCATTTCCTTCCCTAGAGGGAACTGCAATCTTTCTATAACCACAGACTGGTTTTGTCTGCTCTGAACTTTACAAAAATAGAACGTTACAGTATGGACTCTTTTGTGTCTGTTTTCTTTTGCTGCATATTACTTTCATCTGTGGGATTTGTCCATGTTGTTGCACATAAAAGAAGATCATTCTTTTTTGCCTGTACTACTCCACTGTAAGAGTACACCCAGTTTGCTTATACGCTTGGTGGTTTCCAGTATTTTACCATCATGAATGAGCATTCTTTTACACACGTTGTGGAGGACATGTATGCTTACTGCCCTTGGTGAAAGACATAGGAGAAGAATGTCTGGGTTACAGAGGATACACATGTTTACCTCCAGATGGTCCTGTCTAGAGATTTTTCTAAAGTAATTATACCAATTAATTATACCACTTTTACCAGATAAGCATGAGACCTACATTCTTGTCAACTACTGCATTACTATTATCATTTTTTTTTCCATTTTAGCCATTCTAGTGGGTGGATAATAGAATCTCATTATGGTTTTAATTTGAATTTCTCATCTAAGACTACTCTTCTAAGACTGATGTAGATGCCCTAAAGTTTACCATCCTCTTCCATGACGTCTTGAAGTTGCTCCTTTACCTTTGCCACATAGAGTCACTCTGATCACATAGGGTATTCCTTGACACTTATAAAAACAATCATCCCTGGAAATAAGAAATAGATAAGGACTTCAACAAGTTGACTTTTACTATGGAGCCTTATGAAGATGGTGGTCTCCATGGGATGATGACATATCATTGACCTCAGCAGCCAAGCCCCAGAACTTCTCTCCTTAAGGTAGGACTTCTGGGTATTTTTCCATATCAAACTCTAGCCAAGAATTTGTATCACCCACCAGAGCTGAGGAAGCCAAAATACCAGGCAAGTTTGGAGAAGAGAGGCTGTGAAGATGGAATGAAATAGAAAGCAATGCTCAGAGCCTACAGTATTCAGATCTATGTAAATCAGGTACAAAGATCAGAATGCAAACCTTCAAGTAATAATGCTCTCTAGCTGTCTTATATGGCTATCTCCATTCTAGAGAATTCTGGGGCACTGGACAACCAACAGGCAGCAGAGATCAGCAAGAAGAGTATGGTTTTCCTCTCCCCTTTAATCTGAGAGCATGAGTTCACTGAGTCCCTATAGATTTGTAAAACATGAAAATCAGCTGACTTATTCCTGGTTATCTATTTGGGTTCAAAGAATGTTGCTGTCCATGGCATATATGGCAGACACAGGAAGGACACCACTGGTGTCCAAGATTCTGCCGATGATGGTAGAGCTGATGTTTGGCTCAGAATCAGTAGCCTGATTTGTGACCTCAAGTGCCATTTATCTTATGATCTTGCACAAATAACTTCCTCTCTTTGAGCTGTCTTTTTCCTCATCTGTATCAAGAGAAGACTGGACTAGGATCACATCTAAGGTCTCTTTCAAGCTGTAGCTGTCTGAGCCTGTGATACAAGGTAAGGTCCCTTCAACTGAAATAACAGAGTACATCATTTTGCCAAGACACAAATAAATCCATTCCCATGTAGAGCAATTAGACCTGGGCCAGTTCCTGCCACACGTCCAAGATGACAGAAAGCCCCACTCAGATTCTGTGCTGTATAATTGAGCATTAAGACACAACAAGAGCTCTGTTGCAGCATAATAATGCATGCCTGGTTGATTTATTAAGCATCTAACTTAGAAGTGCATTGTTCCATAATGCCTTGTAGTTTAGGCAACACTCCATGAAAAACACTCACTGGGCTGGCAGTTGTGTTCAGATCCTATTACATCCCACAACTTCCATTTTCCCTGTTCTTTTCCTTCAGCCTTCACCTGCCTTGCCACCCTGCTCAGAAGCTTGGCTTCTGGGTCTTGATCACGCCTCCCTGCACAGCTAGTTCTCCCTAGTCTGTGGTGCCCCCTGTTGACATTAAAATTTTGTCAGTAGCTCCAGCTCCACTTCCACACTGAGCGACAGAAGCAAACAGCACAGTTGCTGTTAACGGAGGAAACCTTAGCAATGATGCTAGACAGAAGATAAATATGGAGAAAGAAATAGAAAGGGGAGCCCCAAATCCTGCACCCTTGCCCAGGCTAATTTTCTCTATAACATTTATCTCTATCTACTGTGGTTCTATTTAACTTACTCTAGTTATCTGTCTTCCTCGTTGGGTTTTAAATTCAGTGATAGCAAGACATTGGTCTGTTCTGTTTTCTATGAAATTTCAGAACCCAGAGACTTGCATGACATTAAGGACACACTCAATAGTGCTCACTGAAGGACTCATTTATTTATTCAATGAGTAGATATATCAAGTGATGACAAGGGCCAGAGAAAAAAATAAAGCAGAATAAAGAGGACCAGATGGTAAGAAAAGTTGCCACTCAGACACCTAGGGGAAGGATGTTCTAGACTGACCAGCCAATCCCAAGGCTGAAGCAAAGGATCAGTGGGGCTGGAGCAGAGGGCAAGAGCAGAACACAAAAGGGATAAGAGGCACCACAGGCCAAATCCCCTATAGTAGAGGTCTGTAGATTGCCAGTCATGGCCAAATCCATCCTACCACCTGCTTTGGAAAATGACGTGGTGTGGAGACACGCCCTGCCTGCTCCTTCACAGATTCTCCACAGCTGCCCTTGTGTTCCAGCAGATGTCTACACAAACTCTGATGGCCCACAAAGCCCAAAATAGCCACTACATGGCTCTTCACAGGAAAGTGTGCCATCCACACCCTCGACCATCAGAGGCCATGGTACAGACCTTGGCTTTTCTTTTAAGGACTGTGAAAAGCCACTAGAGGACTCTGAGCAGAGGAGTGACATGATCAAACCTATAATTTAGAAGGATTAGGATGGTTGCTGAGGAAAAGATAAATTATAAGGGCAAAAGCAGAGAAATCAATTAGGAGGTGAAAAATGAAAGTGATTTGGGCTGGAAATATAATCAGGTTAGAAGATGCACAGGGTCTACCAGTTACCATACCCTGGGATGAGTGGTATGTGCTTTGCCCTAATCAGTTTGAGCTTTATATGGGGGAACTGGAGAAATATCCAGCAAAAACAGACAAGTTTTTGCAAGGCAGGTGGGAACCTCAGCAACTGGTTTAACAACCAAAGCTAAAAGTTGTAATGAGCTAACAACCTCTGTTAGTGATCTGCTTTTGACCGCATATTCTGGGCTTGGGCTGAAGTCCAGACAAGACATTGAGTCATTTCCTGGTGCTTCTGGTCCCTGGTGGCTTCTGTCACTAAAGCAGACACTCAAATGGCTCCAGGCGCTCAGGCATATGTTAGAAGAACCAAGCCAGAGACGAGTCAGTGCTTAGAGTGACAGCTGTGAACTAAAAACTACTGAAGCCAGACTAGAAAAGGATGTGGCACCAATAAGAAACACTGAAAAGGAAAGTGTGAGGATCACACGTTCTTACCATCAACCCACAAATTCCCAAGACTGGGTATGGAATTCCTCGTCCAACCATCTCCCTCAGCATACCACATGCACACACACACACACACACACACACACACTCACACACACACTCACACACACACGGAAGCTGCCTTGTAAATGAGACATGTTCTCTCTGTCATCTCTCTTTACTATTTTAGGACAGATCTTTACTATATGTGGGTATTTAAGAAGAGCTTGGTAAGATCACAGGACAAGAGGTCCCTGAGAGAAAGGGAATAATAGAAGCATTTGGGCATTGGGTAGCCCCAGGCTTGAATCTTCTACTATAATTTATTAGCTGTGTGACCTAGAGAAAGTTATTTAACTTCTCCAAGTCTCCATTCTAATCACTTGATAAATAAAGGGGATGCAAAGGTGGAGTCCTTATGAAGGTTGTACGTGATGAATAAGAAGACCCTGGCTCATATTGGCAGTTATTGTTGACAAGATGGAATCGTGTGTTAGAAGGAGTAAGCTTTGTTTACCAACTGGGTAACCCTGAAAAAGACAAATAGCCTTTCCCAGCTTCACAGTTTCACATCTGTCTGAAGAAAATACCACCTCTGTCATAAGAGAATGGGGATTGAATTCACTCCATGCAAATAGCAGCTGTAAAGCGATTAGTGGAGTGCTGGCAGGGCATGGATACTCCAGACAGCCCAGAACCCCTATGTCATTTGTGAAGTGAGTCTTTGAAGACAAGACCTTCAACAGAGGGTAGGAGGGAAATCAACAAAGCAAACAAGAGTCCCCAGGCCTACAGCAGGCCAAGGCCAAAGAGGACAAAAGGCCCAGGGGTAAGGACTGGACCCAGATCAGAGGGTCCAGGTCCTGTGAATCCAGGCCAACCAGGTCATGAATGGTTCCCAAGCACTTAGGTCCTAAATGACACTGCCCTTTCCATTCAAAATCCAGGGTTTTGAGAGTGGTAAGAGGCCAAATAAGGTCAAATAGGGTAGGTGATTGGGATTCCCTGGGAGAGAGAAAAGAAATTCTCATTTCTTCCTTGCTCCTCCTGTCTCAAGTCTCTTCACAATCCACTGACAGGTTAGTATTGTAAGTTCAGGGCACTGTAAGGAATTAAAAAGCATTATATGCCAGGCGTGGTGGTTCATGCTATATTCCCAGCCACCTAGAAGGTTGAGACAGATGGACTGTGTGTTTGAGGCCAGCCTGGGCAACTTAGTAAGACTCTATCCCAAAATAAAATAGTAAGGACTGGGATGCAGCTCAGTGGCATTGTGCTTACCTAGCATGCATGAGGACCAGGGTTCAATCCCCAGCACTACGCAAAAAAAAAAAAAGAAAGAAAGACATTTATAAATCTGAAAACTACAAAAGAGCTATAAAGTCAGGTAGAATTCTAGCAAAATAATACATAAGCCACTTGCCCTCTCTGAGTTGTTTTTGTAACCTATAGAATGAGAAAAATAGCCCGTTTTCCTCATAGACTTAAATTGTTATGAGATTTAGCTAAGGTTTGAAAATAAGGAACTAATAAATCAAGACCATCTTCATCTAATTTATCACAAATTCCCTCTTAGAGACAGGAAAACGGCAATGGAGTGGAAAGGGAGTGCAACCAGCTCCACTTGGCCACTGAGTCAAAGTGGCCCAGGCTCCTGACCCACCATGGCCACCTCCACTGGGTACTGATTAGAGTAGGGGGCTCTGTATGAGTTCAAGTGGATCAGTGATGGTCCTAAGGAGCTGGAGGTGCTGGGGACCCCTCTCAGGACTCTGAGCTGCTCCAGGGCATCCTGAAAGAGTGAGTTAGTTAGATCTATGGGTGTTCTAAGGACACGCTGATATAGGAAGGAGGCTGTGGCAAAGCTGGCTGGGAAAGTAAGTGGGACCTGTTGATTATAAGATCCCAGGATAGCACCAAATAATTCCCAGGATCCCATCCGTAGAACTTCTCATGGGTTCCCACGAGATGTGGACTGTGTATAAAGACCCAGACACTAGGAAGAGCCCGCTATTGCGACTCTTCATGGTAGCCCATGCTGTGTCTCCCAGACACAGGGTGTATTTTTATTTTGACTCTTTTTATCCTTTTCTCTCTTATTTGGCCCAAGTTCACTTTACAGAGCCAATTTTCGCCTTACTCCTTCACCTTTCGTGTTTCAAATAAACTTTTGGCACTGATTTTGACTTGTCTCATCCAATTCTTTGTTCAAGGCAAGAAGGATGTGAATACTTTTAATGGACAAGCCATTTCTAAAGGAACTATTTGACAGTAACATGGGAGGAGACGGCATCTGGCTTGTGAAGGACACACAGCAATGCACAACACAAGAGCAACAAGTGAGCTCAGGCTCCTTACTCTGGCCCTGATTACTCCTAGCCAGCATCTGCATCCCAGGTGGGGCTGGTATTACCACTGAGATTGCCAAGCCCATCATCCCTTACTGGACCATTTCTAAGGCACCCACCAGCAGGTGCTTACAGAGCATATACCAGGAGTATCATGAACATCAGATTTGTTAAGCAAACGAACAGGTGGGTGGATGGATGGATGGATGGATGGATTGATGGGTAGACAGATAAACGAGCACTGAAATTTCAAATAATTATGGTTAATTCCTACAAACCTAACACTCTTATATGAAAATGATACTTTGACATCCAAGCTTGAGACTAGAAGAACAAAGGAACAGAATAACTTGATATCAACCAACCTATTCTTTTCTCCATAAAAGAGCAATGGCAAGACTTCTGTTTACTTCACAAGATAGTTGAGAGGATGAAATGAGAATTGACGCTAACATGCCTTTAATATAATAAGAAATATAAAAATAACTGAGCATCCCAATAACCTGAAGCTTGAACCCATTTGAGGTCAAAAGGCAGACCACTATGTCTAGGACCAGGGGAGAACTGAGGCCTTATTAGCCTCCTCTGTGAGCACAGAAGACAAAGGCTGCACTCAAGGGTGACTGCATATTAGGGCAAAGCTAAGGCAGCTGAGGTTAAGTTGTTTACCAGAGAATGTACTATGGCTATCGGAAACTAGACGAATCTTGTGTTACTTTGACTGCTTGTGCCCTTGTTGGGGTGAATAAAAATGAGGTGAGCCAAAGGCTCAGGGCTCCTCTGCCTGCTAGAGGTACAAGCCCTCTGGCTGCCCCCATGTTTGCCCCCAGGTCAGGGAGGAGCAAAGTAGAGGGTCTAGGTCCCAGAGCGAGGCCTACTGGGAGAGTTGGCAACAAGTGGCAGGTGGGACTCGGGATCAGTGTGGGGCTTGGGATCCGGGCTCGCCTACAGTTGGTGCCCAAACAGGGACCTAAGACCAAGGTCACCTACACCACTACATTCTGGGGTCAAGGAAATGGAGTTGTGATTCTCCATGCTAGCAAGGCCTTGAACCTTCAAGATATTCAACAGCACACACACTCTGTTGGCATGCATTCCTCTCCAGAGCCTATCTCTCCATGCTAAGAATAAGAGTATCATGTAATAGACACAGCCACAGAAAGAACTTAAAGAGTATTTCTACGTGCAAGGCTTCATGCTAAAGCCTCCAAAACATCTATTTCAGCTGGGAGCGCTTGTTGGATTACTGTTCGGTAAAAATTCACTTCCCACCTCCCTCTGTGGCAGGAACATATTATTTCCCACTCTAGGTTTGTGTGGGGGACTTGGTCATGTACTGCTTTGGCCAAAGTGACAGTGCATGTCACAAGCCTAAGCAGTGTAACAGTTTCTCTGTTGGGCAGTCAGAAAGAAGCATGCCAGGTTATGAGCAGCCCTGTGAGCAAGAAACACATGCACATTGTTGGATGTCACAGAGATTTCATGGTTATTTATTATGCACCAAGTTTCAGAAAGTCTAAGTAACTTGCCTAAGGTCAGCCAACATATAAATGACAGAGCAAGGACAGAACCCAGATCTTCCAGACCCTCAAGAGCAGGTTCTGAATCCTTCCACTGCCCTACCTCCTACTTGTTGTCGAAGGAGATCATTTTGTGTCAAGCTGTGTGAAGAGCCTAGCCAGAGAAGTAAAAAGTAAACATGTCCCTGGGCCCAGCCAGAGAGATCCTGAGAATGAAGCCATAGCAGTAACCCCTGCTCTCCTAATAAGGGAGTTTCTTCCCTTTTTTCCCCTACCCTGGCACACCAGCTGTCTCTCCCAAAGTCTGGATCCAAAGTCAAGAGGGAGTTCCAGAGACCACTCCCCAAGCCTGGAGCAAGCACAGCAGGTCCGCTATGCACTCATATGGCTAGCCCCCCCGACACTGTCTCCCACAGACCCCAGCAGAACCACTTCATGAGATCCCAGTAGTCTCCCCATCTTCAGGTCATGGTGGTAAATAATTACTTGAACATCCTGAAACAATTTTTTAACAAGTGTGTAGGGAAAAGAAATGATCCAGGACAGCCACATATCTGGTTTCTATATGTTTGTCCTTAATCAGAATGAATTCTTGTGTACAAACTGACATTTTCAATTCCCAAACCTGCATCTTGCCTTTCCCCAATTCACTTAGAGGTACACAGTTCTTTCCTAAAGGTGACTAGGATCTTGTTATCTCTATCAGAGCTTCTTTTTCCTCTCAAGTAATGGAAAATTAGTGAGTAAATAAACAAAGAAGTTGTTCATTAAATGCAATTCCGCCAAAAGGGCTCAGAAACCCAGGGAATCCATCTAACAAGTTGCCCAGGATACCAATAAAACTCTCAGCCACAGGGTAAATTCAGAATATGAGAAGAGGCCAGTCTGACATGCACGCAGGGGACACTAGGGATCTCTGCTTAGTGGGCTTATTGTCCCTACCCCTGTTCATAGCTCCTTCCAGCTCCAGATGCCTCTTTAGCCCAAGTCATCAGCAGCACCCTGGACTCTTAGGAATCACATTGTGTCACCGAGGGATCAAATTTGCTTGTACGTAACAGAAACCTCACTCAACAGCAATGTGGTTAGAATGAGGATCATTTTTCTTCACAAAACAAATCCAGAGGCAAAAGGTTCCTGGCATTGGTTTGGTACCTAAGTTCATCAGACAGTTACCTTGGCCTTTCCTACGTGGATACAAGATGACTGCTCCAGCTCCACACATTTCCTAGCCCCACCAGGCAGGAGGAAAGAGAAACAGTGTAAAGATTCCTGTAATAAGAAAGAAAACTTTCCCAGAAATCCACAGAAGACTTCTAATTACATGTCACTGATCAGAACTCTGTCACATAGCCACCTAGCTTTAGGGAAACTGGGAAAATGCAGCTTTCCAGCTGAGCATATTAGTGGTCCCAACAAATTAGCACTTCAGGGAGAAGGGGTAAGACGTTATTCTGAGACAGCTGAAAGTCCCTGACAAGCTCAGCAAATTTTCACGATTTGCATGAGACTTAGTGATGTCGTTCAGACCCATTTTGAGGGATAGCGTCAAATTGATCCCGTCTCCTTTGTTATCTGTGGCCTCTTTTTCTTCTTCACTATAAGGCATTTTTTCCCAGATGCTAAAGAACTGCAGTATGATAGAAGACAATTAATGCAAAGCAGTGCTTTTGATTTGAGCATCCAGACTTTCTGTTGGTTTGAGGTTTAGAAGGACAGGACGCCTTGGGATTTTCCTTTTGAGATGACAACAGTTGATTTTAATAGCAAATGACTTTTGTGTCTGGAATAAGCTACTAATAGAATTAGCCAAACGAGTACAATAAATATAAAAGTTTAAGGGTATAACTTTAGCATCTGTCAAGAAAAGATAATCAGACAAACCAGGGTCCCTACAGTAGTGAATTTTTCTGGATTATCTGGAGCAGGTTTCCAGAAGCCAAGTAAATTGCCTTGAGACAGCTGCCTTAAATTTCCATGATATTTTGATGCGGCAAAATTAGGATTTCAAAATGCAAATGACTGTAAATGGATTATGAAAAACTCAACCAAGAAAAGGAGGCATTGCTGACTGCTGAAAGTGGTAATTCACTGAGCCCAAGGTCGCTTACTGCTGAAAATGAAGACCAACATTAGGATCACAACACAATAGGAGAAAGAAGGCAAGTGATGTCAACCGTGGTGTCTGTATGTTTTGACTCCTTGGAAGTGATTGCATGATAGAAGATATTGATGTTTGTCATACTTGTAATGAAACACATTTACAGTGAATTCTTTGGTGAATACTAACTCCCCCACAAAGTCTGAGTTTCACAATTTCTGAACACTCTGGAAAAGATCCTGCCAGATAGACTCAGTCTGCTGCACTAGGTAGAATGCCTCAAAGATACTAAATGGCCTGACTGCCTCCTCTACTGATGGAATGACACCCCTGACCAATTGCACATCTGTTCATCTACACACAATTAGCTCTCCAGACACCTATAGAGTGGCTTAATTTTAGGAGAAAGATGGGATTGACTTTATTTTTGAATCCCCAGTCTCCCTGTTTTGTCTGTCAATTTCTCTACTGCCCATATTATTCAGGGTATAATGTAGATAGAATATGATTGCCAAAAAAAGTAAACAAGCAAGATGGCTTAGTTTCCCAGGGCTGAAAAACAGAGCCAAATTCTGTTTAAGATTCTAGGAAAGAATCTTTTCTGGACTCTTCTTAGTTGTTGGTGGTTGACAGCAAACTTTGGTATTCTTTGATTGGGTGGCAGGGATAATTCCTCTCCTCCTGTGTCTTCATGCAGTAATCTTTCCTCTGTATGTGTCTCTGTGTCCAAATCTCTCTCTCCTTTAAGAACAAATAGAATTTAGGCTCACACTAATCCAGCACAACTTCATCTTAACTTGATGATATCTACAAAGATCCTAATTCCAAATCGGGACACATTTGTAGATGCTATAGGATACCGCATTTTGAGGGGGGCACAATTCAATCTATAACACAAGACAATACAAAAAATGTTTAACAAAGTTTTTTATTTCTGTGGGTCAGCTTGACTTTTGCTCCCCTCATGAGAAAATAAAGATAATATAAACTGACATACTAACTCCCTAAAACTCTATTCAGCACTTTAATATGATTAAACACACCAATCTGGAGGGCAGTGAAATGCTCTGGAAATAAACTTGGATTACACAAAAGACATGAGGTCTAGTATCCTTTTTGTCACTAGTCAAGTAATTTTACCTCACTGAGTCTTGTTGTTGTCTTAGTTTTTTTCTCAGCCCTGAGACACAATATCCGACACCCACAGATTACAGGAAGAAAGGTTTATTTTGGCTCATAATTTGTAGAAGTTTCAGTCTATAGTCCACTGGCCCCAAGGCAGGGCAGCATGGCAGAAGGAAACAGCAGCATGGCATCAGAAAGCAGAAAGAGATCAAGGGAGGAAGGAGGGAGATAGACCTTTCCAGGCAACGTGCCCAGTGACCTCCTCCAACCAGGCTTCACCTCCCAACATCACATTTAGCTATGAGCTCATCATGGACCAATCCACTGATGAGTATCATACCCCGTGATACTTTAATCACCTCCCTAAAGCCCCACCTACGAGCACATGAGCCTTCAGGGAGGGGGGAGACATCTAAATATAAATCATCACAGTTGTTAACCCTCAAAAGTGGGGCTTGAATGGGATCAGTATTTCTTGAAGTATGAGACTTGCATCATTGGTTGTGGACTGGATGGTTATACTGAAAACCACCACTAAGAAACTGCACTGAAGAAAAATCTATGAATTTCATGGCATAAATATCACTTTGGGGTCTACATTAACTTTTGCTAAATAACAAACCATCTTGAAATGTTTTATGGCATAAAAATCATTTATTAGTGCTCTCATGTCTATAGATCTAATGGTTCTGCTGACCCAGGTCAGATTCACCGGATCTTGGATGAGCTCATTGCTATAGAAAGCAGGTTGTGTTGGTACAGCTGGTCATGTCTGGTCATTGGCTGGGTGCTGGCTGGAGTCACATGCTGACTGGATCATGTGTCTCTCATCATGCAGCAGGCCACCCCAGGCTTGTTCATGTGGTGGGCAAGGGTTCTGAGAGCAGCAAGGAAAGGAGAGCCCCAATATGCAAGCACTTTTTAAGTCACTGCTAGGATGACATTTGCTATTGCCCATTAGCCAGAGCAAGTCACATGGACAAGACCCAACTAAGTCTGGTCAAGACCTGCAGGCATACACAGATTTAGGAGCAAAAATTCACCACAGGCTTATATGTTATTAACTCTTGCTGATTTCCCTCACCAGCAAAACACAAGCAGATCCCAAGTGCAAGACTCAGTATCTAGTTAAAATTTAATAATGTTATTTTACTTTTGGTGTTTCTGTTTTATGGTTCTCTTGTATTCATGTTGGGTGCTTCTTTATTTATAGTAATAACTTTTTCAAATAAATGTACAATTTTTTCAAGTAAATTGTTTTAAAGAAAATAAGCAAATAATACTACATTTGGCACATAAATATGGCAAAATCATGACACAAAATGACCAAAATGTGGAAAACACCAGACCAGATGATGTTCAAGTTCCCTGCACCTGCTCCATACTCATGTATCAAGTGCAAATCCAGCCAGGTCTCCAGAAACATGGCAGAATTTTGAGAACATGTCACCAGTCATTAAAATAGTTTCACTGCTATTAGAGACACTGGCTTTTCATATAGCTTGAGGCAATGAATTGAATAGTGAAAATTAACTAGTTGGAACACATTCTAATCAGATTATGCAGTTGGCTATAAAGCCATACATGTCCTCTATCCCACAAGACACATGGTGATACTGACATGCTGAGATGGCTCTGTCATGAAGCAAAATGTAATAGGATAAACACATCTCTTGGGCCTGAACTTCATTGCTGATACTTTGGAAAGCCACACTTTTAGCCTTGAAAGATTATCATTACTAAAAAAGTTTCTAGAAGTTTGCTTGACAATAGGCTTTGGTGCCCATTTGCAAATCATCCAATAAAATCAACTTTATTAATTGGCATGTCTTCATGTTTTTACCTTATTTGATCACTCACTGTAAATTGTTCTAAATAATATTTGACAAATAAGAAAAAATACAAAAGATCTCAAATTCTGAATGCAACCCCATGAAAGGACTAACAGGAAATTTGAAACGTGACGCTGACAATAACCTGGAAATAACATATATTCTCCAACGTGATAATTTGAAGGGAACAATATCCATTTGATTGATTCCTATCTGTTCACCTGAAACAAATCTAGCTCACTACCATGTCCTTTCAGAAATACATGCATCAGTCAGATCTACAAATGCATCCATCCATATGCTGCACATATTCTCCCATGTATTCTACCTATTTTTTGCTTCTCGGATATTCTGGTACCAGAGAAACCTACTTAAGAGATGAAGCACTTGATCCCAGTGAGGAAGAACAGAAAAGAAACCTGGAGCTAGAATTCGAATTCTCAGAACACAAAGCACCATTTGTCTTGTGACCCAGGGAGATTCATCCCATAGCATGCATTCCATACACATAGCACAAGAACATTTAAAATATTCTTTAAAATATATATCCTATAATGCCATCCATTCATAAATCCTACATACAGGTTCAGCCCATTTCCCTTTTCTCAGTAATCAGATTCATAAGCAGTCATCAGTTTCTCCTTTCCATGTGTAATCAAAGGTATCACTTGGAGAATAGGATATCAATTTAATAGTATCAATGATTCCTCTTTCTATAGATAAAAGAAAATAACAATAACAAAAAACTAAGGCAACTAGCTAAAGTAGTTAAGCATGAGGAAAATAAAATAGTAACTGCTGCTATAGCATGTACTCCTAAAAAAATAAAATATGGGAAAATACAGTAGTAGATGCCTTTTATGTCAAGTCATCAAAGTGCCCAGGTAACCTAAAATCCAAAGATCTAAACCCAAGATGGTAAAAATGTAAAAGGCATGCACTCTGGGACTTGCTTGTACCCTATGCACAAGTCAATAAATTATCTGGTTATTGTTTCATAGGTACTGGCAAAAAAATGTGAGACTCCTGAGTCAGAGACAAAGGACTTTATTATTCACTGAACAGCAAGAAACATGAACATTAGCACATATGTCAGCTCCTTTGCACCCAAGTCCCAGTGGAGCAATGGTATGGGCCCAGTGGGTACTCTGCACACAGTGGATTTACAGCACAGATGAGGGGCACTGAGCCTAGGGAATATGTTGTTTTTGGGAAAGTAGGCAATCTATTCCTTATCCCAAATACAAATACAGTACTGCATCTCTCAAGTCTAACCACAGAAAACACAATACTGAGAAATAGCTAGAGAAAGAATGGTCAAACCTTCACATTCTTAGTTTACCCAGAAAATACAGAAATGCTGAGGGCCCCAAAAAGGTCATTCTTTAAGTATTCTGGAAGAGAAGAGAACCCCAAAGGGAAATCATTGCATAATGGAAATGCTCATCGTCTAATTCATCTGTTCATAAATTTGTGGAGTTATGAATACTGGATTTTCTTAAAGCAATCCATATCCACACTGGGGCATCCCTGCTATTTACAGTCAGTGATAAATTACAAAAAGCAAATCTTTCAAACATGTCTGATTTGATCACACCCATCTAAACACTCATTGACCAAACGGATCCCATTCCAATTTCAAAACTATACCTTTTTATAAACTTCCCCATAACTATTTTTATACTTCTCAATTTCTGGGTTAAACCAGGTAATGCTACTTTGGGGGATGATCTTTGTTGGATTCAAAGCAGGGCTGTCGTTAAAAATTTCCTGAATTTATATTCTTTTTCAGTCTCTTTTTCCTATATATTCTTGACCAAGATTTTCTTCCCTCAGGCCTTTCTTCCCTCCATCAAGAATATGTTGTTCCCTTACTGATAAGAATTTGGAAATTCCATCCCTGTTACTCAGAGCAATGTGGCAAACATATAGGGCTTAACAGGATGAAAAATGTCTCCTTTTCTCTTCACTAGATTACATTTCAGAAACGTACAAACCATAGTCAGCAGCAGTAATATCAGGTCAAAGTGACATAAAATATCATTTCCCTGCCATATGAGAAAAACAAGAACACTAATAAAAAGAAAGAGAATTTGTAGCACCTGCCAATGCTTCTTAATAGTCCTCAAGGAATCCACGGAACAGAACTGAGAACATGGGAGGTACAAGATACATTTTGTTGAAAATAAGAATATTCCCTACTCAGTATAATCTAATGCCAAGTCTTATGTTGGTATAACACTTTCTGTCTTATAAAATATGTACTCATGCACACTTGCATTAACTGTTCACTTCAAGCCTAGGAAAAAAGGCAAAATACATGGGTCAAAAACAAATACCAAAACTAATTTTGGTTCATAAGGCATAACTGAAACTAACTTTTGTTCTTTCACATGTCTTAGCTCCAACTTGGGCACTAGAAGGTCATGAGTATAACTATTACTACCTACTTGTGGATATGGGGCCAAAATGATCAATACATAGCGCACTGTCCTAGGTACATAGCCACTTAGCTGGCTAACAACAAAGAAGATATAAGAAGAGATTTGGAATGGCTTTTTCTTGCAGGGCTCAAAATACTTTGGGTAAAATATACCTGTCCCCTTCCCTGTTGCTTTACCCACCAGAATTTTTGAACCACCACATCAACAACTTTGCTCCCACGTTTGATCCAACATCTCCTCTCAACAGCTTATGGTCTCCTAAGACGTTTTGATTCCATGTTTAGCTCTCAATTAGAATAAAACATATAATTTTCTCACACATCCTTCATTGCAACACAATCATTGCAACCTTCGGCCTAGGTTTGTTGTGATAGTCTCCTGACAAAACTTCTGTGCATCATGCTTGATTTCACCTACTTTTTCACCTTAGATTTTCTTTCCTTGACCTCACTTTCTCATTCTTTTAATGGTATTGTGGTTATGTTTTAAAAAAAAAGAAACCTAAAGATACATGTTGAAAGGTATACAGATACAATGACATGACGCTTATTTGATTTAAAATAACCTGGCAGTGGGCTCCTTCTGGGGGCGGATGAAAGAAAATGAGAAAGGCTGGCCATTTGTTGATCTGGTAGGTTGGTATACGAAAGCAGGAAAGCAGCCATAGACAACACGTATATGAACCAGCGTGGCTGTGTTCCTGTAAAGCCTGGTTTATGGACACCAAATTTCAAATTTCATATAATTGTGCATGTCACAATATATCCTTTTTTCATGTCTTTCAAGCATTTAAAAATGTAAAAACCATCTTTAGTTTGTGGGCTTCACAAAAATAGGTTGCAGGCTGGATTTAAGCCACAGGCCATAGCTTGCTGACTCCTGCTCTTCAGAACTGACCCAAGGATACTGGATCCACGTGCTTGTTCTTCCCAGCTTATCCTCAAAATACCCCAATCTTGCTCCCTATGATAATTTTCTATTGTTTCCATAACAAATTATCCCAAACTTAATGGATTAAAAGAACACAAACTTTGGTTCTGGTGGTGAGAAACAAATGTGAGCATTGTGGAATAGTTATGATTCTGGAGCCTCCAGGGGAGCAATCTACTCATTGCTTCTTCCAACTTCCAGAGGCCACTGACATTTGTGGGCACATCATTCCAATTTCTACTTCCGTCATCACATCTCCTTCTCTGACTCAGATTACATTAGGCCTACCAGATAATCCAAGATAACCTATCCATCTTAAAATTCAGAACTTATAATCACATCAGCAAAGCCTTTTCACCATATAGAGTAACATTCACTGGCTCCTGGGATTACCATGTCTTGGACATCTGGGGGTGAGGCTCTGAACCAGCCAACTGTGCTCCCATTGAGTCTTTGCAAGATCCAGAGCATACAAAAAACTGCCACCGTCAGCATGGAGCTCTGATGTGCGCACAGAATATGATTTTCCTTACCTCCCCTTATTGCCAGCTATGGAAGCCTCCTCCCTCCACAACACATGGAAGAAGAAGAAAGCTGAGGTCAATATTTTCCCAACTTCACCCCTCTAACCTCATCCTGTGACTCATGACCACTAAATTAGACACTTCTTCCGTAAGTGATGGAAATGAAAATGACTCTGATATCTTAGAAAACTCTCTCAATACTGGCCCTGTTTTCCCCTGAATTATTTTTGAAGTTACATAAATTCTTCTCAAAAGCACACCAGAAATTTGCTGTTAGCTTCTTATCTGTACACACCACAGACAATTGCATTATACCTAAGAGAATTAATCTGATTTAATTATATTATATTTGGGGGTAGTTTAATATCAAACTTCTTTTATATAAGAAATTATTCCTCAGTGAAGTTAAACTCAGTTATTATGCTCATTCTTTATTCATTAAACTCATTAAGATCAGTGGGAATTGCTTGTAAATAACTATACTATTGATTCAAAATATAGCAGATAAGTAAGGATATTCTAACAGTACAAGAACATAATTCTTCTTAGTGATTTTCTTGAGAATTCATATTTTGGAATCTATACACAGCATACTTTTGCAAGAATAGACAGACACACTATTTGAAAATTGTCTCTCTTATTACAAAGGGAACAAGCAGACTATTGTCTTTCTCAGGAATATGCTAGAAGAGATTTAATCTAGGGTCATCACACATAGTTCTAGAGTTTACACTGTACAAGGGTATCCCTCAAAGAGGGAAATAGGGCCAAAATCTCTTCCAATCTCTGCTACCAAGCCTGTCATCCTGGCATAGGGCTATTAAAAGGAAGGGAATTTTTTCTTAATTCACAAAAAGTCACTATCTGCCCATGAACTTATGCAGCCCCACTTAGAAGGGATTCCTTTTTCTACTTTGGAAAGGCACTCAATGGATCAGCAGAGATCAAGACTGAAATTCTCTTGGGCTAGCTCAAGCAAAAAAGGAAAAAATATTACAAGATTGTAAGTACATTTCCTGAGATCTAAGGGCAAGAGATACAATAGATATCATGTGAGATTAGAATAAAACTTGAAAGCTGCCAGTAAAGGGGGGAGGCAACAACCAACAAATCAGTACGCACCAGTACATAGACTCTTCACATCAACCTTGCTAGATCAGAACAATTAATCTTATTCTGTAAACGTGGTATCTGAGAGGTTAAGAAACTTGCCAAAGGTCACCCAGCTGGTAAATGATGGAACATTCCAATGTAGGTATCTCTATTTGCATCATCCTGCTGATACCCACACCATCAAACAGCCTCTCTCAGTCTGGACATGGTTGCTGTTTGTCTTCCTTCGTATGTTCTGCTATTATAAAATACCTGAGAGAAATTTACAAAGAACAGAAATTTATTCTCACTGTTCTGGAGGCTTGGAAATCCATCATTAAGATGATGACAGATTTGCTGTCTGATCAGGTCCTGGTTTCTGGTTCAAAACTGGTACCGAATTGCTACATCCTGTGGAGGCAGCACCAGGGGTGTGAATGTTATGCCTTCACATAGAAAAAGAATGGGGAAAAAAAAGAGCCTAACCCAATTCCCTCCCATCCTTTATTTAAAGGTATTAATCCAATTATTAGGGTGGATCATTCACAATTTAATCACTTCACAAAAGCCCTCACCTCTTAATAATACAATAGGAATTATGTTCCCACACATGAATTTGGGGGACACATTCAGACATAACAGTGTCTCTGAAGCTCCTCACTGATGTTTCCTATAGCCTTCCTCCCACCATAGAAGAATGCACTTTCCCTTAAAGTGAAGTGTGTAAATGTAATTTGCTTTGGGCCAATGAAATACATGAAGCAACATGTCACATCCAACCAGAAACCTAAACAGGCCAATGTGAAATTTTCCCTTCGCTTCCCCCTCCCCATCATGGCGACCAGAGATATTCCAGTTGGTGGTAACTGTCAGTCTTCATCTCTGAGGGAGGATATTGTGGAACAGAGGCCTCAATCAACCTGAAATGGACTTGCAACTTGCATGAAAAATAAACTTCCACTGATTTAAGCCACTAAGATTTGGGCTTGCTTCTTACTGCAGCATAGCCTAGTCTATCCTGGCTGATACAGCTGTCTACAACTTTTACTGTATTTCTACCACCTGGTCAAGCTTCCTCCAGTGAACCACACAAGTTCTTCTCTTGTCCTACTTGCTCTAGTACTCCCCATCTTTCACAAACTAACTAACCTCCACCTGCCCTGAAGGCTTTCCTTAACTCCTCCAGAGGACATCAATCCTTACTTTTTATAATCATGATCATACTCACTATCAGCATCATATAAATTAGAATTCAACTGCATTGCATATAACCTATATCTTGTATGCTTTGTTTAAGTCATGCCTTAACTCTCCAACTAAAGGATCAGTCTTTTATGGGCAGAAATCATGTTAGACATATCTGTAGCCTCCACCAGAGTGCCCAGAACATTGACTTATACAGCATAGAGATTCCAAAAATAGTTATGACATTGCACTGTCCCAATAGAAGTACATTTAAGAGGGAGGACAAGAGAGAGGGAGTAGCAGGGCTGCATACACTGTCAGATTTGAACAGCGGAACACTCCTCCACGTGCAGGAGGGAAAGAGTTAAAATTTAGTAGACTATATCCTGAGACAGCTAACATCGTCGGAGGCTATATTTCTCATTAATATAAAGGAGTTAATTATACATCTTGGAAATTCTATTCATGCCAAATCTTCCTTTAGGGTTAAGTCATGCATGATCCATTTATATGCAGGCATTAACCCTGACAGTGTCTTGTCTGTAGGGCCGTCTTCTGCACCTGCCCTAAAGATCCACAGGAGCTTTAGGAAGCTGCTCTCATAGTGAAATATTTTGCTGAGAAGATGACCTGCACTGCAAAAGATTTTCTATAACCAAAGGCAGGGCATAAATATTTTATAGCACAGAGTCCATGAAAACACATCTTCATTTCTCTAATGTGCTATCTCAGGACATATCACTGGAGAAACAGAACTTACCTCAAAGATTCAACAGCTCCAATTTGCCATAGCTCATTAGGCTGCCCTAGAGAAAAGACACAACAAATAACTCCAGATCCCTGCTGCTCATGGGCTAGTTAGCATACACTGACCATATACTTTCCACCTCATGAAAAAGCCACCTGTGTTTGCAAAGCACATTTAACAAAGAATCAGGCAGTGTTTGCTAGAAGGAGCCTTTAAGACACCCTTTTCCTACATGTGAAGAAAGGCAGCCCAGAGAGATGATGCAAATCCCTCCCTAAAGCAGCACAGCAAATGAGGGTTATACTCACCCTTAGTCCTTCTCTGCTTCAGCCATAACCACAAGGTAAAAAACCCATGAGTACAGCAATACAAGTGAGCTCGCCCACTGGTCAGACTTGCATTCCCAACTTTGAAGTAAAGCATCGTGACAGCACTGGGGCTATATCTATGAATAACTTCAAATTGGTCATTAGTAAAGTAGATTTCCATAAATACCAAGCCTCATTGGAATCCCTCTCTTGGCATTCGAACATTAAAATCTCCTACCACTAATGATTCAATGAGAAAAGTATTTCTTAATAAATATTCTGTAACAATGAAATAGAAACTGCAGCTTAAATTGCATTTTCACACCATTTTTCTCTTTACTGATCTCCCTCTTCATTCAAAATTGGTTATACACACCCAGATCTCTTGAACCAAGATGTCACTACACTATGTAATTAAATTCTAAAATAAATAGCAAAGCCTCGACACCGAAATGACCTTCAGATTCAGAAAGTTCTTCCAAACTTCAACAGAACAAATAGAAAATTCTTAGTTGTGAGTTGCTGGTGGGACTGACAATAGCTTTGTTATCCCTTTGTTATACCTTTTGTGCTTCCTATCTGAGATTTCTTTTATGCTTCCTCACCAAGGACTGCAAATTTAAGGAAATCACTATATAATCCTGTTTTTTAATGTTCCTTTCAAATGTGATTTGAATTGCTCAAAGCAGAGAAAGGGGCAGCTCCTTTAGAGGCAAGCTTAGGCAGAAGCCCATTAAAAGGAAATCTGAAATCACGGAGAGGCTCAGCGATACCACTGCTGGTTTTAGGAGAAGTAATCAAGTAACTAATAAACAACATAGCTGCCTGCAAAATTGTAATGTTAAAAAAGTAAGTCAAGTACTCAACTGAAAGTATTATTGTGCTAGTAATCACCCACCAGAGCTTCTGTCTGATATGGTTTGGAGGTGATTCCTGCCCTGGAGGTTCGTGTGCTGGAAGGATGGTCCCCACGTGGCAGCATAGTTAGTAGTGGTGGAACCTTAAGAGTTGGAGCATAGTGCAAAGTAATTAGTTCATGGAGACCCCTCCCTCACCAATGGACTAATGCTGTCTCCTGTGAGTGGGTTAATCTGGTAGGAGTCAATTTGTTTCTGTGAAGCAGATTGTTATGAAAGGAACGAGTCTGGCTTCTTCGCACTCTCTTATTTCCTTGCTTTCATACTGCCTCATTGCGCACAACTAATTCCCTTTCTGCTTTTCCACTGTGAAAGCTGTGACACACCCAAGGGGCTCTCACCAGAAAACTGGTCCCAAGCTCTTTGGGCTATCCAGTCACCAGAATCATAAGCCAAATAAACTTCCTTACTTAATAAGTTTCCCAGTCCCAAGTGTTTTGTTATAACAACACAAAACAGCCTTATATACACTCCTCACATCCCACCAAAATACCATAACGGCACAGGGAAGCACCAAAACTCCCAACAACCAAACCAAGCATGGCAATCAGCTAATTCCAAGATCAGCCTTTACTGGATAGTAAACTAACCTGAGATAGAGCCCAAATTTCACTTTGTGCCACATTCAGGATCCACCTTTATGAAACAGAAGACTCCAGAGCCTAAGAGAAGGCTGCTGAAAAGTATAGAACCACACCTCAAACCTTATCCTCAGTTCAAAAATCAAGAGCATATGCGGACCAGAAATCTGTGTAGCAGTAGGAGCTGATCCTCTATGGGACCACGGTGCGGCCTTTTCACAATTTCCCATATTCCCTTCAGAAACAGCAACTTTCTGTATCACCCTCAGAAAAATGTAAGAGCTACCTGTGGCTCATGGTATCTTAAGAAATGTAATCTCCACGGGTAAAACAGTGCTTTAGAGGCAGGGACAGCAGACAAGAACACACATGGAGCATTCTAGAGATTGCAGTTTCTTTGAGCAAACAGTTTTTCAAAGTACCAACAACTGGGCAGTGAACTCAGACAATTCCCTGGAGCCACGTTTTCTGTTAGATATGGGATTTGCCAGCACAGCGTTGCACGCCCCCGGCGGGCCTTCAGTCCAAAGAAATGAAGAGCATTAACCATTAGCCAGATGGATAGAGGAAAGGCCAAGGGCAGGCAAATCCTCTCACACTGCCACTTGGCAGGCTCTGAGTCCTTTGAGATCTGTCTCACTCCGAGCGAAAAGACAATGAATGTCCTAGTGTTTATGAGAAAATGCAGCCAGACAAGAGAAAGGGGACAGTGTCTTGACGACTGAGACACAGAATGTGCTTTTGAAAACACTTACCTAGGAGTACAGAAGAAAAGGAGAGCTGACATTTAGAAGGTACAAGACAAGGTTTCTATTGAAAAGATAACATGCAGAGAGAACAGAATGATGCAAGAAAAAGGTGAGAAAATAAGGAAAGATTGCCAAAACCAAAGACAATAATAGATTCTCAATGAGAGTAATAAAGATAATAAAGTCAAAGCCCCAATGAATCACCTGATTAACTTGAGATGCTTTTTCAAATTGCAATGGGCAGAAATTAAAACAATGAGAGTTAGCAAAAGAAAAAATAGAAGAGGAAAAATAAAAAGTAAAGATAGAAAGTTAATGTTTCTTGATAACAGACTAACTAAAACAAAAAGCAATAATAAAAGATAAAGGGAACCCATCTTGGACTGAAGAAATGTGGATACGCTATTTTCTGTTCAGATTCATCATGAACCAGAGAAAAAAATCAGTGAAAAGAGACAATTCACCTAAATTAAATTTTGTAATTTTAAAAAAGTATTTGAATAAAGAAAACATCTTTCAAACATTCAAGAAAGAAACAATAGGTTATTTATGCAAGAAAAATATAATTGGGTCACCCTCAGACTTCCCTTCTATAAAACTAATTGCCAGAAAATAAATAAGTAGGATCCACAGAATTTTAAAAGCAAAAGCCTATTTATCTTCTGGGACAATATAAAACTGTTCTAAAGACTAAAGATATATTTTACTCATCTGTCTTTCCTTCAAAAAAACCACTTGATATAATTTAATCAACCAAGATATTAAATTAAGATTTTTAAGAATGAAGAAGTCAAAATATAAAAGAACTGATGTTACACATTTTAAAAGGCCAATCATATGAGACAAATCTAAATAATTGTCGTGGATCTGACTATAATGCCAATACACATGTCAAAATTTATTCTTACATGCAAATTCATATAATATAAAAATGCATTGAATTGTGATTATCAGAATTTAAAACCAGATCATATAAACAAAACTGGAGAAGAATGTTAACTTACACTCTATTTCAAATCTGATTTACAGCGATTCAAAGATACTGGTTTGGCTGAACTTTTATAACTAAAGAAATATAGGTTGAAGAATGTTTTTGAAGAATTTAAAACTACTCACTACATGTATATGATCTATACTGATCAAAGCAGGGCAATTAATATTTCCATCTCCTATTACTTCATATTTGGAGTCCCAGCTTTACTCTTCTAGTTATTGATAAAATATGTAATAGGTTATTATAAACTGTAACCCACTCCACTGTAGAACACTTGAATTATTACTTTTATTAAACCTGTTCAAGTGCCTTTAAACAACTTCCCTTATACCTTCCTCCTTACACACACCCTTCCCAGACTCCAGTAATCACCATTCCACATTCAAATTGACAATTTTTAGCATCCACCTATGATTGAGAACAGTATTTGTCTTCCTGTGCCTGATTTATTTCAGTTTACCCAACAAGAAGTGAAAGAAAATATATATATGTGGAAAAGTAAAAAACAATAAAAATAACTTTCTGCCATAATTACAAACAATCTGAATAGCTAGCTATAGGATATTAAGTAAATCATTATTATAGAATTATAAGGAAATAAAATATAGCCATTAAAATCATATTATAAAATATTTGTTTTAAAGAAAACATAGTATATGGAGTGCAAAGTTTCCAAAAATGTGTGCCCTGTGATCCCAATTTTGAAAAACATAATATTTTTCACATTGTGTATTTTAAAGTATCAAAAAACATAAGCATAAAAATAGGAAGAAAAGGTCTGAAGGGGTAGGGGTAGTGAGAGGGGCAGGGGAAAGGAAAGAAGGGAAAGGAAAAATGATGAGAAATGGAAATAAAGTCTTTGTAAATAGGGAAGGGTGGAGGGGGTGAAGGGAGGGCTAGGAATGGGGAAAAAATAAGAACCAAGATGCATTCTGTAAAGGTACAATTCCCAATGAGAAATGTAATTGGGTTGCATACCTAGAATGTACCAATAAAAGAATTTTACAACAGCAAAAAAAAAAAAAAAACATAGAGAAAAACATAAAACCAAAGAATATACACAAACAGGTTAACAGTGATTAAATCTGGGTTGAAAAAATAAGATTTTTCTTTAACTTTCTTTTTAGTATATAAGTAGAGTTTGTGTCAGAAAACATTTAAAACAAATATAAATCAAGTTCATGCTCTACAGCAGGGGTCAGCTGTATTTTTCTGTAAAAGACCAAGTATAGTAATAAATATTTTAGGATTTGAAGTCATACAGTCTCTGTTGTAGCTACTCAGCTCTGCCGTTGTACTATAAAAGCAGTCAGACAATTGATAAACAAAAGAAGGTGGCTATGTCCCAATAAAACTTTATTAGCAGCTGTAATCTACCAATCCCTACTACACATAAATAGCTGACATGGAAGATTTAGTCATTATTTAAGTGTACTGTTTTTATGTTTTCTATCATTATTCAAGACTATCATTCACTGGAAGTTTCTGTCATGGTAGACATATTTATACCTGTGCCACCTCCTATAGGAGCTACATGTGATGCTGAACCCTTAAACTGTGGTTCATGCATTTTACTTTATTCTAATTAATTCAAATTTAAATAGCCACCTGTGAACTATAGTTCACTATATATAGGACAAACAAGCTTTTGTCTACACTTCCCATCATCCATACCTAAGAAGTACAACTACTTTTTATCACTTCATTTCAAACTCATTGCTTCTCAGTTCTTATTAAGTCTTGAGAATGAAACCACCAAGGCAGTCTGCAGGACACTTATTTAACTGCATACTCACTCAGACATTCTGCAGTGTTCATGAGGCCCCTACTATGTCTAGGTGCTTCACCAGGCTCTGGGAGAAGAGTGAAGAGCAGAACTCATACAGCTCTGTTTTGTTCCATGAGTGAGTTAAAGATGCTGTCTTAGTCTGTTTTTTGTTGCTATAATAAAATATTTGAGACTGGGTAATTTATAAAGAGTAGAAATTTATTCGACTCACAGTTCTGGAGGCCAACCAAGGGGCTGGCATCTGGCAAAGTTCTTCTCACTGCACCACAATACAGCAGATGGCATACCAGGATGAGATGGAACTTAGTTCTTTCTTCCTCTTTTTATAAAGCCATTAATGCCATCAAAAGGGCCCCACCCTCATGTTCTCATCTAATCCTGACTACCTCCTGAAGGCTGCACCTCCAAATACCATTCGCATACACATTTAGGGGTTAAGTTTCCAACTCATGAACTTTAGGAGACACAGTCAAACCATGGCAGATGCTAAAAAATAACTGGCAAAACACGTGACTAATATTCAGTAAGAGGCCCAAACATACACTGCTTAGGAGAGAGACAACTGAAATATGAAAATAGTGAAAAATAGATAAGTACCCTTTATAAGGATGAAAGATAATAAGGAATGTAAATTTAACCAAATTCAAAATTTTTTCATTCATTAATTTTATTGGTACGTTTAAGGTATACAATGTGCTGACATTCATTATTGGGAATTTGTACCTTTACGTAATATATCTTGCTTCTGATTTTTTTCCCCATTCTACTGCCCTCCCTTCAACCCCTCCACCCCTTCCTATTTACAAGGACTTTATTTCCATTTTTTTCCTTTCCTCATATTTATCTTTCCCTTCTTTTCCCCTACCCCTCCTACTTTCCCTTCCCCTTTGGACCTTTTCTTCCTATTTCACATTATCTATTATACATTTTGATCCTTATTTATACTTTCAGTTTCTCACATCAGAGAAACTATTCAGTATTTACATGTGTGTCATATTTATTTCACTTAAGAGTAGGGCCTCAATGTGCATCCATTTAGCTATAAATATTTCTAGTTTCTCATTCTTTATAGCTGAGTAGTATTCCAATTTATATCTCTTCCCATGCACTAAACTAAAATTGAAATGGATTAAAGATCTAAATATTAAAATAGAAACAATAAACCTGCTGGAAGAGAGGTCAGGTGGAACTCTTGAAGACATTGGTGTAGGAAAAGATTTTATGAACAAAACCTCAGTTGCATGTGAACTAGCACAATCAACAAGTAGGATCTTTTCTTATTCAAAAGCTTCTGCCCAGCAAGAGAAACCACCAACACCATGAAGAGACAACACACAATATGAGAGAAAATTTTTACCAGCTGTTCCTCAGACAAAGGTCTACTATCTAGAATATATAAAGAATTTTTAAAAATCAGACCTCCCAAATTCAAAGACCCAATTCAAAAATGGGCATCTGAAATGAACAGACATTTCTCAGACAGAGAAATAGAAACAGCAAATAAACATATGAAAAAATGTTCAACATCACTGGTCTTTTGAGAGATGCAAATGAAAACAACACTGAGATTCCACCTCATCCCAGAAAGAATGGCTGCTATCATGAAATCAACCAATAACAAATGCTGGCGGGGCTGTGGGGAGAAAGGAACCCTGCTCCACTGCTGGTGGGAGTGTAGACTGGTGCAAGCACTGTGGAAATCAGTATGGAGACACCTCAAAGAACTAGGGCTAGAGGTTCCATTTGACCCAGCTATTCCACTGCTGGGGATCTTCCCCAAAGAATTAAAAGAATCATACCACAGGGATACATGTGCACCCATGTTTATAGCAGCACAGTTTGTGATAGCTAGAACTTGGAAACAGCCCAAGTGCCCATCAACTGGAGACTGGATACAGAAAATGTGTTTTTTTAAAATCAAATTTATTTTTTAACACTGCAGGGCAAGCAAAACCTATCACCAGGCAAGAGCCAGCCCACCAGAAGCCATGTGGTAGCCGCATAACTCTCACCTCATTTAAACCCAAGAGAAGAAATTTTTATCCTGAAAACCTGTGTTTCAAAAGATTGACAGATATATATTCTTATCTTATGGAAACTGTGAATCTTTTCTTAAATATAATTTGCATGATACTGTAAACATAAAATAAACACAAAGATTTCGAGTTTGGTTTGATGAGTTTTACGGGTTAACTGTGCCCAAGGAACCACCACTCCCACTGACATTTAGGACAGAAGTTGACAAACAATAACCCTATGCCTGTTATTATGTGACCTACAAGCAAAGAATAGTTTTTGTATTTTACATGGCTTTTTACATTTTAAATAGTATTTCATTTCTTATGAGCTATATATAAAATTCAAATTTCAATGCCCACAAATACAATTTTGTTGGGACACAGCCATGCTCATTCATTTGCATATGGTCTATGAAAAAAAGCTTGTGCTTCAATAGCAGAGTTGAGCCGTTTTAACCCAGACCTTCTAATGGAACAGGCTTTAAATAATTACTTTTGGACCCTTTATAGAAAAAGTTTGCTGACTGTCTCACTTAGAACATTATCACTGTACCAAAATAGTTTTGCTGATGCCCCTTTGCAATAATTTTCCATACCCTACACCCATCACAAGGCATTCACTGATCTGATTTCATATTACAGATTAAATTTACCTATTCTGGACTTCATAGAAATGAGATTATATAACTTGTATTCTTTTGTGTGGTTTCAAATAATGTCTCTGAAATACTCGTACACCTGTGTTGTTGCATATGTCTGCAAGTTGTTCATTTTTATTATTGAGTAGTATTTCATTATATGAGTTAGCAAAGTTGTTTATCCATTTCCATGTGACAATTGAGTTGTTTCCAGTTCTTAGCTATTATAAATACAGCTGCAGCTGCCATTCATGTACAAGTCTGCTATGTACAATTCCTAAGTCTCTTAAGTAGATACTTAGTGAAATCTCTGGGTCTTAAGATAGATGCATGTTTAATTCCATAAGAAACTGCCAACCTTCTTGACTAACAATGTACCAGAGTTCCAGTGGCATTATATCCTCATTACCACTTGGTATTGTCAGTCTTTTTCATTTAAACCAATCTAGTGGGTATTAGGTGCTGTCTTACTGTGATTTTGATTTACATTTCCTATGACAAGTGATATAGAGTATCTTTTGCGGTACCTTTTGGCTATTCAGACATCTTTTGCAAAATATCTAAGTGGGGAACATTATAATTATTCCTGTTTTCCTCTTTGCCTTGGCTACTTTGTTACTTAAAGCTCAATTAGAGTCTTAAATGTAACACCTGTATGGCCCCTCATGGCATGTGGGGACTCTCACCTGAATCTCGGTGTCATCATCTCTGTCTCTTATTTTTTATTTCCTTTTCCTCTCAGTTTTTGAGGATTTTGTTGGTGGTGGTGGCAGTTGGTTGGTTTTTGATTTGGGGGAGTTTGTTTTTTGAGACAAGGTCATGTTCTATTACCACAAAAGGAACTTGAACACCTGCACTGAAGCAAATCTTCCACCTGAGCCTCCCCAGTAGCTGGGACTACAAGTGCACAACACCACATACCCCTTCCAATTTTTTATCCACTTAATCTTATCCCGTGTTTTTCAATTTCTTTAACATGACTCATGTCTTGTTTTGGAATGAGCAGGTGAAAAGAAAAGGAAAAAAGGATGAAACTGGTTGGCTTAACTCTTACGTATCTCGAACTTTGCTGGGTGCTGGGACTACACAGAGGAATGTGTCTATTCCCTCTAGGAACTCACTGGAATACAAGCTGGGAGTAACAAGGCAAGGCAATAGATGTGTCAACAGAGGGCAGCCCTGAAGAACACTGTGGAATGTGGGAGGTGGGGGCCAGAGCTTCTCGGAGTGGATGACTCTTGGCTGAGTGTGGGTTTGTTACTCAGAAAAGGATGGAGCTCTCCGTGTGTCGTGGACGCGAATACATAAGAGAGAACATGGCCAGTCAGGCATGGTGGAACATGCCTATAGTCCCAGCACTCTAGGACTGAGGCAGAAAGATCTCAAGTTCAAGCCTAGCCTAGGCAACTTAGGAATTTAGGGAGATCCTGTCTCAAAATAAAAAAATAAAAAAAGGGCTGGGAATGTGGCTTAGTGGGAAAAACTTGCCTTCAATCTCTAGAACTGGAAAAGAGAAGGAGAGAAAGGGAGCTGAGGGCCTGAAAAACTAGGGAATGTCTAACACAGGAGGGTAATCTAATAACAGGCAGAATCGAACACAACTGGAACACAAGAGGGGGAAGATTGGGGAAGTGAGAGGTAGATCATGTGTCCCCTATGAGCCAGTGTAAGTCACATAGCCAAACCCAAAATGAAGGGGCAGAGAAACATCACTCCTGTGTTGTGGCAGGAACTGCAAAGTTTCATTGTAAAGGATATGGTTAAGAGGAAGGTGAACAACGGGGGCGGCTCTACGCATTCTACCACAGCAGCTTTCCGCTGGGAGAAGTGATCAGTGCTCCAGCAAAAACCTGGACAATAGATCAGATGAACTAGATTTCTGAACTACATTTGGGCATAAACAGCAGCAATGTGCTCTCATACCTTTGGGAGACAGCACAGGCCAATACAAGGCAACACAGAATATTTGGATGGTCACAGAAATCTATCTCTAAGTAGCTATAACTCAGAAACTACCAAGCACAGAGGACAGTTAAGTGAACTGGAGCCTCATCTAACAAACTGAAACCTACCTAATGATGCTGTAGATATCAACACCATCTGTTCCCTAGATGGGATTTTTGTATTTAGAGGTTCTACTTCAAAAACCCATGTCAGCAGTCATTCCATTGCCCAATTATCATTAGGTTTGTGATTATAACCATTGGATAATAAAACTGTAACTGGTACTAATGCAATTGCATTGTTAAAAAATATTCCTGACCACCAAGCTTATCCTAGTACTAGTTAACTGCTATGCTAATGTCTTGGCACATGTGACTAATAATGAAATGAGTTATAACTGTGTGTTTAGATCACATTACAGTGCTTCAAGTGTATCATAATATTTTATAGCTTAATGGAGAATCTGGCTTATAGAAATGCAGGAAAAATAAATCTCAGCCAATCATTATCCTTTCTTTAAAAGTCTACGCTCAGCAACCAACAAGGTTTTAACCATCAATAACAATTTCTCTGAAACCTTTCTGACAAAATAGGTAGATATTTAATATCAATAACATAAAATACACCCTCACTAATGGAGATATATTAAGATATTGATTAGTTATGCAAGAAAGTTTATGCTTATTCCATTCCCACTAGTAATTATGAGCAGGCTATTGACTACCCCTTCAACCACATCTTTTAGTCCATTTCCCTTTCTCTACCCAAGAGTACACTTGGCTGGCAGATAATCAGAACATACAGACATTCCTGGAAAATGTGAACCATATGTGCAGCCCCAGGCAGCCAGCACTCACTGAATGCCTACTGGGTGCATATTAACTGTGTTGGAGGTGCCAAGACTGTACAGTGGAAAGGCACAGCCCTTTGCTCCTAATGCTCACAGTCTAGTGGGGGAAATGGACAGGACCACAGAACCCAGCACACAGAGACCTGGTTGGGAAATGCCGAGAGGCAGCTAAGCCAGCTGCATGGGAAACGGGACAAGCAACTAATGACTATAACAGAAGGTGTAGGAAACAGAGACAGGGCTGGGAGGAAGCAGGGGAGCCAGAGTACAGGCTCCAAGAGCACTGTCTTTTCAACATTCCTCTTAGGTTAATGTGTAGATAAAACAGTCACTAGGACACTAAGGGGGAAAATATGGTCAAGTAAGTTGTGTGAAAGCAAGAACTGAGGATGGGCAAAGATGGTGGGAGATGAGAAGCTTCTGGGGGCTTCACTAACTCAAATGCAGGGCAGTCCTTGGGCCCCAGCTCCTCAGGAAGACCCTGAGGCCCACGTTCTCCTCCCCAAGTGGAGTTCTACCCCTCAAAGGAAGAGCAGTGTTCCAGGGATTGGAAAGGGAAAGTGCTTAAGACTAAGGGTGGGGAGGAACGAGAACAGATTCAGATGGTCTCTGAAGGTGTAGCCGCTGGAAAGTAAATAGCTTAAAAATGATGCAAGAGGCAGAGGGAGGGGAGAGGAGAAGGGGATGAAAAAAGGAATTGAGATGAGTTATGTACATGTACCAACTCCCCAAGAGGAAAGTTATTATTGTGTACTGTAAACATGTGCTGATAAAAATTGAAAGAAAATAAAAAAGATGTATGAAATAAATGTGTTTCTTTGGTGTTTCCACCACTACAGATGATTTCAAAACAAATGTGTTCCCCCCAGTCCACCTCACTTAGAAATTTACCTGCCTGTATTTTCCATGCCTACACCTAGAGGGCATCCCCAAGCCGGTCCTGGATCCTTGGATCCTTGTTTCTCATAGGTATGATGAACACAGTGGTTTCAAAGGGGTCTCAGGATTGGCCAGGTGGTCAGAGCCACCACTTTCTGAGCCCCACATCTTATCCAGCAGTGGCTCAGGACTCAGTGAATCACCATATCCATTTGGCAGCAGGAAACCAAATGGTAGAGGTGCCTCTTCTGCTCTACTGGGTCTTCCATGAATGAAGCTCATTTGCAATGTAAAGCAACATAAAGAGAACATTCTTTTAGCACTGAAGACATGTGCCAATTCCCCCCAGACAATAGGAAATGGCAAAGACAGATGTTTTGATGTTATTTTTTAAGGCATTATAAAAAATAGAAGATTCCCATTTCACACATTCCCTTGAATGGTACAGAAGTAAATCGAAGAGAGAAAGAAGGCCCTTTTAAAATATGATCTGTTTTCTTGTGTGCAGGCTGTTCAGAATGCCAATGCCTGCAGGCTATAGGGGAATTCAGATGAGAGAATCCCCTTCATTCCAAATTAAAAAGCAAGGGAACGAGACCTCAAGGCTATTTCTGCCTTGAAACATCCTCAAACATGGCGTTTCACAATCACAATACCATTAACAAAGAATGATTTTCTTTCACCTAAGAGTTGAAATGAAAGATAGACACCCTGCTGGTCAATTTGGGTGGCAAGGTTGCTACAAAGCAAGTAACAAAGCATTGGGGGCTACTGTGGTTTCCTTATCAGAGCCAGTCAACAAGAAGTTTATATATAACAGTTTGTATAAAACCTTTTCTTCCCTGGGTGGGAGGGGCCCTGCCTCACTGCAGGGGTTGGTAAAGCACTTCCTGAACTCAAAAAGTGATACCATTAAATAAGGCAGTCAAAATCGCTAAAGCTCATCAGAGCCCCCTAATTGCCTCTACCTAAAATTGTTGTAACTTGAGACAAATGTTAATGCACCTCGCACTGCTGGTCCTTGATGCTCCCACTAAAGATTCATCAAGCCCTTGGAACTCATCTTCACAACCTTGGGATGTTTGCCTGTGAGTGGTTCTGGGGTTCCAGGAACTCCTTCCAGATATTCTTTCCAGGTTCTTCTTGTCCTGAACAAAGAATTGTACAAAACAACCACAAAAGCTATCACAATTTTACATTCATTGTAGGTAGGAAAAGAAATAAGCTCTGCAGAGCAAGTGAAGGCCAATTAAAGTAGGAAGAGAAGGACACTCTGCAGGGTGAGAGCGCACCGCTGTGAAAGAGAGCACGGTGGCAGAGGGTTAATGGTGGCCATCTTTTGTATCTCCCACTCCTCAGGCTGATGTCAGGTCTAGGCCGTCCTATGAAGAACCTACTTGAGTTCTCGTGAGAAGTACTGAAGCTAGCACTTCCTGATTGATTCCAGGTGCAGAGCTTGGAAACTGTTCTGTGTGCCTTTCCTGGATCTCTGTTATTGACAGGTCATGCCTACTTGCCCAGCTGGATTGCCCACCCTAATCTCCTGCTTTATATCTTCTTGAATGGGTGATGAGCTCCTAAGAGCTAGGCACATCCCATTTATCTTTCTATGCTCAGCTCCTAGTGTTCTGGCTTTTGGGTCCCAGAGAAATCCAGGTTCTTCAGGTCATGAATGAAGAATTGGCCAAGACATGTGAAAATGGTAGCAAGGATTTACATGTATTGAGGGTGGAAGAGAAATACTCTGTGCGGAGTGAGAATGGTGATGTGTGGACCCGCAGCAGTGATGTAGTTAATGGCAGGGGTTTTTTAGGTCTCCTATTCCTAAACAGCCTTTCTCCCTTACGAACCAGACATTTGGGATGGTCGTGCTATCAGAAGCTCACTTGGCCTGACACCTGCTTAGTTTTGCACCAGATGTAAATGAAGAATTGTAGATAGCGTCTTCTGATTGGTCCCAGGTGCAGGGTTGGAGCATGTGTCCATGTGTTCTGGGTTTCCATGATCTACAGGACAAGCCCTCTTGCTCAGCAGGCTTTGCACTGCCCTAATCTCCTATCTCACTACCTCAGGACCTGCCCACTGATAGGCAACTAACATGTGCTTGATAAATAAATGAGGTAGAATTTGATGCCAGGTTTATCAACACAACTAATTAGTTACAGAATCAACCTGAATCATCTTGCCCCTAGCTCTCTATGTTTCCTTCTCAATGCCTAGAAAGAGATTAAAGGGTATCACTAATGTCTTTCATTTTTTGAATGCCTGTTACGTCCCATGTTTCTCCTCTGGTGCTATGCCTATGTTGTTATCTTTGTTATATCCTATGATGAGAGATAGCTGTACACACACACCCACACTTTTTTTGGTACTGGAGATGGAACTCAGGGCCTTGCACATGCTAGGCAAACACTCTACTGCTGAGCTACATCTTTGACCCTTTTGGGGGTTTTGTTGTTGTTTGTTTGTTCATTCTGAGGCAGGGTCTAAATTGGACTCAGTAGCCTGGACTTGAACGCCTAATCCTCTTGCCTCAGCCTCCTCAGTAGCTGGGATTATAGACATAAACCACCATGCCCAGCCCAGCAGTAACTCTCATTTTACCAATGCCAAACCAAGGCTCCATTTGTCAAAGTCAAAGCAAGTAAATGGCAGAGCTGGCAGTTGGACCTAGACAGTTTGATCCCATGCTCCATGCTTTCTCTACTGTGAGGGTACCTCCTTTCTAATCAACAGAAACCAAACACATTTGTCAGCATGAATCATAAAGACATGAAGCCCTGACAAGGCTAAATAAATGATCCATGCATTTTTAAGGCATAGAAATTGATTTCTTTTTGGTGAGAAATTTATGAAAACAGCAGAGTCATGTGAAAAGCAGAAAGGGAAAGAAGAACAAAAGTTTAGAGAAGTTATAGATCTGTTTGAATAGTATTAAGGAACAAACTGAAATCCTTTAGGTACAAATTGCCAAGAGTTTGGGAGGCCCCGAGGGACTCTGGGAGCAACTTTCTGTGTATGCCTTAGTGAGATTAGTGATTTAAAGAGCTCATAAAAATCAGCAAATGGGATGGAGATGTAGCTCAGTTGTAGAGCTTTTGCCTACCATGTGTGAGGCCCTGGGTTCAATCCTCCAAGTACCACAAAAAATAATGATAATAATATTAAGCAAACAAACTTTAAAAGGCTGAACCTAGCCTTCCTTTAAAAAACTGAAAAAGAGCTCTTGCTAACAGACTGTCACAAACGTACAAAGAATCCTGTTACTACCACAGCAGTCTTTTACCTTCAGTTTGGAAATATGATCTTTTCTGTTCAAATGTGGTTGAAATTTGTGGGGACTGGAAAATAGATTATTCTTTCCTTAAAAGGGCATACCTCCTGCTCTGTGGCTAGCACAGACAGGTTTTACCTTCGCTGTTTTTGACTCTACTTATGTCAGATTGGACCCAATGTGTCTGATCTGGTTCCCCTGTCTTATCTAGACAGTGGGGATCCCATGGGCTTTGTTTGAGCACCAAGATGCTTAATTCTAGTCTTGAGGCTTTAGCTTTGTCAAAAAACAGGGTGCTAAGAGTTCCCCCAAAGAGGAGAAGGGGACCACAGCTTGCCTCCTCAGTGAGGTTTGTAGGTTCACTGACTTGTGTCACAGAAGAATTTCAGGACACATCAGTGAGAAGCATAAGTAGAGTACAAAGAAAGAAGTACATACCCAGAAAGGGGTATCAGCAGGCCCTGATAGAATGAGATGCCCTATGGGCTGGACTTGAGGATATATATGTGTTCTTGGAGGTATTCTTTAAGATGGGTGAGCTAAGATGTTTTGCCTGAAAACATTCTTTGTACCCTTTGAATCCGATTTTTCATCTTATGGTCCGGTGGTTTTTGCCCTCTAACTTACCATGAGCTCTTCTCACTGGCTAGCTCCCACCCCCATGGAGTGTACTTTCACTGTTAATAAATCTTTGATCCTGCTGCGCCTTTGGGGCGTCATACTCAATTCTTTGTTCAGAACATCATGAACCTGGACAAGAGCCCCAGTCCCGTAACACTACCTTAGCTACACCAGCAAGAATAAGAACCACAATCAAATTAGAATCATATTGACTTCCAGCACTGTGGATTGTTTAAACAAAACAAAACCAAGGAAGATTCAGTTTACAGATAAGAAAATTAAGGCCCCGAGAAGAGTAATCTATGGGCTTATGAATCATTCAAGAATAGGAATTGTATTACACTAGAGTCTTGAGATCACATGACTAGCCTAGCATAATTACTACTTTGTTTGTTGTTGTTGTTGCTGTCAAGTTGGAAATAGTCTCAAGCACTTCAAAGTTAGGAAGTTCAGTATGGTGGTTCCTAAAGCATACTGAATTATACCATTTTTCAGCAATTTCCACTCTTGAATATAAGACCAAGAGAACTGAAAGAAGGTCACTTGAACAGATAGCTGTACACCCATGGTCTTGGGAGTATTATTCACAATAGGCAAAAGATGAAGTAACCCTAGTATCCATCAGCAGGTGACTGGATAAACAAAATGTGCTCTGTGCATACTATAGAATAATACACATGTGTGAATACTGAAGGCATTTTGCTAAGTGAAAAAAGAGAATCACAAAATGACAAATACTGTATGATTCCATTTATATGAAGTACATAGAGTAATCAAATTCAGAAAATAGAATGGTATTTCTTACCAGAGGGAGAAGGAAATGGAGAGGGAGTATTTAGCGAAAGTGGGGTTTCAGTTGGGAAAAATGGTAAAAGCTCTGGAGGTGGGTCATGGTGGTGGTTGTACAATAATGTGAATGTCCTTAATTCCACTGAAATGTATGTTTATTAATGGTTGAAGTGGTGAATTTTATGTTATATATTATATATAAGTATATATATTCATATATATATATGAATGTATATATAGTCACAATAAAAACTTGAAAAGTTTCCACATAAACATCCAGACTTCCAGTGTTACTTGAAAAGTAGAAAGACTGGTGACATTGGTCCCCCGTTCCCACAGGCATTTGCATAGCAGGTGCTCCCTTGGAGTGGAGGCTCTCCTGTTTCTGTGGCCACATCCACACTCTTTTCACCCACTTCCCTTATCAGCAGGGTACCGAGGCCAGGGGCTCCCACAGCTACACACTGGAATTAACTGGTGCACCTTCAAAAAGTACCCTAAGACTGAGGGGTAGCTAGTGGGAGAGGGCTTGCTCGGCAAGTGCAGAGTCCTGGCTTCTATCTCTAGCACTGCCAAAAAAAAAAAAAAAAAAATCCAGGTTCTGCCCCAGATAACTGAATCAGAATCAGAATCAGTGAATGAGAAGCCCAGACACCGGGAGGTATAAGAGTTCTTCAGGCCACTCCAGTGTGCATCCAGAACTGAGGGCCACCAGCAAAGGCTTCCATTCTGAGGCTTGGCTACACATTAGTGTCACCTGGAGGACTTTAAAAGCTACTAATGTCTCTTTCTGTAGGCTCTGACTTCACTGGTGTAAGATGTGGCTGAAGATCATGATTTTTAAGTGCTTGAATGCATAGCAGAGATTGAGATCCATTCCTCTAAATGTTTAAATTTATATTCCATGCTACAGACCCAGCAGGGCTTATTTTACCTTTACCCCTCCACACTTCTGAATTAAACACATAATAATATACATGCTATTTTTATGTCATATCACATATATATGAATATGTACATACTGGCATAGTCTGTTTTCTATTGCTATAACATACTACCTGAGACTTAGTAATTTATAAAGAAAAGAGGTTTATTTGGATTCATGGTTCTGGAGACTTGGAAGTTAATGAGTACGGCAAGAACAGCGATAGCCTTGAGCTGCTTCAATTCATGGCAAAAGGCAAAAGGGAAACAATTTTTAAAAAAATAAAAATTAAAAAATTAAATAAATAAATGAATAAAAGGCAGAAGGGCAAGCAGACACACACACACACACACAAAAGAGAGAGAACATGAGGAATGGCCTTGCTTTACAACAACCTGTTCTTCGATAACTAATCTTGTCTTGGGAGAAAATAACTCACTAGAGAAAGGGATTAACCCTTTCATGAGCACACAACCCAAACAATTCCCAGGGAGACCCACCTTTTAACACTGCCAGCCACATTGAGGAATTAAGCCTCAACATGAGTTTTGGTGGGGAAAAACCATATGCAAACCATAGTGCATATATACAAACACACACACACACACACAAATGCACACACACACGTCTTATGACATCAGTAACTTAAAAGAGCTCATAAAAACTAATTAAAAAAATCAAAGTGCACACAAATCCACAGCATAAAATCCTTCAACCACCTTACTCTTCATGCTTGACTCCAAATTCACCCCTGAGACCAAAGATAAATCATCCCTGAGACTTAGAGAACAGCTTTCAGATTGAAGTTCTAGTGATGAATGATTTGAGTAATTGTAACCTCCTTGGAATTGAAAACAAAGACTACTATTTCTTGAGTACTTATTGTATCCCTGTACTTTTCATAGTTATCTCATTTAAGCCTCCAGCAACATGAGAAGAAGACACGGTCATCCTCATTTTGAATGAGGTAAGTGCGAAGACCCACATGGTGATTACTTTCAAGGAAACACCACTCTTCTGAACTTACAAGTTCTGGAGTTTTTCTTAAAATCAGCCATAATCTTTTACAATCATACCTTGTATGCTCCCAAAATGTTCAGTTAAATAGGATTTTTGTAACTTGATTCTCATTTTAAAAGCACTAAGGGATTTTGGTATTTTTAAGGAAACCTTCAGAGATCCTTTGTATAAAACAAATAACCCTTTAGCACTGTGAACACTAAACTCTTAATGTAGCTATTTTGTGAGGTAGGTGTTTTGCAGAGCTAGTTTTCTTACACAGTATACTGAATCTGTTTCTAATGCATATTTCAAAAAGTATCTGAGTAAACAAGAGAAGATCGAACAAAATAAGTATTCTAGGCAAAAGTAATAAGCTTCTGAAATTTGCCTCCTAAAATTTTAATAACAATGGTGATTTTTTTCAAGCTTTAACATTCTTCTTTCTCCCAATTTTCAGTTGGAAAATTTTTAGCCCTCTCTTCCTAGAAGTGCTTCTAAATCTAATAAGATTTAAGAGCACATCTCTCTATCCTACCTAAATGGCCTGTGCGTAGTCAATTTTATGTCACTGTGGCAGATGAGCTGGCTGCCTGCTGAGATGCTGGGGTGATTTGGTTGGCTAAAATAATAAGAGCGTGGACCATCCAGAACTCAACTGATTGTTCTATACACCAAAGTTAATAACACATGAAGAACCTAACTGAGTAGAAAATGGACTAGTTGGTTGTGCCATAGACAGAGAAATAAACAGAGGCAGAGAACTTGAGAACAGAATGTTCCTCTAAAAAGAAAACTGAAAAGTAATTTATTCCACAGTTAGCAAACAACTGTAGCTCTTATAGCCTTAGGCCCTGACAGTGATAACTTCTCAGGAGCTACTGGTGAAAGAAGGGATGGAATCCAGAATAAACCGTCTTATTTTGTTTTCTGTTGCTATTACATAATACCTGAAACTTAGTAACTTATAGTCCAGACACTGGACTAAAAGTTAGCAGAAGTTTCCTGTTAAAGTATGGGCAGTCTTCAGACAGAAGCTGACTTCTAAATGTCCAGAATTCAAAATTTCACAAGTAGGGGCTATGTTCCCTCAGCAGCCTACAAATGGTTGTTTAATCGGTAGTGTCTGTGGATAGTAGCATAGATACTAGTCTTACTAAGCTCTGGGACCATGGCTGAGAAGGGTGACATAATACTCTTGCAGGAGAAAAAGGAAGTGATAAAGGAAGACATTCAGAAGGGATTGAAAGTAAAGGTATTGAGAGAGTTTGGCCTGGAAAAAAATCTGAAATAATAAACATTTATATTTGACATTTCTCTCCTAATTATCTGAACTGCTTTCCTCACACTTCATCAGTTTAACACTTAAGCCCACATCCTTTCCACCTAGTGCTGGAAACATCTTCACCAGCTTAAATCAGTGCTTCCTGGGAATAGAGAAGGAACTCATAGTAGACTAATCCTACTGTCATGGGTTAGATCCAAAATGGCTCCAAAAGCCACCTCATCTCTTTGGAAGGTGATTGGATTAGGAGATCACTATAGCTGATTTGCTGTCAGAGATGGGGTCTAGTTGGAAGAGGCATGTCACTGAGGGCATGACCCAGAAAGGTTTATGTTCCTCCCTGCCCTCCGCTTCTCTCTACTTCCTAGCCACTGTGACATAAACAGCTTTCCTCTACCAGACCTTTCCACCATGCCCTTTTTGCCTTGTAGCCAGCCAGCTATGGACTGAAAATGTGAGCCAAAATAAACCTCTCCTCCTTTAGTTTGTGAGTGTCGGTGTGTCAGTGAGGAGGAAAGTGACTAAGACATCTCCCATAAATAATGGCAATAAACTCTTGAAAACCTATAAAAAGGTA
The DNA here is from genome assembly GCF_053883595.1 of Heterocephalus glaber. NCBI lineage: Eukaryota > Metazoa > Chordata > Mammalia > Rodentia > Bathyergidae > Heterocephalus > Heterocephalus glaber. The sequence goes on from NW_028258153.1 coordinate 5,087,523, forward strand.
AGCCTCAAGCTCTAGAAAGCATCCAAGGGGGTGAGAAGCTAGAGGAAGGTGAAGGAATGTTATTTAGGTAAGTACTATTGCTTTTATAGATTTTTGTCTTTGGACCTTTTGGTAGTCTACTAGCTTGAAGAATTAATAGCAATCTTGTGTTGACCACATGAACTGGGAAATATAAGGGAAAATCCTGGAAAGGAGAAGACCAAAAAGCCAGAGCCCCAAATTTTTCACATAAACTCTGCCCAAATCTTTCTCAGCCCTGAACTACATGTAGCACAGACTATAAGAAACCCAGCTGAGGCTAAAGGAATTGAATGAATATTTCAGAAGCTGAGTGCCTCAAAGGAGAGAGAGTTTACAGTTTAAAAGTCCAGCCACTGGTGCTAAAAAGAAAAAAAAATCAATATTCTTCAGAGGAATGTAACAGAATTCAGAGCCTCTACAATGTACTACTTAAAATATGTGTCCAAAACTATTAGTCATACCATGATTTAGGAAAAGTGATCTATACTCAAAAAATAAAAGGCAATCAATAGTGAGTGACTGGTCCCAGGATGCCCCAGATGTTAAACTTAGTGGATAACTACACTCAAGAATGAAATGGGAAAAAAATTACTTTTAATGAAGGAACAAATACGTAATGTTAGTGGAAAAATTTTTAAAAAATTAAAATCTATTGGGAAAAAATCTGAAACTTCTAAAAAAACAAAATGCTAACTAAAATATAGGTGGTGGGCTGTGGTAAGCTATTAGTTCTCATAGATGTCCACACCAATGCCCAGGAGCCCAACTTTATGTTACTTTTCATAACAAAAAAAATAAAAGATTTTGCAGATATGATTAAGACTTTCAAAATCGGAAAATTACCCTGAAGATATCAGGATGAGCCTGATGTTATCACTGGGTCCTTAAAGATGAAAGCAAGATGGCCAGAAGTGGAAAACAATATAACCAAGGAAGCAGCGATTATAATGTTGTAGACATGAGCCCAGTAATGTGCTCATCCTGTGGAAGCTAGAAAAGATAAGACATAGATTTTCCCCTAGAAATTCCAGAAGGAACACCTTGCTTACCTTGATTTTAGTCTTATGCAGCTCATTTTGGAACTCTGACCAACAGAACTGTAAGATAATACATTTCTGTTCTTTTACCACTAAGTTTGTGGTAATTTGCTAATATACATGGATGTTCATTGCATAATTCTTTCAATTTTTCTGTGTATTTGGGAATTTTATGATAAAATGTTGAAAGAAAAAAACTCCTATTGGCCAAGAGTAAGAATTAGGTAAAAGGTAAATCAACTGAGCTATTTTACACTAACAACTTCTCAGTCCTCCTAAAGTTATTTAAGTTTTAAGTAGAACCTTTGTTCATCATTAGAATTAATAATTGTCCTGATTGACAAAATTATAATCAGCAGGAAAGAAAGTGAAATAAAGTTTTCTAAAGACTTGAGAAGAAATCAGTTTTTATTTAAGTAATCCACCACATGGAGACGTCAACCTGGCCTGGTGGCTTTCCTGGATTCTGTTCCTCAGTATGTTCCAATTTTTTTCATTTCTTTCTCTACTTCGAAACCCATGGGTTCTCCAGAATAGTCAAAATTTGTATCATATATTCTTTCTTCCCTTTGGAAGAATCCAGAGTAAGAATGAAGAAAGTAGGGTAGGGGTAGGGAGAGGCAAGAATTGTTTGAATGATTGGATTAATATTTTTTATGTGTAGGTTGTATTCACATTGAGTGCATATGAACCAGAGACCAACTATGTTGTAGAAACTTAGTCTCCTCTTTACCCAGATAACAAAAGGTTTTGATCTTTTTCTTTCTTTTTAAGATTTTAATCATCCAAACCTGGAAATTAGTCGGTATTATGTCATTCTAAAAGTGCAAGCTGCTTTTGGAAAGAGCAGTAAAAATCCACACTAAAGAGAAAACAGAAAGCAGGCAAACTTTAAAGTTGATTTTAAAATTTAAGTTGCAAAGTGGCAAACAAAACTTCAAAAATTTTAAACCAAGTTCATAGCCCAAGCCATGGTCAAAAATAGAAATCATAGTCATGCATGAAAGAACTCATACACACTCTTTTACAGAGTTGTGTTCTCAGGAAGGGAGAGATCTGATTTCTCAAAATCTGTTTTTCAAGCAAAATGAATAAAATATCTCAAATATTTTATTGTAAGTGCCAAACATGGCAGATGGCATTTGCATGGGGCTTATATAACCACTCTGAAACCAACCAAAAAATTCTAAGAATATGCACAGAGTGAAAATATCTCTACTTCATCTTCTCACTAATCAGAGTGGCTCTCCTGCATGAAGGGCCCATAGTTTTCAAAGGCCAGAGAGAGAAATGCAATTAGGGGAGAATTCCACTGCCCTAGCTGGACAGGGTAAAGTAAAATCAGAAGTCAGTCAGTAGTCAGTGCTGGTAGTCTCTCAGGCTCACAAAAAAGCCAACAATTTGAACTTGACATAGCAGTGAATTTAAGAAAGATCCAGTTTGAAAATTTTGGGCATTGTTTTCATGAAACACTCAAATTTTCAATTCAATTCATTATTTATCAATACCTAATTCTATCTTGAGCAATCATTTTATAGCCAGATTAGTGGTAGGCTATATGTTTTTGGATAAATGAATTTATGAATAGCTGAAGTTTTGTTTTTAGTTACAGTTTTGTTCACTTAATACATGAGAGGAAGTGTTTTTTCCCTCAGTAAAACCATGTATTAGTCAGTTTTCCAGCACTGTGACAAAACACCTAAGGTAAACAGCTTAAAGGGAGGAAAGGTTTATTTTGGCTCATTGTTTCAGTCTGTAGTTGGTTGACTCCACTGCATTGGGGCCTGTGGTGGAGAAGACAGAACATCGTGGCAGGGAGTATATGGTGGAGCAAAGCTACTCACCTCATGGAATCTGGGAGGCAAAGGAGAGGAAGAGGAGGGGCCAAGATCCCAGTATCCCCTTCAAGAATACATCCTGAATGACCTAACTTCCTTCTCTCAGGCCCCACCTCCTAAGAGTTCCACTGCCACCCAATAGCTCCACAGGCAGGTGACTAAGCCTTTAGCATATAGACCTTTGGGGGACATTCAAGACCTAAATCATACTTCTTCTTTTCTGACAAAGGACCCAACGTTCATCCCACTACACCCAATGAAGGGGACACATTTTGCCTCTCCAGAAATACATGTTGCCTGATTCATTTTGTTAAAACACTTTACTAAGATATAATCTCACATAAAATAAAATGTACCAACTTTAAGAGAACGATTAGATAAATTTTAGCAAATGCTTACAATCATGTAACCACCACTACCATCAAGATACAGAAAATTACCATCACCTCAAAAAGTTTTTCCTGTTTCTTTTCAGTCAACTTTGTATCTCTACTCCTTGCCCTCAGGAAATCACTATCACTATTTGTTTACTTTTTATAGAATTTCATATAAATTGAATCATAGAATGTGTAGCCCTTTGGACCTGGCTTTTTTCTCTTAACACATAGAAGATTTGTCTACATTCTTGTGTGGATCAACAGTTTATTCATTTTTATTTTTGAGTCATGTTCTGTTATATAGATACACCACACCTGATGGGTTTTTAGAGTTTTTTTCAGTTTTGAATGGCAGAAATGAAATAGCTCTGCATTTGCAACCACAAGTCTTTGTATGGACAAATGTTTTATGTTCTCCTGATAAATTCTTAATAATGGAATTACTGGGTCATGTGGTAGTATATAATTGACACTATAAAAATTGCCAATTTTTTTCAAAATTGGCTGCAATATCTCGTATTCTCCCCAACTGTGTATATCAATACTAATTGTTTTGCATCCTTATCAATATTTGGTATGGGAAGTCTTTTTAATTTAAGCCACTCTGGTGGGTACATAGTGGTGCGTCGTGTTGTTTTGATGTGTATTTTCCTATAACTCTTCATTGAGCACTTCTTCACATGCCTGATATACTGACTCTCATCATCAGGTTTTGTGTGGTATATTATGAAACATCAGAAGGGTCAAACATTTTCTCTCTGAACACAGGAATTAGTAATCCAGAGCTATGAAGATCCTAGAATTGAGATAAGGCTACAGCTAAAAAACTCCACATTTTAGAAAAATATTTCAAAATGAAAGCTTAATAATTAAAAAATCAGATTAACTATCTGTCTTTTCTCCCTTAGAGAAGTGAAAGGAAAAAAGAGGAAAAAAAAATTTCTCATCTCACAAATAGAAAGATCTGGAAGCGAAATGGCAGCTCCTTCTCTGTCTTAACTAGACACCCCCACACAGCATATCTCAAGCTATCAGATGGCCATATGAGATTTGAAGGCTTCAGAACACTAAATTTGCCTCTCAAAAGAACCAAATGTTAAGCTACACCACACATGTCGTTTGTCTCTTACAGTATTCAATTTTCTCTTCATCTTATTATTTTTAGGTGGGATTCAAAACACCCACTAGGGATTTTTTTTTTTATGAGAACGTTTTTGTTTTGGTAGAAAATGTGTTCAACTCCTAATCATTTGTCAAGAATTTTTCATATGAGATGTAGCTTTCTATCTACTTAAAGTACAGTAAATTACTCATATTCATGACATCAAAAATTGTCACCTCTTTATTTAGGAAAAGGATAAAATTAGTCTACACAATTATCCTCTCCATCACTAACAATACTGAAAAAAAAGTCCTAGAAAACTTGTCTCTGTAATCCTTCTAAATTATCTACTATAAACTGGCATAGACTCTGAGAGCCTCTCTATCCCTATTTTGCATCTTTACTCTAACTGTATACACAGATACCTGCTCTCCAATCTTTACACTGGAAATTCAAGCTTAATAAATTAGATTTTTTAAAAGAAAATTCTTCAGAAGTAATTTATATAATACCTTTATTTTTTTCACCATTAAAGAACAGCAAAAAAATGACATGAGGCAAAACTGTTTATCTTCTGGATCTCAGTGAGACCCATTAATTTGTACCATCCTCCTGACACTTTAATCTGGTCAAGGATTACAAACATAGCTGGCCAGCCCACATTTGGACTCTGCAGGTACATAAGTATCACTACAATGAAATCTCTTTCTCCTGCATGCTACACTGAATGGATTTGTTCTCATTTATAAGCCATGGGTGACAGTAACTAAATCTGTACAATCTAGACATTTTTTCCATATTTAGAATAAGGGGAATATTCCATTATTACAGACATTTAGTGCTTGACATTTCTTTGACAAGTATATTTTTCAATGTAAGATGTGCCACTTTAAATCCAAATATAAATTTAAATGTCTGAGTTTAACCAAAGAAACCAAAACTAGGAATCACATGAGAACATGTGTTTCACTCACTTGTGTGTTATAAGTGGATTGAGGCCTCAAAGAAGTTTTGCTTGACATTCATCAATCAATCCTTCTGTGGCGATCTGAGTCATCTAACCAATTGCAAAACTTGGAAAAATTGATAAACACAATTATAGCTTGCCCTCTCCTATATTTTGTCATGGAATTCCTTTGTCACAGTCCATCTCTATATCCAGCCCCAAGATCTTTAAACTCCCAAATCATTGCTCCTGTAGCCACCCTCAGTATACATTAAGACCCCAGTTCCCTGACCATTCATGAGCAAACCCTCACTCCCTCATCTCTTCTGTCATAGAAAGAAAGAAAATATAATACATACCTATAGGTGCACCCTGTTATACCTGGAAGCTTGGTCTACTTGAAGCAGTTTCACAAAGCAATGGGCAGAAGAGGGAATAAGGGAATCTGAAAACAGCACTACTATAGCTCATAGCATCATCTTGATAAGCAGAGTCTTTCATTTTGCTTTTTAAAAAAATTCACATGTAGTAATTATTTACTCCATGCCTAATTATATATATCATGGTTATTCCCTTTGACAATAACTCCACCTCTAGATATAAATGGAAGGAAGAACCTCTCCCACACACACACATCCCATCACCATGCACTGAGGCTTGCACCACCCTACAGAGCTGCAGATGTAGAGCCCAAGAAGGCTCACAGCCCAGGCACCCAGCACTAAGAGGGTGGACCAGTGTCCTAGAATTCCTTAGCCTACATGTACCAATGGCTGCTTTCTCCCAACTCCATTCCCCACCACTAGAACAAGAATGTGACTACACCACTTTGGAACAGCAATTATATTAAGATACTGCCAAGAAACACTTGCTGATGGACCAGTGTACTGAACCAGTACTGCCTTCCAAACCCAGAGCTCAGACTTCTGTGGGCCCAGTGTCTGCTTCCCACGGGAACCCTGGAAAGAAGAGTCCTGAAGTCCCTCTCCTCCACAATCTTTGACTGACAAATAGAGCCAAATAGATTTGAAAGAGAGGAAAAAGTAAACAGCTCAGAACATGACATGTCCATAAAACTACTCCTGTGCAGGTATTCACAGAACTATTTCATCATGTAGCAGTCTTTCCTTCCACCTGGGCTCGGCCTAGGGCACATGGTTCCCATAAGCTGAAAATGAAGCAAGAAGACCAAAGGAGTTTAGGGAATGTGTAGCCTAACACTCCCAGATTCTTAGAGCCAGCGTAACCTAATTGGTCCTCTAATCCAACTATTTTATTTTGCAGAAGAAAACACTATGGCCAAAGGTGTGATTTTCTAAGATTATAATTTAGTTGTGGGGGACTGCCCCATTGAATATGCTCAAATCAGGCTGTAAGTAGTGCAGGCTATAAAGAGTTAACTCCTCCACAATTGGCTTAAGAAGTGACTCAGACCAAACCATATGAGATAACACACAACTGAGGTCAGAGTGACTCTTATCCAAATTCTGTTCCCAGCCTAACACAAGAAGGCTTCCTCTCTTCTTTTAGAAGCCTTGCCTGCATCAGCATGTATCCCTAGCAACTTCATGTAGCCCTTTCATGTAGCTCCTTTACCCCAACTTAACTATGATTGTGTCACCAATAAATATTGGTGGTTCTGGCCTTCCAGGGCCTTTTGCTTCCTCAAGTACTGGTCATCCCAGTTCTCCATCTCTGTCTCTTTAATTCTGTCAGTAAGTCTTTCTTCTCACCATGCATTGTAACACCGAGCAGGAAATTAGAATCTGTTACAGGGGTCTCCAATATCTAGTGGTCTAAAATTTACTCAATGTACTTTCCTTACCTTCCTTTCCAAAACAAATAGCTATAAATTGCCAAACCAATAATAATATTAGTAAGGTAACATTTGTTATGTACTTTCTATTACGAGATTTTGTGCTGGGTACCTTTCATAAATTATTTTATTTAAATCTTACAACAATCCTATGAAGTGGGTGCTACAGCTATTCTCATTTTTCAAATGAAATGAAGTATATTTAGGTCATATAGCAAGTGGGCAGGTGAGCCCATGCCTTTCGCCATATGACCATAAGATCTGTATTCAATGGCATTTGAGACTCCTGTTGTGCCCCTATATACTTCCTGAATCATCCCTATATAAATTATTTTCAGGGTTCCTATAAAAACATATGTGATCATATAGAACCAGGATAACCCATTTCTCCAAAGTATCAGAAAACAGACTGTAGTTGCTTGCCCATGAGTTGGATCTGACTAATTGTTTCTGTCTTCTCTGACCTCCAAGAGAGTCAGATTATTTATAGAAAGGCCAAGTCCACTTGACAAGTCTTGAAAAAACCAACCTTTGGTTTGTACATAAAGAACTTATCAATATGTCCTGAATTTTTTTTCACTCCAAAATATTTGCCCTCACCTCTAGTAGTCACAGACATCCAGCTGTGCCTTTGAAAGCCTAAAGCCACACTTTCACCCAGCTGTCAGCTTCATGGAGCCTAGCCCATGTGCACCAGCAACCCCAGGTCCAGTGGTCCAGAGCAGGCTTTCCACTCACTCCAGAAACAGAGGACTTTCTGTGCAAGAAGTCAGTCCAGGGTATTCTGCAGGGTATAAAGTGGTGGCAGAGATGTCTTGAAATGAGTTTTCCAGACCAGCACTACTCCCCATTGGAGTGCTCAGACAGACATTCTGGTCTGTCTGGTGGTTGGACAGACAGACATTCTCATGTAGCAGTACAGGATAGTGGTCAGAAACAGTGGGCTCTGCAGTTCAACCTGGATTTGAATCTTAGATCTTGTGTTTCCCAGCTGTGATGGTTGGGGTGGAATTTTAACTTGATTGACTTTGAGATCTGCCCCAGGGATTGGTAGAGCACACTTCTAGGTGTGTCTGTGTAAGTCATGAGGGGTAGCCTTCCAGTATACATCTGGTCCTGCCCTTTCCACTCTGGCATCCTTCTGCTCTGCTTCCCTACTGCCACAAATTAAGAAGCTTTTCTCTGCTATGCACTTCCACCATGATGTCTCTCCTTGGAGACAGAAATCATAGACTGAAGTCATGAGCAAATTAAACCTCTCCTCCTTTAAATTGTGAGTGTTGGGTATTGTATCTCAGCAACAACAAAGCTAATATGCCAGCTGAGAAACTTTAGGCAAGTTATTGATCTTTCTGAACCTCAGTTTCTCACCTAAAAAAGAGAAAGAGCAATAGCAGCTACATTATGGGATTAGTGGGAAGATTAAATGAGGTAATATATTATAAGCATCTGATACCATACCAGTCGCATGGTATAACAAATTAGCTGTCATTTTTTAATGTTTTTGTTGCATTCTTCCACCTTTTTTCAATGGAAAGGGAATTTCTTATCTTCATTCCAGGGGATGAAAAAAGGATGGCATGGGAGGAATTAAAAAATTACTCAGAAAATTCTAATTCTATGGCCAGGAATATCTAGGAAATGACTCTAAATCACTGTACAAAGAGAATGAAGCCAATTATACCTGCTTTCCAGTATTTTTTAAGTATATATTTATAGCATGTTTGGATGTTTGTGCTGTATATATAATTAGCCATTTTTCTTCAATATATCCAGTAATTATTTTATCAAACACACATCTGTTTTAATTAAGCATGTACACACTTTACTATACTGTAAAATGTCAAACACACTGTAAAATAGCTCAGAGTACATTAACACATAAAAACAGAAATTCACTTGACTTATCACAAACAGCTGCAAGACGCTCATAGACCCAACCAGCTGCTACTCAACAACTCCCAGGCAAGGGCTGTTCTATCAGGTCCTTCAGAAATTCCCAAGCTGGAGCTGCACTTTCTGTTTTCAGTTCTCTTGCTTCATTGTGACTGTCAGATATAGTATGTGGCAAAGCATGTGTAACTTGGCTGGCACCATGCGTGCCAGCCCATCTTTGGTTTGCCAAGTTGGAGACTCTTTGTGCAGATGATATTTGGATACTTCAAACCCAGAGGGGCTTCAGCTGCCAACTAGTACAACTCCCCTGTTGCACAGATAGAGATACTGAAAACGAGGAGGAACTTAGTGAATGAACTGGGATCATCCTGGGTCATTTGATCCCCAATCCAATATTCCTTCTACCCTGCCAATTTTTAAACCTAGCTGTGCATCAGCATCATCAAGGGTACTGATGTAAAATGCTGATTCCCAGAGCCCAGCTTGACCAAAAATCTTGTACACAATACCTGATGTAGGGCCAAAGAATATACAGTTTAACACAGGTTGCTAATAGAGGTTGCCAGAGCATCCTGTTCAAAGATCTGAAGGTTTACAAGGTCTACTTTTCACAGCATGTCTTCTGGATGGATAGATAGATGATAGACAGACAGATAGATAGATAGGTAGATAGATCTATATATCTTTACATATTTTTTCCTAAGGTTATTCCCATTTCTAATTGGCAGACACTGATAGGACTTTAATTGTCTATAACTATTGACTTGCCAGAATATTGGAATTGGAATTCACTAACCTAGAAATATCCAAATACTTTTCTGAACAGATTAATTAGTGCCAGATTATCACAGATAATCATTTTTTATGGTTTTTCACTCTGGTGACATATATTTTTTTTCTCATTTCCAACTTTGAGAAAATAAAGAAACTCATCATTTGCAACATGGATGATGAATCTAGAGGAAATTATGCTAAGTGAATTAATGCAGATACAGAAAGACAAATACTTCATAATCTCATATTTGTGTAATCTATAAAACTCATAGAAGCAAAACATAGAATGATAATTAGTAGGACCTGGGGGATGAGAGAGATGTTGGTAAAAGGGTGCAAAGTTTTGATTAGAAAGGATGAATAAGTTCTGGAGATCTATCATACAACATGATAACTACAATTATTAATACTTTCATCATATGCTTGAAATTTTTCTAAGGGAACAGATCTTAAATAGTCTTACCAGAAGAAAAAAATAGTTATATGAAATGATGGGTATGTTTACTAGTCCCTTTGGACTGCTCTAGCAAAATACTATACATTGAGTAGCTTATAAAGAACAAATTTATCTTTTACAGTTGTGGAGGCTGGAACATCCCAGATGAAGGTGATGATAGATTTGATGTCTGGTGAGAGCTCACTTTCTGGTTCCTTTTCACCTTTTCACCAAGTCCTTACATGGTGTAAGGGAAGAGCTGGGTTTTCAAGGGCTAATGTAAATCACAAGGGCTTTCCCTTATGATCTAGGCACCTCCCAGCGGCTCTACCTCCTAGTACCCCTTGGGTGCTGAGATTTCAACATGGATTTTGCAGAGATATAAATATTAAGATCACAGCATACACATATATCAAACCATCATGTTGTATACCTTAAATGTATACCATTTTATTCTACTTCTGGACCCCAAATTCATATCCTTCTCACTTGCAAATTGAATATACAAATAGATCATTAGAACAGAATAAAATATATACATATATATATATGCAATTCAATATAAAATGAAAAGTCATTTTACCAAATAATAGTGGAAAAATTAGATATCTATATGGAAAAATGTGAACCTCAACACCATCATGATATCAGATATAATCTATTGATCATAATTTAAACATAAAAACTATAGTTATTAAACTCCCAGAAGAAACCATAAGAAAATATCTTCATTATCATAGTGTAGGAAATATTTCTTAAGACAAGAGGTAGAAACAGCTAACCAGAAGGAAAAAATTGATATACTGAACTGCATCAAAGTTTGAAACTTGTTTATCAAAAAGATTAAGAAAATAAATGGGTAAACTACAGACTGTAAGAAAATAGGTTTAATACATATATTTGTCAAAATATATGTATGTAGAAAATTAAAGAACTCCTACAACTTACAATACAAAGGTATACCACCCAAGACTTGAATAAACACTATCCAGTGGAAGACACAAAAATAACCAATTAGAACATGAGGTCATGTTCAACTCCATTAACCAACAAGGATGTGCACATTAAACATCATAATGAGATATCATTGGACAGCCACACAGATAGCTAGGAAACACTAACACTGCCAGAGGGTGGTGGGAAGAGGAGTGAAGGTAGCCTTCATACAGTGCTGGTAGGACTGCAGCTCATACAGCCACATGAGAAGGTTATTTGGCAATTTCTTATAAAGTTGAACATCTATCTACCCGATGACCCAACACTTCCAGCCTTAAATATTTATCTCTATCTATTTGTGCTGATATAATAGAATGCCTGAGACTGGCTAATTGACAAAGGACAGCAATTTAATCCTCACAGTTTTTGAAGCTGGGCATTCTTTTTTCTGGTAAGGGCTGCATCTTCTGAGTAAGGAACACTGTGACTTCAGATGCCAGAAGGCGGAAGGGCAGGCTAGCCTGCCAAAGGCTTCATGAAGTCTCTTTTATGAAGGTCTTAATCCATTCACAAGGATGGAGCCTTCATAGCCTAATCACCTCTCAAAGGCCCCACCTCTTACCACTATCACATTGGTAGTACCTAAATTCTACAGGGGACATGTTCCTATCCATCGCATATCCCAAGCAAAATAAAGAAAATGTCCTCCCCAGAAAAAGACTACAAGAAGTAGGTCATGGTGCCATACACCTGTAACCCCAGCACTCTGGGGGGCTAAGGCAGGAGGACTGCAAGTTCAAGCCCAGCCTGGGCAATTTAGCAACTTATCAAGATGTTGCCTCAAAATTTAAAATGTTAAAAAGGTCTGGGAGTAAAGCTCAGATGAAGGCCCTGGGTGCAATCTCAAATACTCCTCCCAAAAAACAAGAAAAAAAAAAGGTACAAGAATATTCACAGTAGCTTTACCCATATTCTCCAGAAAATAATTGAAATGACTATGAACAAAACAATGGATAATCATATTACAATATATTTGTATATATTGTACCGTTCAGCAATAGAAAGAAACTATTGATATGTGAAAAATATGATGAACTGGGCTGGGGATTTAGCTCAGTGGTGCCACTGCCTGCCTCACAAGCACAAGGTCCCAAATTTGTACCAAAAAATTAAAAATTTAAAAAAAAATATATATATATATATATGATGAACTTACTGACATGCCTAGTGAAAGCTGAACACAAAAGAGTACAACCGATGGGATTCCATTTATAGAAAGCTGTAGAATGGTGAAACTATTTATGAGAGGGAAAATCAGAAGAATAATTGCCTCTTGTGATGGTGGAATTGACTAGGAAGGGGTCTTTCGGGGCAATAGAAATGCCCTATCCCTTAATAGGAATACATATGATGTTTATGTTTATAAAAATCATCAAAGCATACATTTAACATCTATGCTTTCCATAGCATATAAATTATAACTCAATTTTAAAAGAGGAAAATAAATAGGTAGCAAGGGCTCCAAGTGCTGAGTTAGTGCTTTCTTCTCTTCTTTGCTTTGTTTCTTAACTTCCTTGCCAATGTTCTACTTCCTTGCCAAATAATCTACTTGTACCCAAAGCCTTGTCTCAGGTAGTGCTTCTTAGAAAGTATATGTAAGATATCACTTTTGCTACTGAGTGAGGGATCTGAGATTTGAAAATAAGACTTTCTGATTCCAAAGTTTTAATTCATCATGGTGCCTTCAACACATATCAATTTATTATAATATCAAGTGATCAAAAAGATTGGATTTTTTTAATCAAAAAGGTTAAATGAGCCTCTGTATGTGTGTCACCCTACCTTAACAGAAGACGTCTTCTTTTTTAAGTATTAAACCAGGCAATTCTTCAAGCATTTGAAAAATTAACAATTATGAGGCAATATTCTATGAATATAACATAATAAAACTGGAAGTTAATAACAAATGTTCAAATAAACAAACCAAAAGTAAGCCTTTCCAAATCCTTGAGAACTGAAAAGGAAACATCACTCCTAAATGATGATAGAGTCAAGGCATAAATTTAAAAACATAACAGCAGATAAATATGAGCATATATACATATATGTATGCATATACACATCTATAAGATATGGCTATAGCTGTACTTTTATATAACATCTAGCCACAAATATTTGATACTATTTTAAAAGAAGGTGATATAATAAAGGCTTCTGCTCAAGAAGCTAAGAAAAGAATGACAAAATGTAACTCAAGCAAAGAAGATAATGAAGATAAATAAATATATAAATGGATTTAAAAATAGAAAAACAAAATTGATAAATGATACCAAGACCTAGTTCTTTGAAAATTCAATAAAACCAACAAATCTCTGTGTAAGCTAATCAATAAATATAAAAAGCAACATCATAAAAAATTCATTTAAGAATGAAAGATGATAGAGGAATGCAGCACAGAGAAGATTTTTAAATTATTAGTTTAAAAAAATCCCCAGGTATATACAGTATTACTAAATCTCAATGAGATAGATAACTTTTGGCGGGAAGGTGTGAGTGAGGAAAAACAAAGTGAATCAACATGTAAATTTATTTTTAATTTCCCCCCAATGAAAATTCTGGAGCTGGGTAATTTTGTAAGTAAGATATTATAAATCTTCAAAGAGCGCAAGATTTCCATTCTATATAAACTTCCATTGCACAAAATAATAGAACTTTGCCCAATTTATTTTAGACCATGATCCACACACTTACAAAGTGGCACATCCATACACACATATACACAAATATAAGTGTGCAGAGAAAAATTCACGCAGCAGGTCAGGCTGCTAGACCTTAGAAAGACCTGCTTACAAGATTGGCAGGCCCAGATGTGGTGGTGTCCACATATAAACCCAGCATTTGAGAGGCTGAGGCAGGAGGAAAGCCATGAGTTTGAGGCCAGCCTAAACTACATAGCGAGACACTGTCTCAAAAAAAAAAAAAAAAAAAAAGATTGGTCATTGGCTGGCATGTGGAAGTTTGGAATTCAAGTGGGTTTCTACCCTTTAATTGATAAATGGCCTGCTATGCCTAAACTATTTGTCCAAACAATGTTTGATGCTAACACCAGCTTTCCTTTTAGGAGTCTGGAATTTTGGTTTTATGCCAACCTAAGGCTTCCTGTGTCCTCAGCCTCCAATAAAATCCCTGGATACAGTTTCCTATGAGCTTCCCTGGTAATCATCATGTAGCATGCATTAAATTCTCATTGCTGGGGAAATTAAATCATCCCATGTTAACTCCACTGAAAAGAACTCCTAAGAGTTTGAGCCTGGATTCCCCTGGACTCCATCCCATGGGCCTTTCCCTTTACTGGTCTGACCCTGTATTCTCTTATAATAAGCCATAGCATGAGTGTGACTACAGGCTGAAGCTTACTAATCCTTCTCTCAAATTAACAAACCTGAGGATGGTCAAAAGCATAGGCAATACTTGCTATGTGCAAATACTGAAATTCTATGTAAGAAACTAATAAACAGTAAAAAATAATTTACAAAAGCCAAGTAAGTATTGATTCAGTAAGTATTAATAATCTCGCAACAGAAAGTACACAGTCTAGTAATATAGTAACTCATGTCAACAGTTTTAAAACATGATCTTATCAAAAGAATGTGAAAAGATATTCCATAAAATTTAATATTAATTCAAAAAAATTTTAAACTGAAAATAAAAAGATACTTTATTAACAAGGTCCTTTATCCTCAATATGATGAGGACTATATTCAAATTTCCACCATCATCATCCTAACTGGTAAAATATAGTTCCTAAAGTCATCCCATCTGAAACTGAAATCAAAATGAGAATTTCCATTACAATCACTACAATTAACATTGTCTGGAAATTCTTTGTGAGGCAACAAGAACTGAAATACACAAAAAAGGGAAGAGATATTTGCATGCCTAGAAAATTCAGGAGTTTGGCAAATTACCTGAATGAATATCAGAAAAATATTTTTATCTATATGAATTTTTATCTATATGAAATATTTTATCTGTATGAATATCAGAAAAATATTTTTAAAGTAGCTTTATTATAGATCATTTATTAGTCATTAAATATACAGAACCATAGAACAGCTCCTGCACAAAAGCTGTAAAAACTACACAATATTTAGAAATTGTTTTTTAAAGCAGCACAAGTGGTCCATAAGAAAAATGCTCAAAACTCTATTGAATATGTGAACATATCGAGAGTTACTCTATAGATGGCAAAGCTG
Organism: Heterocephalus glaber; assembly: GCF_053883595.1. NCBI lineage: Eukaryota > Metazoa > Chordata > Mammalia > Rodentia > Bathyergidae > Heterocephalus > Heterocephalus glaber. Next base: position 5,102,958 of record NW_028258153.1, read on the forward strand.
AATAGAGTTAAGATACCAGTTCTCACGTTGGTTCATGATCTTAATAAAACAAGGGACTGGACATACAAACAATGACCAGACCCTATATAAAAACAGAGGTATGATCCACAACTCCCCAGGAAAACAGCCCATAATTCACAATAAACAGCCCAGGAAGGCAGCCCAACATAAGTCAGGCTTGTCACACTAGTATTTCTAGTAAAATTCAAGAAGTTAATCCTAACTTCGGTAACAAGTGACCCTAAATCACTGAGAGTTGATTAATAACTGGCATCTTCTGTCATTCTTGTCTCTGCTTCCAACCTAGGACCAGAGAAGGATAAATATATACCCCCAACCAGTCACCTAGGATACCCCTCCTCTAGTTAGGCTACCTACAGATTCCCCACACCAAGAGCCTCCACCTGGATACATGAAGCCTTCCCCTTCCTCCACTATAAAGATCGCCACTCCTCTGCCTGCCAGCCAGCCAATACACAGGTGATGGTGGCTGACTCCCTTGCTACACAGCAAGCTCAGAATAAGTAACCTTTGCTTTTCTCATTGTATTAACCTTTATTTCCATAACAGTGTAGATGAAAATTCCAATGATATTTTTTTAACCTTGGCAAAATAATTCTAAAGCTCATCTTTAAAAACAAATATCTAAGAATAAGAGAACATTTTTTAAAGTAATAAAAGGATACTAGTTTTGCCATTTTTTAAAACATTAATAAAGCAACATGCAACAGTCAGGGCAGTAATGATCTAAGAAGTGGCAAAGTGACTCAATGAAACAATATACAAACTCAAGCCATTTTATGTATTTAATATAATATAATAAGACTGTTGTTAAAAGTAGAGAAACAAAGATCTGTTCCATCAGCAAAGCTGGGACAACCAGCCATGTAGGAGGAAATTCTATTTAAAACTCCATCTTAGAAACATTTTAAAGTAAATTCTAGATGGATTAAAAGTTAAATGGAAGAAAATAACAGATTAAAACAAAACTATAAAAACATGTAGGTTACTAGTACCTAATTTCTATCCAAAAGGAGTGAAAAAAGTAAAAAGAAAGGATTGTAAACTTATAACTTATACATTGAAAAATAAACAGTACCAAAAATGAACAAACAAAATACAACAAATATCACAAAAACTATAAATATCTTTCATATACACAAAAGACCTTGCTCAAAAGATCAATAGGTAAGTACACAGGGAACATGGAAAAGTCACAAGAGAAAAGATTAATGGCAAGCAAAGAATAATAAAGAAAAATTCAAGTGCAATTTTTTTAGTTCTAAAATTAGTCACTTTCTTAAAAATAGGATTACCCTGTACTGATGAGGTAGAATGAAAAAGAAACTCACTGCTGGTGGATTGTAAACAGTATAATCATTTTGAAAAGTGTTTTTTGGCAGTGCATACAAAGAATTTGAAAATATTCCTATCAGTCAAGCCATCTAGTTTAAAAACAGGAACAAAAAAAGCCATGGAGCAGGACTATCTGCACTGCTATTTATAATCACAAAGAAGTGGGAATAACTGAAATGGTTCAGAATGGGCATTAGATAAACTAATTGTGGCACATTAAAAGAAAATGTTATTCACTTATTTTTAATATTTGCAAAAACTTTTTGGTAATATGAGGGAAATGCTATGTCAAATATTAAACTAAACAGCAAAAAGACATAAAAGTATTAATTCATTCAGAACCATATGATCTCAGTTATGTAAACAATTTAACAAATATATATCATATATACATATATAAATATGTGTGTATATGTGCCAAAATGTTTTTAAAATATTCCTTATAGATATATTATAGATATATAGATACATTATATATACGACAAAACGTAACTTGATTGTCTCAGAGTATTGGAATTTTGAGTTACTTTTCGATTCTAGAAGCTTTTCGTCACTTTTTCCACTTTCTATAATGAGCTAGGGAGGAAAAACTTGGCTTAAAAAATAGAAAATAGTTTGTCCAAGTTTTTTCTCCCAGTGAGCTGTTAGAAGAGATTTTTTTAATGGATTTAAAATAAAATGATATCATGTCTGTTGGTGCCTGGAGCAAAGGGTAACCTGATTAGATACTGCCAAAGAAGAAAGGCTCCATAGGTAGATGTACCTTCCATTCAGGCCAAGGTGACCTTGGAAAAATCTCCACAACCTTTCAGAAACTGCCTGCTCTTGCCACGTGCAGCAAAAGGTGGGCTGTTAATCCCAGGGAGCACTGAGCTCTGTAACAGTTATAAGAAGTTTCCAAGTAACCTTTCTTTTTTTAACTTTTTGAAACCAGTTACACAGAGTTCCATCTACCATTTGCAACTAGAAAGGCCTTTTAAACCCCCTGAATTTGCCCACATGCTGTAGAAACCACTGTGAAAGGGACATCCTGTAATTCAGTTTCATCAAGGAGAAAGCCCAAGCACAGCCACATAATTCAGAACAATGGATGAATCCAATCAATAACCTTGGCATCTTTTTGAATCTTTATATAATTGTCCTTTTCTCTCCTGGGATATGTATTTGGTTCATCTTCCATGGGGAAGCCTGCAGCAGGCTTAATCATAAAATAACTGTACAGATCTGCTCCCCAAATGTCAAGTGCAAAGTCCATTATCTCTTGTTTTTCTACTCAGTCACCCAAATCTCTAGTTGCCTTACTAGCAACTAATTTCTCCCTTTTAAGACTCCTCTCACCCTCTGAGAATCCAAACTGGCTGAGAACACTTCTCCAGGATGGTGACTCATAGGCTGGTAGCCACATAACTTTGTCGGAACATCACCCACTTCCTCAGTGCCTAGCTCATCCGAGGGAGCCTCCACGTTGGGTCCCCAAGAGTTAGTTCCTTGTGCTTTGTTCACAACTGTGGCCACATCCAGCTGCCACTTCGGCCCAGAGATTTTGTTTAAAGGAAGGCAAAGATCTACTAACACAGACTCCCAGGTGGGCCCAAAGCCTCCCCTAGGATCTACATACAGAGGTCTTGACTTAGCTTCCCAAACCTTAAAATGCAAAGACCCTAAGTAGATAAAATTTCCTGTAGACACAGGGGCTACTTTTCTAAAGTGGGCTCTGGGGAGCTTCCTCTTAACTCTCTGACACTGTCCAAGTGATTCCAGTTACCCATGGACCACCTGCTCTTCTGAGGGTCACCTGCATGGGTTTTTGGCACAGGAAAAGATACAACACACAGTGTACCTCTGCTCCACTGAGAGGCATTCCATAACCATAACCAATCACAGCTGTCATCATATCCCCACTTACAAGTATGAAATCTGAAGCTCAAAGTCTTATCTAAGGTCACATAGCTAAGTTCCCTTTTAGAGTTATCTCTCTTCCTCTCTAAGCCTTTATCTTCTTCTTTCCCTCCATCTCTTCTTTCTGCTAGTCATCTTCCTCTTCTCTATCTTGACATTCATCAATATTCATTGAGAACAAATACTAACTCAATATTATACTAGGACACAGATGAGAAATGAACAAGACATTTATCCATGCTCTCAAAAAGTTTGTAATCTAATTATAGAAACAAGATTAGCAAAAGACATGAAGCAGTCTTAAACAATTAGATTCTAATTTTATTTCTACTTCTCATTTGTTCTCCCTCACAAATCCCACTCTCCCTTGTCTCTTCTATTTAAAAAAAGTTGACTTTTTTCACATTTCATGTGATATATATATATATTATACAAAGTTTGAATTACATATTGCAGTTTATAGCATACTAATAAAATAAATCTGTATGTTTTTTCTGATCTATTTAAGAAATAAAAGTGGCTGCCTCTTACTATTTAAGATAATTTCTTTGTCTAGCTGTTTCAAAATGGACAGCTTTTGCAAGACTAAACATTCTTCCAATAGAGAAATGCAGCAACAATAGTGCAATCATCAAAGGCACACTTCTATGGGCAGGGCTTTAGTTTATAAAGTATGGAGCTGAGGACCAGGAGCTTCAGGGCCTTGATCATATAATACTACAGAGGGTTAAAGGAATTCAGAGTCTGATCAAGGAAAAGGTAACCCACAGTTTCATTGGGAGGCACCTGGACAAGTTGCATGAAAGGAGAATCTCCACACCATGAGATGTCCAGAGGGAGCTGATGTCAGAGGGGAGGTCTGGAGGGGAGCTTATGTCTAGGCAATGTTACTCTTCAGGATGGTGGAGAGCAGCTAGGAGATCTTCCACCCACAAGGCCCCATCTTTCAATGACCAGCAGGTGCCCGGTGAAGTTTCAAGAGGCATGCAAAGCAAGGAGGCCCTACATGGCTAAAAATCTGCTTAGTTGGGCTAATTTTCAAATAATTGAATATATAAAATTTTGAATTTGGTACCAATAGTCTTTTGACCAACAGTTCTCACCCTGCAGTGAAGACATAAACAATTTAGGGGCTGATACACACCAGTCACCTTGGCCCATTTAGATAACATATACTTACCTATTCAATATGCTGGTGCCCACAAACCCCTCAGAACAGACTCCCATACCTGCTCTGGGTGGCTACCTCATGCTCACCTCTCCTCAACCCCTAAAACACAGTCTGACTTCTATCCACTGGGTGATCCGGTGAGAGAAGTGGCTCCTACTGAGGAACTTGGGATGGACCCTCCACCTGAGAGTGGGCAACAGCAACGGATCTGCCTGTCAGCATCCAGGATCCCCTGTGTATCCAAAACAGGAGAACAGTGACCTATACCACTCTGATCACACTGTGTAAATGTACAGCCCTTCCTGGCAGGTCTCAGATTCAAAAGTGGACTTTTCCTCCTCTATTTACATACACCCCTGTATGCGGACTATTTCTAAACTATAGGCAAAACTGTAAGCTTAACATTGGAAAACTAACATTTAATTGTGAGATTCTTCTCATGTTAGTCAAGGTCAGAATGCAGACATCATGGTAAATTTTCTCAAAACTTTCTTTTAAAATAAATCCTTTGCATCTAATGCCATCTGATGCTAATTGGTAAGGGAAAATTATTCAGCCATAATACATTTAATGCAATGCTTAGTAATCAACATATTTTTAAAACATTATTTCTTTTGACAGAATCACTACAAGGAGATTAAAAAAAAAAAAAAAAGATGTATCAGGTAAGCCAGTAGCTCAATGATACAAAATTATTTCTGTAATGTACTTACTAGGAGTTAGCCACCTAATGGACCCTCTGTGACATCCCTTGGAAGAAATTGCATGGTTTTTCAGAAAAAACTCTCAAAAACCTAATCCTGATAACAGTGTAAAAGAAGCTAGCTCCAAAGAAAGACTAGACCGCCCAGGTTGGGATCATCCCCTTGCACAAAGTGAGCTAAATTGAGGCAATCATCTGAATAATTTCCTCTCACCTCACCTCACTCCCTTCATCTCAAGAAGAACTTCGGAGAGCCTAGAGGAAATGTGTATTTTGTTTGTTATTGCTTTTGGTTTTCACAGTTGCTTAATTATCCAGATAAGTACATTATCTGCCACTGTACCCAGGCAAGGCCAAAGGATCAAGCAACATCATCAAATCTTCACCAGCTACAGGGAGAAATACCCTGCAGTCTTATGCCCAGGCAACAGGACACATTTTTGTCAGTTTTCTTTTTCCCAGTGGGTGAAATTTAACCAATACTTTGTTAGCGAAGGTCTAGTCATTCCCCAGGGGAAAATTACAGGAGTGAAGATATAACCTCTGCCATACCACATATGAGCTTAAAAGGATAGATTTCTAGGTCTAGCCACCGTTTTGAAATTAGGTCTTAAAAGGAATAGGTTTGTTGCTATGGATTTAAGGGACAGAAGGGCCAACATTCGCTTACAGTTCTCAAAAATAACAGCGAGCGGGAATATTTCCATCCTATTACATCTCTGAAGAAGGATAATAAAACAAATTCCCTGTTGGATAAAAGTGATGCAGGGATGGTGGCAAAATGCTATGTGTTTTTGAGATTCATGCACTCGCTTCATTACAAAACATTCTGAAGATTAAAACAGACATAACCAGTAGCTTGAAACTAATAGCAAAGGGCTGGCCAGCCATCACTCTGTCAACTTCTCTGTGACTATTTCCCCTGACAGCTTCTTCCAGGATATTTCAGCCAGCTGTAAAATCTGCCATCTCCTTCATTTCTCTCTCTAAGGAAAAGCCTGCCACAGGAATTTGGTGCATTTGGGCCAACTTTATTAAACAACTTAATCCATCTCTGTCTGCCTAGTGTGGCCTAGGGAGTCCCAATTAATCAATAAGCATTTATTGAGTGTCCTAATGTGCATAATAGTCCTGAGTCAGGTGCTATGGGGCCTTCAAGGATCTAGTTAGAGAAATAGTAGACACTGCCCCATAGCGGGCTGCCCAACCATTTAGGTTAGCAAGTAGGGAAAAGGAAGTTACAAATGCGAGCTCCATGCCCCATCTATATTGTGAATTCCTTTTGTCTGTATTAGTCTGGTATGGCGGCCATAACAAAATACTACAGACTTTAAACAACTGAAATTTCTTTCCTCACAGTTCTAGAGTCTAGAGTTCAAGACTGAGGTATTTATGTTCTAGGACTCTCTTGTTAGCTTGCAGATGGCCAGCTTCTCCCTCTTTCCTGTCCTTTCTGAGCACATACTGTGACACATACTGTGTCCACATTTCTTCTTATTATTAGGATCCCAGTGTTACTGAGTAAGGACCAAATTTTAGTTCAATAACCCCTTTCAAGACCTCCTCTCTAAATACAGTCATATTCTAGGCTGCTAGGAGAGAAGACTTCAACCTACAAAATTGGGAGGACACAATTCCGTCCATAACATAACCCTGCCATGATGGCAGGAGAATGTTAGATAGGACCCTTCTGTTTAAAAACAAACAAGGAAAACCGAAAATTTGACTCAAACAATGAGTTAGGTTCAGTTGTGAACAACATGAGGAAATGACAGTGGCTTAAATGTAACAGAACTTCCTTTCTTACCCTCAAATGGTAAGAAATAGTCTAAGACTGGAATCGTTATCCATGGTGGCAGACACCCATACATTTTCTATGGTTTCCGTGCCCTGCATCACCTCATGGTCCAAGATGACTCCTGAAACCCCAGTCATTTAGTGACATTCCTCTGTGTTGATTCTATTACTAGAAAAACTCTCCCCTCATAGTTGTAAGATGGTTTGTAGCAACATCAGGCCTTATGTTCTCTAAGCTTCAAATCCAGTGGAAAAAAGCAAAAGACTCTTTCCCAGGAATACTAGCAAAGTTATACTTATACTTCTTCATCCTGACTGGGTCCCATGCCAGTTGCTAAGCCCAGGGGAATGTGATGCCCTGATTGCATTGGATCTCAGCGTCTACCCACTACTGGGCTCAGGGTGTGGCTGGGATAGGCCCTGGAAGGAAATTGCACCTGATATTTCATTGGAAGAACAAATATTACAAACCACGGATGTCCACAGACATCCACCCACACATTGCAGATACACACAGTGAGACTTAGGAAGGCGGCAAAGTCCTTCCTCTTTCCACTGCACTGCATTAATAGCTTCAGCACTGAGGATATCATCAGGGAATGGAGCAGGGTGGGAAAGCTCCCTGGAAGAGGTTAATTAACGAAAAACAGATGCCAGGGAAACTGAGATAAGAGCCTAGTGGCAGGGTGGTGACCAGCGGATTGCATATCCCTGTGAGATACCAGGGAACACTCAGGATCAGCCACTGTTGCTGAGCCCCAGTCTGCCAGTTGCTTACATCAGTAATAGGCATTCTGTGGGGGACATGGAAAGTGTTTCAAAACCAAATGGCTTTGGAGAAACCTGTTGGCACCCCTTTGGCGAATCATAGTAAACATCAAAAAATAAAGATTCTAGGAAGTCTTGGAAAAAGTTATGTCATTTGACTTAAACCAATATTTCCCAACTTTTGTTTGTTCCATAAAGTTTTTGTTTGGTTTATTGGTTTATTGAAAACTTATTAAAATCATTAATACTCTGAAAACCCAATGTTCTCTGGAATGCATGCCGGAACACAGGAATTGTTGGTTTAATTTAAAGCTTATTTCCAGGTAAGAAAACTGAAGTCCAGGAAATATAAGGGACATGGCTAATATTCTCTAAGAGGTGGGAGGCAGCTCTGAAACTAGACCCCAGGCATCCTTGTTCCAACTCATTAGTACCCAACCCATTTGTAATAAGTAACATGTGGGTGGTGCTTCTTGAAACACTTTTACGTTTTATTATCTTCTTACATTGAATATGGCCAAACTAAATGTAACATACTCTCATTTAACATTACAGCTCTCACTGGGCAGCAAAAGATCATTGAAGCAGATGAGCGGTTCTTACATCTGTAAGACCTTTATGTGTGTGCACGTATGTCTATGTATATGTGTGTATGCAAGCATATGTGTTTCTGTAGGCTCATGCAGACACCTACACCAGAGGCAAAGGCACTCAGTTAAATTACTTACCCCTACCCATACAATCAACATGGAGCTAGGGACTCTTTCTGTGACCTCCATTTTCTCCATATGCAGTAGATATGCTAATCAGTCAGTCAACAGTTTACTGTGCTCTCAGTACTGTTCAAGGCCTGGTGGGGCACACGAAACAACTGAAAATCAATGCAATGATCACTTATTGAAGATTTACTATGTGTGAAGTTCTGAACTTAATATTACAAGTACAAAGTTAAACAAGCTGTGGATCCTTTCCCAAGAAGTCCATTGAAGAATGTAAGTACTCTGATACATACATACAGTGAAAGCTGAAATGTACTCAGAGACAGAAATAGTAGCTTGTCGGTCTGCTTTGGTGGGGAAGTAGCCTTTGAGCTGGGGTTAATGCATCTAGTCTAATTGCATTGGGCCTAGATGGTGGCAGGACTTGCATTTCTGTAGGTAAGGAAAGTGAAATTCTAAAGGCTGATGGGCTCCTAATTCTGCAACTGAACAAAGGAACGGGATTCTTGTGGCTGAAAATTGGAATCCTCTGGGGAGATTTTAAAACATGTCTAAGGTTCCATTGTGACTAGCTGAATCAGAACCTTGGGGCTTGGATCTTTAGGGTTCTGTTTTCTTTTCCCCACTACCCTCGGGGGATTTTGGTGTGAATGGATTGAAAGCTGCTGTTCTCAAGCTATTGAAGCAGGCCAAATGGACATGGAAGAAGGCCAAGGTAAGCCTGAGTAGAAAGAAACAGGGAAAAGGTTGGACTTTAGGAACATGCTGAAGGAAGATTCTAGGTCCTGATGAAAGATTAGACCTAAGGAGTAAAGAAGAAAGGATCAAAGGCAGTTTCAGAAAATAATAAAGCTCTATGCCTAGGTCTGTTTTCTGCTGCTATAACAGAATACCTGAGCCTGGGTAATTTCTAAAGAACAGAGGTTTATTTGGCTTGCAGTTCTGGATGCTGGAAAGTCGGAGAACATGGTCCCAGCATCTGGAGAGTTTCTTTGCACTGCATCATCTCATGGTAGTAGGCAGAAGGACAAGAGAGGGCCCAACGGGCTTTGATAACAAAGCCACCTCACTGTAAATGACCCAGTCCCTCAATAACGGTAATCCACTAATTCATGACCTAATCACCTCTTATTAGCTACTACCTTCTGTTGCATTGGGGAATCAATTTCCCAATACATGAACTTTGGGGAACACATTCAAACCATAGAACCCTAGAACTGCCATTACAGAGAGTGTGCTGGGCCAAAATGGTAAGGAAGAGCCAGGAGGCTGGGGATATATCACCAAGGTAAAGCATTTGCCTAGCACCCGCATGGCCCTCAGTTCCATCCTCACTCAGTACCACCAAAAAAAAAGGTCAGGAGCCCAGATAGAATTAAATGACACAGATCAGATCTGCCTTGGGTTTTCTCTCCTAATGTGTTGTGAGGTAGAATACTCTGGATTTTAGACTTGGTCCCCAGCCAGTTTTTCATAACACCTCAAAGGACATCATTGTACAGAGAATCCATAGTCATTGCTCTGCAGCATTTTCTTTACACATTCAAGAATGCCTTAAGGTCTTGACCTCACAACTCAAGATGACCCAAGAGCTACTGAGTATTTACTGTGTCTCACAGTAGATATAAATCTTTGGCTATAATATCTCACCTAATCCTCACAACAATCCTGCCAAACAAGCCCAGTGGTTATCTTACTACAAGTTAGGAAACTGAGGAACATGAAATCAAGCAATTTGCCAGAGGTTCCACATCTTATGAGCAGAAGGGTTGACATGTTGCATATTGATTAATCCAGGGCTTTGGTCTGCTTCATTTTCCTCTCTAAACATGTAGATAGTGTGTATAGTTTTCACGGCTCAATTTTTGCTGACTAAATATTATTGACTGAATTTCTATTAGTGTCAGACTGAACTCAGTAACATCCAAGATCCGGTCTGAGGGTGTTTGGAAGCTGATGAGATAGAATCAGGGAGCCCTGGAAGATTGTGCCTGGGGAAATAGGTTATTTCATTCAGTTCTCAGAGCAAGCCTAAAAGAAATTCAGAGAGGTTAAGAATTTTGCTCAAAAAAAAAAAAAAAAGAATTTTGCTCAATCACCACTGGAAAAAGAGTAAAGACGAGATTTGAACCCAGGTTCATCACAGGTTGAAAGCAAATGAGTTTAATCCATATCCTGCATGGCTCCCCAGTGTATCTGGGTCTAACCTAGCACCCTGACCTGACCAGAAATTTCTCACAAATGATCCTCTTAATTTGTTTCTCTCCCACCACCCAGCCTACTACTAGGCATCTCCTAGATCCCTCCCTTCCCACATGCCCCACCTCATAGAGGCAGGAACCAGCTTTGCCTCTGCCTATAGGCCAACTCCCTCCTCAAAAGGCCAGTAAGTGGCTTCAAGTGACAACTGAGACAAATAGCCAGTAACCTACCCTGATCTGTGGAAAACTCGGTTGAGAACAAAAGCCTGAGAAAATCTTCAGTGACCAATTGGAGCAGGAGAAAAATTTCACTTCGGGGCAGAAGGACTACAATTCTGCAAGATCACCATCAAGGTGTAGCTAACTAGTTTTGGTTTCTGGGTCAGAAAGCAGGCGGGTGGGTGTGGCACACTCCAGCTGCTCCATCGTTCCCTGGGTCAGCTGCGTCCAGGCCGGCATGAGGCCAACCAGGGAGGGTCCAGCCTGCTACCAGCTGCTCTATTAAGCCACCTGGATCCCCAAAGAAGAGGGATTTGGCAAGAATCCACTAAGAAGTAGAAAAAAAAACATCTATCTCACCAGATGCAAGGTTAAGCTATAAGCAGAGTCAAGCACCAGACCCCTCTGTTAAGGTATAACCCAGGAAAGTGCTGGGAAAGTAACTGTGCCTGATAGATTTACAACAGCATTTGCAAGACAGCCCATGGATTATAGCCCCAGGCAATGTCAGCAAAATCATCTGTGTCTTTGCTTTTCAACCCACAGTACCTAGTGGTGATGGTTAATTTTGTGTGTTAACTGAGTTGGACTACAAAGTGCCCAGATACTTAGTCAAACATTATACTAGACATTTCTGGGAGTGTTTTTAGATAAGATGGACATTTAAATCTATAGCTTTTTTAGTAAAGTAGATTGTCCCCCATACTATGGGTGAGTTTCATCTGACTAGTTGAAGACCTGAAAAGAACAAGACTGACCTCCCTACACAAGAGGGAATTTTGCAGCAGACAGCCTTGAACCTAAATGGCAACATCGGTGTTTCCTGTGTCACCAGGCTACTGGGCTACCCTGAATGTGGGCTTGTCAACCTCCATTATAGAAGGAGCCAATTCCTTAAATAAATCCTTCCTCTGCATTCATATCCTATCTCCCTGGAGGACCCTAACTAATATGCCAGTCCGGTAGAATCAGCATCTCCTGAGAGCTAGTTAGAAATGTGGAATCTCAGGCTCCACCCTTGACCCATCCAATCAGAATCTTATCAAACCCCCCAGGTGAACATGTACACATTGCATTTTGATAAGTGCTAATCTGAGGCCCCCTCTTGTTTTACAAATGAGAAACTACTTCTGAGGAAATCAAGACATAGTGCCCTGGTTCTGTACCAGACAGTGGGAGACCTCCAGTAGGTAATAACTCACATTCCTATAGCTCTTTCACTTATGTTTAATCGTTTTTTAATCCTCTTGACGGTTGAACTGAGTAAACAGACCCAGAATATCCCCATTTACTTAGAAAGAAGTTGAAGCTCAAGAACAATAAATAACTTGCCCAAGGACATAAAGAAACCAGCAGAGCTACACTTCTGAGAAGGATGCTATGGTTTAGGTCCAGAATGTCCTCCAAAGCCCTTGTGTGTTCAGAGGTGAGGTTTTTTGAAGGTGATTGGATCATGAAGGCAATGTAGTTGATTTACTGTTAGGAGGTGGGTGGGGTCTGATCAGAAGAGGCGAGTCCTTGGGCGTGACCTGGAAGAGTAGATCCTGTCTCTGCAGCTCCTCCATTCTCTCTCTCTGCTTCCTGACCACCATGATGAGAGCAGCCTCCCTCCACTGTGCCCCTCTGCTATGCTGCTCCGTGTTGGAGCCAGCCCACTGTAGAGTCAAGTCTGAGCCAAAATAAACCTCTCCTCTTTTAAGTGTGGGTGTTGGGTATTTTGTCCCAGCAACAGAAAAAGTGACTAAAACCTAGAGATCCTACCTCTTTTTGCCCAGTGTTCTAGGGCAGGAATTTGCAGACTTTTTCTGTAAGAACTAGATAGCAAACATTTTAGCCTTTGTAGTCCACAAAGTCTAGTCTCCATTGCCACTATTCAGCAGAGGAAAACAGCCATAGATAATAAATCAAAGAGCATGATTATGTTCCAATAAAATTTTATTTATAAAATCAGGCAGCGGGCCAGATCCATTCCTAGGCTGTAGTGGGAATGTTTTTTAACATCATCTTGATCAATTCAGAAGACAATCTCTATACTTGCCTTCCTATCCTATTCCAGAGTTGTTGAAAGAAGAAAGAGGTTCCTTGGGGGACAAAGTCCCTCCCAGAATCTCATACAGCAAATGATATTCGTCTGGGGGAATGCAAGGCTTTTATCTAGGTCCAGGTTATTGGGGGTGGGGTTTTAAGCGAAGCAAGACAGACAGCACCAGGAATGCTGTGTACAGCTGCACAGGAGATGCCTGAGCAAGCCCCAGCGGGTGCCCAAATCCTTCCTACCTGCTGCTGGGCAGGTGAGAGCTTGGCTGGGGTTGTACCAGCCAGAAGAGAGGCCTGTCCTTTGCTAATTGCTCTGTCCAGAGAGGGCACTTTCTACAAGCTCCCTCCCAGAGGGTGCACCTTTCTACTCTGCATGAGGGAGCAGCAAACTTGGTAACTCTAGGTCACACCACAGGCTGAGCTCCTCCTCCCCAAACATATCCTGCAGTTGCAGAAAGGGCTCGGGAGACAAAAGGCAGGAAACTCCAGTAAGCAATGTCTGACTCAGGAAACAAAGCTGGGCACCATCCTTTAATGTTTGCATTCATTAATGTTCCTGTCAATTTTAAACACTAGGGTAGAATTTCCAGACTTTGCAGATCATTTAAAAGCTTAAGGGATTATCAAACCAGTCATTTAAAATGACATTTTCACTGCGCAAATATTATTCTATTAAAGAGCACACATGGCACAGGCCACGATCAGCTTTGGCAGGGTTACAGGCCTTCCTCCATTGCAAACCCCACTGTTTCCTCATAAAGCTGTCAAGCCCCTGCTTAATGAAACATATATAAATGCAATGATGTTAGCCATGTCACAGAAAGCTAATTCATTTTGGCTTTTTCCCATTGCACTACCCTGTGAAGGCTTTTATCATGGCATCCTCTGAGGATCACCCCCAGCAGGTCTGCCATGGGCCCAAGGAGATGAAATCCAAGAAAGTGTTTAATTTCCAAATGGGCCAAGCATCTTAAATAAATAAATACCCAACAGACCCAGGCTGAGTGTTAGGGCAACAGATACAATGCAGACTATTGGGGTTTTATTAGGAAAGAGATACAATAAGATTGATAAATAATTCTGATCTCTTCACCAGTTCCTTTGACCTGATATAGCGGCTAACTAGTTTGCAAGACGTAGGTTTCCTCCTTTAATTATAAAGTGAGAATCTACTGGCATGATCAGCATTGAGGAAAACCTTTTTTATAAGCTACTTCGCCAGTTGTCTTTCTAAAAGCATATACGTAGGGTTTTTCCAGCTCTGCCTCTCTCTTCATTTTCTGCATTTGCTCATGGAGTCTGAGAGGAACACACAGGGGCCTTCTGGCATTTTCCCTAACATTCTAGCAAGGTAAAAATGACTTAGATGGAAAATGTGGAAGTTTTCACAGACCCAGAAACCTCCAAAGCTCAAACCTTTTTAGGGAACAATGAGGGACTGGCAAAGTGATCAACCCCATGAGAATCCAGGAAGCCTAAGAGGGTTACTCCCCAGCTGTATTATTAGAGGTTCCCGGACTGGAGGTATCTGAAAGGCACTTCTTTTTAAGGTAAATTCTAGATGTAACTTTTCAGGAAAACAACCATTTCCAGCAACTCTCTTTTTGCCACAAAATTACTTCTCTGAACACATGTCCCTGAGGAAAATTCACAAATTGGTCCAAATGCCTGGATGTCACTATTTTCAGCTGCAGAAATCTGCTTACTTCGGTAACAACCTATAAATACTAAGCCACTTGGGAACGTCTCGTACAGCAGTTCCACCTGTGACTAGCTTTTGGCCCTTGAGGCTGAGAAACAAAACCTTTGTGGGGGAATCAATGAGAGCAGGGCATGTTCTCTTCTCTTCTACTAGCTTTCCCTGTCTGTTTTCCCCCTCCCAACCATCAGCCCAGACACACCCACACCCCAGTGCCCTGCACTGCCGGGCCCTGCATCAACACCTGATTCCAGCTTCCTCTCCAGGGACGGCCTGGCACCTCAGCAGGAATGTTGGGGACCAAGGCCCATAGGGAAATGCCTACTCAACCTACTTCTCACTCTGGCCACTCCCACCCTTCTAGACCAGCATTTCCCGGGATGCATCTGGGAATTCTGAAGCAAAGAGCCAGATACTTTGGGAAATTATTTTTTTAAGAGTAAGACTGTAATGTTTTCTAAGTGGTTCAAAACTAATTTTGTGTTGAAGGCTCCAAAAAGTCCTTCAGTAAAGATACTTGTTCGCTTTCACTGAACCTAGCATTTGGCAATCTTATTTGACTACTGAAAACCACACTCAAGAAACATGCATTACCAAGAAACACAATGTTGGAAACTCTGATAGGACTCTGATTAAACACAAACTATCACAAGGAAAGAAGCCCTAAAGGCACCAGGTTCACAATCCCAAAACAGTGCATTTTCAAGTCAGCATGGGAGCTTCTAGGCAATGGAGCAATATGCTAGCCTATAATAATTCTGACTTCTCAAAAAACAACAAGCTGTCCTTTCTCCTCCATACCATTAACTCAAGCAAATACCACGTGGTGTGTGCAGCTATGTACAACTGACACAAAGGCATTTGTGCACCGACTTTCCAAACCATCATAGGGAGAGGAAAATTTGTTACTGGGAAAAAACCTAATTCCACACTGCCAACACCTATAGTCTTCCTCTACTACAGACTTGGTGCCTGTGCCAAAAATCACTCTCAGTTCCCTTTTTAATTCTTCCCTCCTTTATCCACTAAGACTGGGGGAAGATTATTTTGATTGGAATTAGACAGCCACCTGCAGCTCGATCTTTAGCTGTTATTAGTGTTCTGTTTAAGCCCTTTCACAACAAGCTCAATGAAAAAGACAGTGGACTTTTGAAGTTGCCCAACACTATCTTTGGTGATTTTCTCAAGTCAACAACCTCCATACCAGCCAGACGTGCTGGCTCAGGGAGGTGATAATCTCTTCCCCAGGGTTGTGGTCAGGAATTAAAGGATCTGGGATAAATTACAGAAGCAATTTCTGCCAAGAACTCTCTTCTCCTTGATCTCACCCTGTACTTCTTTAATGTATTCTTATTTTACCACAATGCTCAGGTGCTTTTCCACTATCGGGCTCCTAAATTCCCCCAATAACTCAGAGCCTTGTGTCTTTCCCGAGCATTACATCCACTCAGAGCTGGGTGTTTAGGTGCAGGTTTCAATTTGGAGAAGCACCTCTAACCAATACTGACTTAAAATTATCCAGTTACCTGCTACTTCGATGGAGAACACAAACAGTCTCCCCTCATTTTAGAATCCCTAGCACTCCAACCTCTGACATCCAATGCACTGGTAATAACAAGCCTTTGCATTTGCCTATCCATTTAGAGTTACAAAGGGGCTTTACATACAAATTTTCCATTGATAGTCACAAGGTATTGTCACCATGATTTGGGGACAAGTCCTATGGGTGCTTATTAGACAAGTGACTGAATAGCTGATTGAACTTTGGTTCTATTTTTCTGGATCAGTAGCTGAAGGAGCTCAATCAAGTGTGAGATGCTCCCCATGAAGAATAACAAAGAGAGAGGATTCAAACTTCTTTCCAGTGGCTTAAAACAGAGATTATAATGCCAAAGTTCTAAGACTCTGCTGAGCCCCTTAATTCCTGCTTAGCTACAGCAGAGACCCATTCTACCAACATCTAATTTTGCTGCTTTTCTGGGGTTGCATAGAGATTGGCAGGTTTCTGTTTCTTGTTTATTTGTTTAATTTGTTTTCTAACTAGTGAGTACCCGTCTTCTCTACAGCTAACATTTTTCTCTCCATAGATGAAAGTAAAACTTATTATTAGAAGAGTTAAAACAATAACAAGCTCATAGGTAAAGCTCCTATGGGAGGGAATCCACTAGTATTTAAATCCTGCCTTGGCCAGGTTGGGTCGCCTTAACATCTGAGAGTTGATTTCCTTATCCATAAAATGGAGATAACAATGGGATCACTTTATAAAGTCACTGTAAGGATCAGAGGAGTTAATAGACCTTTCCTACCACTGATCAGCCCTAGATGGCATGTTATTACTATTTGTTGTGTTTGAGTTGCTAGAAAATAATAATAAATGAGAAATCTATTCTCTTAAGCACAGTGAGCATCTGCCAGACCTAAAAGCTGCTGACGGCTGTCTTTCAGTTGTCATGAAAATTCCTTTCCTTCCCTTAGAGAAGCACCAAGTAATTAGAAAATTACTTTTGCACAACAGTAATGATATGTTGATGAGTTCAGAAGACCCAAGCCAGAATTCTCCTTCCTGAAATACATAAGGCAGGGTGCTATAATTTGAATCTTGAACGCCCCTCAAACGACCATGGGTTAAAGACCTGATCGCCAGCCTGTGGCACTACTGGGAGGTGGTAGAAGCTTTGGAAGATGGGGCTTGGCAGAAGGAAGTTGGGTCATGGGGAAGGGGGTTTGGAGGGGACATTGGAACACTGGTCCCTTCCTCTCTTTTTGCTTTTTGGCCACCACTGGGTGAACAGGCCTCCTTCACCACGTTTTCTCCATGATATACTGTGTTGCCATAGGCCCAAGGCAATATGACCAAGAGACCATGTACTGAAAGCACGGACCAAAATAAATTTTTCCTTTGTTAAGGGACCTTCTCCGGTGTTTGTCACAGCAACAAAAATCTAACATGTGGGGAATTCACATGTGACACATATCTCCCAAGTCCCCCCCTTATCCTGACCACAGCCACGTAACAAATACACTGCCATCTCCATTTCACATCAGATGTAGGCAGGCTCAGGACATGAAGAACTTGTCCAAGACTCAGTGGCCTCTAAAGGACAGGCAAAGGATATGAACCTAAATCACACTGACTCCAAAATCCATCCCTTTCCTTTACCCCCACAAACACATCAAAGGAGACTCACCAAAGAAAATTGTTTCTGCTGCATGGGTTGGTGAGGGAAGGCAAATATCAGGTAACCCCAGAGAAAGATCTGTTAATATTGTTTTTATGCAAATTTGCTATTCCCTAGCACCACCTCCCTATCCCCACAATCATTAAATTAAATTAGAGAGGAGGAAAACCAGGTGGGGTGGTGCACACCTGTAATCCTAGCACTCTAAGAGGCTGAGACAGGAGGATTGCAAGTTCAAGCTCAGCCTGGGCAACTTAGTGATTTAGCGAGACCCTGTCTCAAAATAAATAAAAAGAGTTGGGGATGGAGCTCAGTGTGAAGGCCCTGACTTCAATCCCCTATATCTTCCAAAAATGCTAGGGAGAAGGGAAGTAAAGCTCGAGTAGAAGCAGTCTGTATAGTAAATTACCAAGCTAGACAGATGTACTCACTGCATTTGCTAAATCCCCATGCTGTGATACTTCAGAAGTGTCTCGAATACTGAAAGATCTTCTGGTTCTAAAGAACCAGAACAGTGATAGTAATGAAGGCAGAGCTGAGAAACAGCTAGCAAGAGGCCTTGCTTGTGTTTTATTTTAGTTTTCTATTAACCCTGCAAATGACAGGCAAGAGCCTACTTGGTCTTCCTAAGAAATATATAGGGAAAAAGACTTCAGTCAGTCAATCTGCAGTGCCTGGGAGCAGATCATTGTGGGGTAGCAGGGACCTTGGGGAAAGGGGTCCTCAGAGGCTGGGACAGAGCCTCGGAGCTGGGTTGCTCAGAAGAGGGCTGAAAGGTCTGTCCTCTGCACCTGCTCCTGTTGGCCTCTGTCCTGACTCACAGCTGTGAGCCAGAGCAAAGGCAGAATGGGCAAGACAGCAGGTGAGTGGTTCAGTGGGTGGTTTTCACAGGGGTGCTACCTGCCAGCCCCATGCTGTGCCCCCATGGGAAGCTGCATGGCGGGTCCTCAAAGGTCAGGGCAATGGGGAGAGCTCAGTCCTCAGAACCAGGCAGGTCTGGCATTGGATCTTGGCTCAAACATTTACTAGATGTGAAGGATACAAACAATTACTTGACTTTCACCGATTTTAAGACTTTTAAACTTTGCATTGACTGATAAAGCAACCTGGGCCACACATCTGCAACACTCAGTGAGCCCTTCCCTGACAATGGGGCCCTAAGGCAAGAAGATGACCATGCCATGCAAGACTAGAGCTGTTACCCAAGTAGTACAACACACTCACAAGGAAGAACTCAGCCAGGCCCATGTGAAGCTGGAGCCACAAAGCCTCTCTGTACCAAGCATCTACTCTCCTGTGGCTCTGTCCCCTCTGTGAGCCAACAAAAAGGTTAGTCCAAGGGCATAAAGCAAGAAAGGATGCTCTTTCCCCTTCTGGGCTTTGGACCATTCTTCATGTGTCCTTTTGGCCTTGAGGATGCAGAGTCATTAGCAAAGGGAAAGAATAAATAGCTCTGAAGGAGAGCAGTGGGCATTCCATGGCTTAATTCTGCTGTCTGAATCTGCTAGAGGTCAGAGAGATGGTAAGCAAGGGGGCCTTGCTTTTCAGGGGGCCTTCGAGGAATTGGAGGTGATACTACGGAAACAATGAAACTCACAAGGAATAGCTGCAGAGAACTAAATGCCAAAATGAAGAGTGTGCCAACCCCAAGCATGTCAAAGGTTCTAGAACAAGAGGAAGCCCCACAGTGAGGGGTGGGGGGGATGTCATGAGCAAGGCAGTGACTGGGCTTCACCTAGAAGTTCCTAATGCAGTTTGGAATTTTAAACAGCTGCTCTGAACTTCTTCAATGTTACACCTCATCCTAGGGCAACATATTTGTGCCACAGATCTCTTTGTGGTGTCTCCTTTCCATATATCTGTCACAGATTACATCTCTGATGCTGCGTGGTTGAGGAGAAAGGCATGCCAGTCCCAAGAGCCCAAACAATTCCCAGCATCACCCTGGTGCCTCTTGCCCAGGGAGCTAGAATCAGGTCTCAGCCAGGTATGGATTTATAGGCCAGGTGCCTGCCATGATCAGACTGCCTGAGCATTGCCACACAAAGGCCTGGCACTGTTTGGCTTCTGTTTTAAATCAGCATAAGCACTTCTCAAGGCACGCCTTTGTATTAAATTGAAAAAATAAAATTAAAAGAAATCTACCTGGTGGCCAATAATATGCAAAGCACCTCTTCCAGCCTCTTTCTGCTCTGTTTTATTTTGTAAAGCTTTTTTGGGAGCAGACAAAAGCGATGCTGTGTCTTCCCTACTAAACAGAGAGAGTAATAAGTGCAAGAGGAAACACATTTAATTGTCTGCCCCTTCACAGCACAGTGACCTCATTTGGAACATTGCTGTTTTTCTGGCGGCTGGAATGTGAGCCTGATTTCTGGATGGGAGGATGGAGCCCAGCTCCTAACAGCAGCTCAGGCCTCAGTCCCTTCCTTTTGTTCACCTGGCAAAGATGCCGGATTCAGAGCCCTTGGGTCTTGCTGCAAGTCTCATCTACTGCAGTTAGTAGGATGAACATAAAGTGAGAGTTATCCCCAAAGGGCTGAAGGTCACGGTACAAAAGATGAGATTTATAGAGAGTTTCCAACAGCTCCATTGGCTCCAATACAGGAAAGAATGCATGTGTCCCAGTGGCAAATTCTGGTTGTTTTTTTCTTCCAAAGAGATGTATGAAATGGCAAGCAAGCACTGGACACAGTGCCAGTATTGATAAGAATGAATAATCCCTGCTTTTATTGCTTATAATTTCTTGAACTTTAACTGTTCATCACCCTAAATTTTATTTTTATGCTCATGATAACTCCAACCCTAACAAAGCACTTGGGTGAAGAATCATATTTTAAGCAACCTATCTAAATATGCCTAGGGCTTCCTCATATTCCTATATCACTTTTACCACTGGTAGGTGGGACCAGCATGTGAGCTATCATCCTAATTGTTAGTGACCTGGAATTCAGACAAGCTGAACAGAACAAATTAAGTTAAAATACTAGGTGTAAACAAAGCCCTGTGTTTCATTCCACACCCCAGGAAGAACTTTGAGTAAGAGTAGCACCCCGAGCGTGGCAGATCCAACCATCTCCTTTCTCACGCACGCTGAGGATGTCTCCACATCTGAGGCCTTTATCTCAGACCAGTGGCTTAATAGGAAGAACTCTGAATTCAGTCACAAGTCTCTTGACTATGACCTTGAGAATATCATTTTATTCAGGCACTAAGTTAACCAAACTAAAAGCTACTGACAATGATCAGGGGTCTCCCGAGTCCCACTTCACACATATGTTCACATTACTGGTTTCTCTAAAGAAGACTGGGAAAACCTTAGAAGATATGAGGGCCAGGAAACCTATGCTTTTCTCTCACAGGCCAGTTTAGAGTCTAAAACAAATGCAAAGAAAAGCCTGCTACAAAGGGCTCTGGGTTACTTCTCTCACTTGAGAAGGCTATTTATTGTGATGTTGGGGAAGAATTCACATTTTACAAGGACCAACTGAGCCCCAGGCACCTCAAATACATCCTCCTATATAGAAATCCTCTAAAGTTGGTGTCATCATCACCCAGCCTTATTTTGCAAATGAAGAGACAGGGGTTTCACTATGTTAAGCAATTGTGAAGGTCACTCACCTAGAGGTGGTAGCTGCTAAGGCCTGTCTAACCTTAAAGTGGGTGATTCTTGCCAAAGTGTCATTACATATTAAAAGGCTTTGGGGCTGGGGATTTAGCTAAGTGGCACTGTGCTGGCCTCGTAAGAGCCAGGTCCTGAGTTCGATCCCCAGTACTGCAAAGATAGATAAATAAATAAATAAATAAATAAATAAATGGCTTTGTAAATTAAGAAATGCAATGAAAATCTAAAGGATTATAACCTGAGAGTCATTTTACAATACCTGAGATTTTAGTAGTAGCTGACTTAATTTCAGAGCTTCCCTGTTAACATCCTCTCTATTTAATATTGTGTTGCTGATAGTAGATACCAACTAAACTACACAAGCAACTCTGTGTTTTTTAACTGGAAAAAAAAAAAACAGCCCCAGAGCACTGGCCAGTAGACCTTTGATTTCATGATGGGCTTGGCTTGGTGGCATGAAGACATCCAGTTTAGATTCTAGTCTCTTCCCTAACATTATATAGAAGACCTCACATGGGATCCACAGTCTGTGAATCTCTGGAGGACAAAAACCCTACCTCAATTATCCATGTAGCACTAAGACCTACCAGATATCTGCCACACAGTGGACTTTTAACACAGGTTTATTTAATGGATGGATGGACAAATTAATGGAGTGATTCTGAGTACAAAAGAAGAGTTGTGGAATAGAAAGCATTGCACTAAAAATTTGAAGATCTATGTTCAGGTTCTGGCTCTGCCATTAATCAGCTAAGTATATCTGCAAGTCAGCAAAACTTCTTTGCATCTATACCGTTCTCTATCAAAATGGTGTAAAAAAAAAAAAAATACCACCCAGTCCATTTCAGAGAGGTGCTGTACCAAATGAAGCAATATTTTTAGATAAGATTGGTTTAAGTCTATTCCAATATGTTACACCATTTTATTATATAGAATCAAGGAATTTCAGCTTGTCACAGCCAAAGCTATTGCTTTTACAGATGGGAAACTGTAGCCCAAAGAGAAGACAGACGCCTCTGCCTTACTGATGACATATTGGCAAAATTTGTGAGTGTCCTTGTCATAGTTGGCAGGGTTTCTTCAGACTAAGCCTACAAAAAGCTTGTGGATGGCCCACAAGCTGTAGCAAAATGTCTTGATATACACTTCAGAAGTATTAAGATTTGGGCAATAAGGCTCTTGCTGCATGTCTGTCTCTGTCTTCTGGAGTTATGTGGAACTGTTAAGCAGAGTTTATCATAATATGGGAAACAAGGTCCCAGCCTAGTCATCCAGTTTTCTCAGTGCCTAAGTAGCTCTCCCTGCTGGCCCCAGTTTCTCCCTCCAGCCTCAGTCTCCCACATTCCTCCAGGAGAGTCTTTTGTCCTTCTACCAGGCTGGTCTCCTTACCACCTTCTGAAATGCTGTGCTAAACGCTTTGACTCCAGCCACATATTCTTCCCACTTTCCCCTTCACCCACCTTGGTGTCCAGCCCACATTTCTCCATCTAAATACCATTCATCCTTAAGAAAGAGCTCAAGTCATCATGTCATCACTGACTACCCCAATCTACAGGGTCTTTCTTTCTTTCAACCAGCCTGCACATGGATATACGTTGTGGGTTGAACAGTATTTTCTAAAAATATATACTGGATTCTTTACCCGCAGTAATTATGAATATGAACTTATGTAAAAATAGGGTCTCTAGAGATATAATTAAAATGAAGTATAACTGGATCAAGGAGGGCCCTAAATCCAAAGCCTAGTGTTCTTTTATGGAGAGAGATTGAAGACACAGAGGAGACTGGATTATATTGGCTCAAGCCAAGGACCACCAAGGATTACTGGCAACTACCAGAAGCCAGAAAAAGCAAGGAAAGCTTCTTCCCTAGAGACTTTGGAGTGAGCCCAGTCCTGCCTCCATCTTGCTTTTGGATGTCTGGTCTCCAAAACTGTGCAAGAGTAAACTTCTATTATTTTAAGCCACCAAGTTTGTGGTACTTTGTTACACTGGCCCCAGGAAATTAATATACCATCTTAGATCATTCACTGGGCTTGTAGATATGACAAGTCACCACTGACTCACCATGTGATGTACTACCAGTCCCCTTCTTGTGAGCTTCTCATAGGCCTGTGAACTGCCTGAGGACAAGAACTATCTCTCAAACATCCCTTTAACCTCCCTCATAGCAGGTACCCCATAGTTTTATTACTATAACCTCAAGCACAGTGACCACAGACATTCCATCAGAAACAGGGGCTGCATTAGAAATGTCACTTATTTCTACTCAGATTCAACAAGTTCTAGAAACATAATGAAGTAGAAGTGGGTGATGATTTCTCAGAAAAGATAACCATTTTCCAGCTGCAACTCAATAGGCTCAACCTATTTTAACAAACTTACCTAAATCTTTACCTTACACCCTACTGCCACAAAAATCTATACCAATGCAATCCAAATGCTTGTCCTTTCTCTCTGTCTCTGCCAGGCAGGCCACCTTCACCTTATCTTCCAATGTGTTATGGCCTGTATCTAGATGTCACCCCAAAGCCTCATGCACTTATAGGTGGGGCTTTTCAGAGGTGGCTGGATTTAGCACATGTGAACGTGGATTAAGCGTGTGATACTGTGATTAAGGTTGTGGATGATGCAAGCCCCACCTTGGGCATGGGTGGCACCAATCAATAGGCTTGTAGCCTGAATGGAATATAAAGGGACAGAAGGGAGACAGGCTTACTGTGGCTGCTGCTTCCTGCCACACCATGAACTGTTTCTCCTCTGTGATGGCCCCAAAGTCAAGCCATGCACCTCACCTGGTGCTGGACCCAAGAAGCAAGAAGCTGATTATGAGTGATTTTCACCTAACACCTGAGTATTATGTAACTCACTGGTATGTTTTTGCCTCTGCTCATCCTCTTCCTTACCTACATCATCCCTTATCTACCTCTCTGTGAATCCAAATCTTATGCAAACTTCAGTGCTCAAATCAAATGTGGCCTCCTCCAATAAACTTTCTTTCATTCCCCAAGTAATCACTCTAATATCTCAGTTCCCATTAAAACCTCTTTTTTTGCCATATGGTTGTAATTATCTTATTTCATGGGTATCTGGATAGGTCTTTTATCTACTTCTTAATCCCAGACTGGAAAGCTCTTAAGAGAAAAGATCTCGCCTTATAATTTCTTCCTTTCAAGGTTCTGTGAATTAAATAAGAAAATGTAATCAAAGGGCCCACATGATGGCTGGCAAATAGTATGTGCTCAATAAATGTCAATTCCTTTCCTCCTTACACATCCTGTTTCCCAGAGCATCTTGCAAATTCTCTTGAATATTGTAGCTGCCTAATAAATGTTGAACACTTAGAGCCATGTATATAAATGCTAGCATTTCAACTCCTTTTCTAAGGCCAATGAATAGACTTCTGACATTTTCATTTTCTTCCCTCAGTTCCCAAATTTGTAAGTTCATAAAGATTATTTCTGTCCCATGCCTCTGAAGCTTAAAGCAATGTTGTGATACTGGGGGTATGTAGCAGGGGGCCAACAGCATCACCCATTCGTCAGCCCAGAAGCGGTCATCTCACGCCTGTGGGGCAGGTTGGCCAAAGTCACACAGCAGCCAGACAAACTTTCAGGCTAGTTAACTAATATAGTCTTTATGAAGAAATAGTGTATGGTGACTCCTGACTTTAGCACTCATCTCATGTTGTTTTATTAATTGCAATATGTTCATGTTCCTCAAACAGGTATGTACTGCATTTGCACATATCATCATTTTTCTTAGGAAATTTAAGTCCTCAGAAGTTAAATCCAACCAGAATATCAGTGTTTACATCGAGCTGATGCTGTACATTATTAGGAGCTAAAAGAATTCTACATGTTCTGAGAGGAAGTACCACAGGACAGATTTGAGAAGATTCCTCCTTCCTCCCTACTCCTGTTGTCAAGGACCTGTGCATTTGAAAGGAATATGAAAAACCCAAAAACTACACCTGTGGGCTGGTCACTCCAGTCTTTCAGCTGAATCTCTGGATGGAGCAGGCCCTGACCTCAGCTTTGGGTTAGCCTTGTTTGCATTAACAGAAAGAAAAGAGCCCAAGACCCCCCTGGCAGAGGCCTGATTTCACACACATTTTCCCCAGATTCCTATTGGCTTGGCTGGAAACCACATATTAAAACCCACCAATCTTTCCACTTGAGCCTGATGAAAGCTTCAACAGAAACAGCTGCACTTCACATGTGGTTTAGGTTAATATCTTATCCCGACAGTTTAACTCTAGCTGGCTGGGCTGCTTTTTAAATATTCACAATCTTCTTTTGTTTCACATTAAGAATATGTCTTTCATTACTTGCCAGAGCCGAGGAATACAATGAAGCTGGTAGCAGTTCATTTTTGAGATGTCTGAAATAATTGTTTGTATTGTGCGTTATTCAAGACACACTGTGTGTGCGTGATATCAGAAGCAGAGGAAAGTGTTAAACAACCCAAACACAAATGCTACTAGACGTGTGTGGAACGTTTTCATATTAAAAACACAAAGCCACATACTAATGGCTCAAATTTAGCTTCTAAATCTCAATCTCTCGCTGAGGGAAGCAACCCGATAAGTTCATTATTTTCTTTCCTCTGGTGGCTCTCACAACTATCCCATCCCTCTGCATATAAGAAAGTTTAATCAATATGTGACTAATTTCACACGCAAGCACACCACACACATACGTGCATACGCACATACACACGCACTCTTCATAGTCATACTGGGCATGTTTAACTTTTAAAGCTCTTAGAAATCACGCAATTCTGCTTTCTCTGGCAAAATGCATGCATCCCGGAGGTTTCGGGCTCCCAGTCCTTTCTTGTGAATGCAATGTCACCTAAGGGCATTTTACTACATGATGTCATTGTCTACAGTTTGAGGTGCTGGCAATCATCGGCAGGTTTCTATTGGTCCTAGCATTTGTCTTTTAAAAGTCAAGACTGGAAAGACTTCAACAAGCCCCTTTTGTGTTTGTGAGTCATTAAAGATATGGCTACATTTTTTGATGGCTCTTAAATTTTTATCATGTTTCATTTCTGTTTCCTCTCTGATTTGGGAGAAGAGGAATTACTGTTTCATGAGCATATTAACATGTGCAAGGCACTGTTCTGTATGCAATCTTGTTTAAGTCTCACATCAAACCAATTGGTGAGGCACTGTTATTCCTGTTGTATAGGAGAAGCCAAGGCACAATGAAGTTAAATAACTTGACAAGGTAGAATGGCTAACAAGTTGCTGCAGCAGAGACTACTAGTTAACAATATCTTTCATCCCATTCTTCTCTAGTCATAGAACTATAAAAATTAAAACTGTATCTCTTACTATTGGCTAGGTATATGGCCACCCAACAAAGACTATGCAATAGGCAGACTTCCAAGATGGTCCCCAAGATTCCTAACCCCTGTTGCATATGCCCTACAAACCCCCTTCCCTGGGGTATAGGTACCGATAGATTTCCCTCCAATTTAGGGTGGCTGCTGTATATAATAGCTACCTTCTTCTTCATAACATACCTCTATTCTCACCAAAACAGTAACCTAATACTTTCTCTCCTCCTAACAGCTAGTGACATCACAGCTCCTCCAGTCCCTAGCCACTACCTCACTCAACCCCACCCCAGCTCCTATAAGAAGCGCTCCCTATCCTGGCCATATTGCTTTTGTCTCTCCTTTGTTCACAGACAGCTCGGCAGATTATCCCTGCAATAAAGGCTTGTTGGGGCCTGGTCTGGTCTTGGTTTTCAGCTTCTTTTTTGCCTGACAGGTAGAACCTGTGAATATGATGGGATGGTTGGTCCCTTAATCAGATTACATTATATGTCCACACCAAAGAGATTTTACAAATGTAATTAAAGTTCTACATCAGTATGAGCCAATCGAAAGTGATATTACTCTGGGTAGGCCTGGTCTAATCTGGTGAGTCCTTAAAAGAACCTGGGGCTTTGCTAAAAACAAAAGGTCAAAATCAGAGATCTGCTTCTTCCAGGTTTGAAGAACCACCACCGTGCTGTAGACAAGGCCAAGGGACAGAGACTAGCAGGTGGCCTCTAAGAGCTGAGAACGGGCACTAGCTGACAGCCAGCATGAGAGAGACCTCAGCCCTACAACCGTAAGGAACTGAATTCTGCCCATAACCACTGAGCCTCAGATGAGATCACAGCCCTGGCTGACACTGATTTCAACCGATGAGTCCCTGAGCAAAGGACCCAGTTGATGTTACCAACACTCCTGACCCCAGAAACTGTTAGATCTGTGGTGTTTAAGTCGCTAGTTTGTCAAACAGCAATAGAAAACTAATATAGATGACAATTCCCAAACTCCTTTGCAGCAGGGTATTGCTATGTGGCTAAGTGTTAGCCAGTAGTATTTAGCTGAAGTGATGTGAGCAACTTCCTTACTGTACCCTCCTGATTAGTCAGCTTTCCCATTGCTGAGACTCAATACCTCACACCCACAATTTAGAGAGCAAGAAAGGTTTAGGTGGGCTCATGATCTCAGGAGATTCAGTACATGGTTGGCTGGCTGCAAGGCAGAAATCTCAAGGTAGAAGGGCATGGTGGGGCAAAACTGCTTAGTTCACGGCCGCCGGGAAGTAGAGCAGGAGAACAATACCAGAGAGTAATGGAGGAGAAACCATGTATAGTACCAAGGCCATGCCTTCATGACCCATTCAGACACAGCCCGCAGCATACTTTACTAATCTGCTAGGTATTTCCTAATCCAGTGAAGCTGACATATCAGAATTAGTAGTCATATCTCCCTTCTTCTTTCCCTCCTCCTTCTGGCTGGAGTATGGATGCTGCAGTGGGGTATCTTGGAACATAAAGAAGAAAGCATCAGTCTGAGGAGTCTTGGGCAACAAGATAAGAAGAAGTTGATCCCTCAAGTTACAAGGTATCCTTTCAGCATTGAACTGCTTATACTCACACTGTTATATGAACACAAAATAAACTTCAATCTTGCTTAATGAAGGCCCTGTTATTTGGCGTGTGTTACAGGAACTAAACCTATTCTCTGCCTAACTGGGAGAGCTCAAACAGAACCCAGTGACCAGCCTCAAGCCCAGTCACATAACACCTTCACACCTCTGCCTCCCTGGTACCAAACTGCTTTGCTGTAGGATCAGAGTCTAACACTGCTAGAGCTAGGTGAAATTGTAACTGATTAAACTAATCAAGGAGACAAGGCAGGGGCACCCAGGTAACCTTGAGTAATGTAGATTTATTACAAGATGTATGGGAAGATGGGGATATCATAGGAAAGTTCTTCCTTGGCTTTGCATTGCAGTCCTGAGATATACAGCAACATCACGGAGATCCAATTCCATCATTCAGCATCTTTGGGTGATACCAAGTTCCACTGACCTGCCAGGTCTCTTTGAATTAAGTTGGAAGAAAAGAGTTTAATTTGGTTAGATGATGGCATACATTGAGCAGATGCCACCAGCCACCTCAGAGCCCTCTGACTTTCCTTGCAGATGGCCCAGACATAGCTGCCCATGGCCTCGGCACATTTGCTCAGTCCAGTCACCTGTAGCTAGGATAAAAAGACTGGTTTCCCTCTATCCAAGACCTGAGCCATGCATGAGATGCATGAAAGAAGTGGTCTGAAGTCTTTTGTTTGACAGCAGCAGTGTGTCCCAGTGGCTACTGCTCCACTACTGAACATGATGGGTCTCTTGTTTTAGGGGAAGACCCCAAAAGGGCACAAGGAGACTTACTCAAGTCTCAACAGCCAGCTACCGTCCTGCTAACCAGAACTGGGGCTGATCTACACCCCCAAGGCAGGCACCGCTTCTAGAAGCTGTCCTTTAGCCACCTGAATACAGACCTCACAGTATCTCCAGCACAGAACTTTGTCTGTTTGTTTGTTTGATTGATTGTTTGCACAAATAGTTTTCAAGTTCTTGTCACTTCCTCAGGAACAGCATTTCAGAACTCAAGGCTAAAGTTCTTTCCATCATACAAAACAACTCAAACTTTTTAAACCATTTCTTATTTGAATATCTCAATGACTCTTCAAATCTCTGTCTTCCATGTGTCACTGTGATGCAAAATATGGCCCTGGTATATTTGCTTTTCAATAAAATCCCGAGTCCAAAATAACCAAATAGAGAAACCCTTCCCAGTGTATCACAGGCTCAATAATAAATCTCCTTACAGACTCTAACTTAAATCTTTCTTGAAAACACCAAGTCCTTTTGTGCTATCCCCCGGAAATGCAGAGCAGCCAGTGTGCAAGGGGGAAAGTATTACAGTGAAGTAGGTACACAGATCTCCATACTGAACTTTTCTGTTTCTCCACACCATCCAGGTGATTGCCTTTTGACATCACATATGGCTTACACTGCTATTCGTGTAGTTCAAGGAAAAAATTAAATAACAGCATAAAGGGAAACCAGCAGTGTTTTAAGAAATTTCATTTCTTCTTGATGCTTGTGTTCATTTGCTAGGAGGTAAAAGGAGGTATTGTATTATTCAGGGCCTCTGGAAACACTTAAAAGCCCAGAAAGACCCACGACCTCAATCCAAGCTTCTACACAGAATAGCAAAGATGTAAAAGCAAACAAAATACTGACCTTATTTTCTCCCACATCACATTGGGGTAAAAGGCTTTTCTCCCCTTGAGGTACAGCTTTTACCAGACACTGTCTCTGGGAGGCTAATTGTTCCCTCTGGCTTCTGATAGAGATCAACCAACAGGCAGTGTGAGGGTTAATTTGCGTGTTGCCCTAACTGACTGCAGTACCCAAATATTTGATCAGACATTATCCTAGGTGTTTCTTCAAAGGTTATTTCATGGATGAGAAAACCATTTGAATCAGTAAATCAGTACATTCTTGCTTGCTCTACATAGGTGAAGCCTAAGGGTAGGCTTCATACAATCTATGGAAGGCCTTAATAGAGCAAAAGCTGACCTCTCCACTGCTCAGAGCAAGAAGGAACTCTGCTAGCAGACAGCATTCGGACTTGAACTGCAACACTTGCCTGAGTCTCCATTTGACAGTGACCGCACCACCCACAAGC
Organism: Heterocephalus glaber; assembly: GCF_053883595.1. Classification (NCBI taxonomy): domain Eukaryota; kingdom Metazoa; phylum Chordata; class Mammalia; order Rodentia; family Bathyergidae; genus Heterocephalus; species Heterocephalus glaber. The sequence goes on from NW_028258153.1 coordinate 5,133,371, forward strand.
TTTTAAACTCTCCAAGCTCTTGCGACACACACACACACACACACACACACACACACACACCCCATGCCACTGGTTCTGTTTCTCTGGAGAACCCCGACTAAAGCATCAGTGGTAGGAAGTGAGGGGGAAGGGGAAAAAAATACTTATTTCCCAGCTCTCTCAGGTCAGCACGGAGGTCACTCCTGAAGGATGGCTGCACCCCAAGACCGTGAGCTGGAGCAACCTCATCTTCCTGGGTACCATCAAGCCGACAAGTGACAACTGGTTCTCCCTCGCTAAGCCCCTTGCTGCATTAACCCTGACTCGTTCTCTACATCCTATTTCCCCTTCATAAATAATCCTTTCACTGTTCTTCCCTTAAGTCATCCTGCCATAAGCCTGCTGGGGTCCCAGCTGACACAAACATCACCAAGCATGGGGGCTGTGGTAAAGTTAGTGTGGCTTTCAGGGTCTTCCTTCATCTAACTCCAACCTCCCTTTCTAAGGTCATTTTTTACATGTTCCTTTGCTCCCAAAGATAGCACAACTAGTGCTTTCCTCCCCCACAGCACAACTAGTGTTTCCACCCCCCTATCTGTGCCTGTATATACACCCCAACACCTCTCTTCACTGTCCCTGGACATCAGCACCCCACACTGTCCTCCCACATTACATAACCCTAACAAAATAGAAACTTCAACACCAATAACAACTGCAAGCATCAGTCCCTTATGGCTTTGCTCTACTTCATTATACTTCTCCATTTCCCTCCTTTAATCATCTCTCTCCATCTCGTCTCCCAAACAAGTTGCTACGGTTTCTTTATTGTCACTGTTTAATCCAAGTCCTCTCTCTCGTAAGTCATATCTGCAGTCAAATTATTACAGTATTTAATAAGGTATGGAAGTCTGTCAGAACAAATGATTGTTTCACTTTGTTTTGACATCATGCGCTTGAGAATATTTGAGTAAGTAGGGCACTTTTTGTTTTGTTATGTTTTGTTATGTTTTGCTGTTAAATTTTTTAAGTCTCTCCTAAGGCTTTGTTTTTCACAAAATAAATAAATACCATAGGGAAAAATGAGGAAGGTATAGGCTTCAGTAAAATTTATGCTTATGTCTTCTTTTCTTAGGGGTTTTTCTAGATTGGGTTAAAAATAGTAATACACGTTTCTCAGCCTGCCACTGTGTCTACCACAGAAATAATGAAAAGCAATGAAAAATGGAAATGAGCAACTTGACAAAACCAGTCCCTCTGAGGTTTCAGCAAAAAAGCAAAAAAGGAACAAATGGAAGGAGGCTGTAGTGGTACCTACAATTAGCATAATCAGCATCAATGAGGTGTCAAGGTATGAGATTTAATGAGCCCTGGGTCAGCCACCCAGGTAATGGCCACGTAGTCCAAATACACAAAAAAGAACTCACAAAAGGGAGGCCCATGGCCAGGCAATGGGTTCAGAAATTCTAACACAGGCAAAGAGAAAAAGCGAGAGAATCCATTAAAAGGCAAATTGCACATATATGTATTCTAAGAAACAGTTCTAGTCTGGATAGCCTAAAGGAAGTCAAGGACATTTACATCAAATGACAAAAGAAAAGAATCATTTCCTCCCACTTAAGCAGCTCTCAGATTGCCACCTCATTGCTACCATGCTCTGTGAAGATTTCCAAAAAGCCCTGCTCTCAGACGTAACAGCTCACAATGACATAAGCTGAACAATGAACATCCCTTTCTGCAAAGGAGGCTGACCCCAATCCATGGCATTCTGGATTCTTCAAAGATGTTCTTAAACACCCATGCAAATGTGTGTGCCATGTCAAACTGCAGCTGGGCTGATTTTAATATGAAAAGAATAGTATGCATTTCTTACCAGGTAAATGGCAACCTTTTTTGAGGCAAGTAACTGCATTATGTTTATCCTGTGGGTTCCTCCATCCTGCACATGGCAATTGGAGAGATATAGATTTAAAATATTAAACCTTTCTAAGGTAATTGCATTTCAGTAGAAAACACTTAAGGCTGAAAAAAAAGAAAAACTGGATACGCCAAAGGAATGTGTCTCTAATAGTAGAAAGACAGTTGGGCTGTTACTTCTGAAGAGTGTGTCCCATTTCTGCCTCTGCTCCCCTCCTCCTCCCACGTATTGTGGCCCTGGGCCAACCCTGGTCCTAGGCCCTCTTTCCAAACAGGAATCTATTTCTCCCTTTCAAGCTCAGGAAAGTTCCCCTTTTGTAAGCAGAGGAAGTGAAGAGCCCTCCCCAACAGACCCTCTTCTGATGCTCCTTGGCCTTCCCTGTGGCCTAGCACTCAAGATTATCCCCTTACTACCAACATCCATCTCCTCCTTTTGTTGGGAGAACATCTGTCCACGTTGCACAACCAGCCAAAGGAATTGGGGCCCCTGCTGGTAGGACCCATTTCTGAGAAGCACAGACCCACCCATGCAGCTCAGCGTTTCGCAGAACAACCCTAACAAGCCATTGCCTGTGCCCGTGGCCTCATCCTCGCATCTTCATCCTATACCCGTCTTTCCATCAATCCACCTACCTACCTGCTTCCTTCAAGTGAGTGGTAATAGATTTTTTAAATTTTTAAAAGAGGGTAGAGTTGTCCATGATTCCAGACTTCCAAGTTTAAACTTGAAATAGAAACAGTGATACCATGAATAAATTCCCCTCCCCTCGCCAATAAATTTCTTTTTAGGGTTGACTAGCAGCAAACAGATTAAGAGAGGTTCATCACCGCCTCTGTCTTCTTTAAACCACAAGCAGGAAGAGGCTCCTGCCCATGGCTTGGCAACAGAAATTGAATACACTTTTATGGTCAGTGACTACAGATAGGAACTCAGTGATTGGTGGGCTTATAAAAGTTGAATTGCAAGCACAAGAGTCATCTCTCGGAGACCTCTCTGGCTGCTTCACATGACCGTTCTGGGGTCTCTTGTAGCCAGCCTGTGATGACATCAACGGTATCAACCTCAACCAAGCCCCGGCTCAGGTCCCTCTCTAGGCCAAGCGCAGCGAGGACAGCCGCTCCCTGCGAAATGCAAGTCCTGTCCCAAACCCCACCACCCCTGCTTCTCTGCTATTCCTTTCCCACTACACAACACCTGGGTTTCAGAAACAAGTTTTAAAGGAATTTTGTCGTCTCTTAGCCTCTGGATTCTGTGAGGCCTCTCCTTAGGCCCTGGACAAGAACTTGGGCTCTTCCTTCACATGATGTCAGTCACTGTCACCAGCTTAAGTTTATTGGTCTAGGAAGTTGGTGTTCAAAGCATTCTTCTGTTAAAGGCAAACATGGAAGAATACTATAATTTTTATAACTCTGCTTTTACTTCGCCTCATTTTGCAGTCTTTCAGCCAGATAACTGGAAGTAACCTTGACCTCCTCCTCTTCTTCAGGCTCTCCTTTATTTTAAAGAAAGAAAGTTGCCTACAAACCCACAAATCTTTTATAGTTTACCAGATGTGATAGCTTTTCTCCAAAGATAGCCACCATCAATTCTTTCCTTCCTCCCATCAAGAGGTGATATCTGTGCCTCTATTTCCTTCTATCCCAGCTGTTCTAAGCTACGGGATGGGGGGGAAGTGGCACAGTACCAGTCTTGGGTATAAACCTTCAAATGGTGTGCAGTTTCTGCTTTCTCTCTCTCTCTCTCGAAGCATTAGGCCACCATGTAAAAAGACCAGATTACACTGATAGAGAGAAGCCACTGGGGACATCACTAGAGGCCAGATAAGTGTCTTGGAAGTCCCAGCTCCCAACTAGTTCAGTCCTCCCCTCTCAGGCTCCAAATTTCCGGAGTGGAGATGAGCTGTCCCTGCTCTGTCTCTCCTAAATTTTAGACACAAAAAACAATAAAAGAGTTGTTGTAAATCTCTAAATTTGGGGGTAGATTGTGTGCAGCACTAATACAGAACAAAGCTCTAGGGGCAGGTGAGGGGCTTGGTGAGTGGGGGCCTGGAATTGTGGGGGCGTGGCAGGGCCTGGGGTAGAGCACAAGGACCCCTCGGCCCTGCCCCTCACCCACCCCAAGTCCTCCACCAGGTTGTTCCCCCTGCTCACCTCCCTGCTCGTGGGTCCCCATCCCCTGCCTCCCACTGTACACCCCCTAACCCCTCTGAACCTCCCTGTGGAACCCCTAAATCCCTCTCAAGCTCCCCTGGGGGCCCCAACCCCCGACCCCCCTTATAGCCTCCACCCCCGATTCATACTGTGGACCCCCACCGCAGTCCTCCCACAGCAAAAGGCCCCAGTGACCCTCCTGTGTCACCCAGGGTCCCCAGCGGCAACCCCCAGCTTCCCCAGCAGTGGTGAGGGTGAGCTGTGGGCTGCTAACCCTAACCCTAACCCTGGGCGGCCTGCTGCTGCCCCGCTGCGCACTTCCCCGGCCAGGAAGCAGGGCCCGAGCTCCCCGCAGCCCTGAGGTCTTCACCACAGGCACCAAGGCCGTTACCTGGATGCCCTTTCCGCCAGCCCGCGAGGGCCCAGGCCATGCTGATAGGCCCTTGCTAGGGCTTGTTAGGGGGCTGCAGGTCCCCTGGGGTCTCTGCCCCATCCCTAGAAGGACAGCTCGTGCTGGAGCCCTGTGGGACCCCCAGCAGCTGACTAAGGAGGGCTCCCTGGCCCTGCCAACCTGACCCCTGCGCCAGAATGAGTTCACTCCTGAGCTGGTCCAGCTAGACATGGACAGCTGCCTTGCACAGCGCCTGGCCAAAAGCCCCAAAGATGTGGAGTGGTAGCTGTCGGGGGACAGCGTGAGGACAGCGGGGACCTGGTGCCCTTGCCACCCTTGCTCTCCATTCTCAGCCTGCATATTAAAATCAGGTTCTCACCTGTGAGAAAAATAAATAAATTAAATAAATAAATACAGAACACAAGAAAAGATCCATGTCAGTGAAAGGTGTCATTTTCTGGGTTAGGAAATGTATTTGCAACTTCCAAAGATAGGGAATCACTGACTTAAACATGTCTCGTTTCTCTCACCTAACAGTGTCAGCCTTCCCAGCACACCGTGGCAGCTCAGAACGCAGATCTCTATAGTTCTCTTATTTTTTCCTCATGCTACCGGGTTGACAATTCCAGCTGCAGCCACTAGCATTCCACGCATCAGGAAGGGTGCCAAGGTAGTGCCTTCATCAACTCTCCTAGAAATGCCTGGCAGAGATTTCTATTTATATCTCGTTGGTCAGAACTCTGTGGCATGGCTACCTCATACCTGAGAGACTGCAGAATGCAGGGTTCTGACAGTCACCACCCAGAATAAAATTGGGGCTTGGATAATAAGTGAAAAGAACGATACTGGACAGGCAACTAGGTATTCCCGCCATAGTCAACAACTGTTTTAGCCAAAGTCCAGAAGGAAGGCGGACCCTTGGATCAACTCAGAGATATGGTGGAAGACGCAGGAATTTCCCTTCTCTCCACTCAACTGTCCAAAGCACTGGCTCCAGCCAGAGGCCAGCTGCCCTCCACACATGGGATGGCTGCCAGCAGCAATCAGGCTACAGGGCTCCTTGCTCGCTTCCTGCGGGAGAGCCTGACTTCCAGTCCATCTCTCTTAAGACAAAGGAAGCCAGGGGTTACCTTTCAGCATCAACATTAAACTATTCTTGATACTTCATAATACCTTTCTCTGTTTCCTCAGTAGAAATCTCATCATCGCAACAAAGGACTTTCATTTACTAGCTCTGTATAGGCTAAAGAGGAACTCTGTCCTGCCAGTTGCCTGTCACAGTTCCAGCTGTGTGAACTTAAGCAAGTCACTGTACCTGTCTGAGCCTCAGTGGTTTTGTGTGGAATGACTATAATAATTGCATCTAATAGTGTAGATTCATTGCAAGGAATAAATAAGATAACACATATGAAGTACTTAGCACAGTGCCTGGAAAGCAGTAAGCATTAAATAGAGGTTGGCGACTCTGATTATGCAGAACGTTTCACACAAAGCCCCCGAGAATTTTGCAAATACAGAAATAAACGTAAGCCAGTGAGGCACAACCCCTCCTTCTCCTTTCTTTGCACTCTAAATGATATCAAATCTCATGTCTTGGAAGATTCAAGGTGTTTGTTTTCACAAGCGCCTCTTCAGAAATGACCTGTTCCATCTCTCCTGCTGCTACAGGTAAACTTGAAATTCAAACCATCCATCAAGTATGTGGACTTATCTGAAACTATATCTGCAGATTTACGACCAAACAATCCACTGAAGGACCCCATAATTAATCCAATTTAGTCATTATCACATCTCTACTAAACATATCATTAAACAGCTGAAACAGTGCTTTCGGCTTTTTTTTTCCACAATTCATTTCAACAAGAATTTAAGTGTCTAATAACTAATCAGGTTATTTGTGCAGTTACTTCAACCATTGTGCCCCAGTCAGTGCTTACAATTATCTGCAGCATTTTTTCAGTTTGACTGAACAATATAGACAGAATATAAAACATAGTCTACAAGTAAAGTAGGTATTGCTACGATTTACTAGCTACAAGCATAATACTATGTGCTTAATAACGTTATCAAGAGTTATTATTATTATGCCCATTTTATAGGTGAGGAAATTGAGGATTTAAGAAATTAAGATCAGAGTTCCTAAGTAGGAGGATAAAATTTAAAAGTCCAGGTCTAAGCTGGCTATGGTGATGCACACCTGTAAGCCCATCACTCGGGAGGCTGAGACAGGAGGATCTCTAAGAGTTCAAGGTCACCCTGGGCTACATAGTAAGTTCAAGGCCAGCCTGAACTATGTAGTGAGACCTTGTCTCAAAAGAAAAGAAAGTCCAGGTCATTCTGAACCCAGAGCGTGAGTTTTTGAATAGCAAACACACCAGCTTAGGATTCCACTTCTTCAGAAAAATTTTGGCAGATTCTGAAATTTTATATCCACTTAGAAATCACAGTAGACACAGAAGTTATTTGGTCTTTGTTAGTTATGTGACGTTGGTCAAGTTGTGTAAACTTTCTCAGCCTCTGTCTCCCCATCTCACAGACTGAGGCAAGGACAGAGCAAGTGCAAACCTGAGACCAAGTCAGTTGAGGGCCTGCCAGGACACTGGCCCCAGATCAGCATGTGCTGCCCTTTCCCTGGTTTCCCACCTTCTCCTGTCCAGTCTGCATGCTCTCGACTGTGAGGAAAAGCAGTCATTTAAGCAAGAGCGATCACTGGCTTGCACCTTGGTCAGATTCCAAGCTGGAGAACTAGGAGTCATCAAGGAAGGCCAGTAGCCCGGGAAAGACTAAGTAACCTCAAGTTCAAATAGTAAAAGAACCATTCAACTAAACCCAGCTTAACCTGCTAATCATATACGAAGGGTGATTTTAAACCTATGGTGAATACTTAATTTTTAAAAATTTATCACAGTAAAAGTCACATTGCTATTAACCACCCTCCTCACTTTGAAAACACTTTCTTAGTCCATATTTTGCCATTTTCTGAAGCAGTTCTGGACATCTTCCTTCACGAATGTCTTCACAAGGTATGATCAAAAATATAGTGAATGCTGCTGCCAAGTGGCACCCAATGGAAAAGCAGGCTTGCAAACACATTATGGTATAGTCTCATCCACCTTATTCACTGGATCTGGCACTGTGTGGCTTCTGGCTCTTCCCCAAAGTCAAAATGACCATAAAAGGTAAACATTTTGAATCAACTCAGGACATCAAGGCAGCCACGACAGTGCAACTAAAGGCAGTCACAAAAAAGAACTTCCAGAACTGCTTCCAAAAGTGGCAAGAATGATGGGATAAGTATATCTGAAGTGAGGGAGAGTATCTTGAGGGGGATTAATGGCAAAATGTCACTGTACTATATTTTTAAATTTAAACTGTCGCCATATTTTTTATCACACCTCATATATAATTATGATCTAATAAAACATAGTTGTGTATCACTTAACAAGAAGGCTATGTGCTGAGAAATGCGTCATAATTTCATCATTGTAAGAACATCATTAAGTATACTCACACAGACCTAGATGATATGAGTCAGTTATTTGATGTGGCCCCCCGATGCAATCGAGAAACAGGTAAGTCAGGCATGGTGGCACATCCCTGTGATCCCAGCACTCTGGGAGGCTGAGGCCAGAACGTCGAAAGTTTGAGCCCAGCCTGGGCAACTTAGCAATTTATCAAGACCCTCTCTCAAAATAAAAAAGGGCTGAAGACGTAACTCAGGGTAAAGGCCCTGTGTTCAATCCTGAGAGAGAGAAAGAGACTGAGTCAGAGACAGACAGAGAGACAGAGAAAGAGAGAAACAAAGAGACAGTGAGAGATAGACAGAGACAGAAAATAAACAGGAGCTATATGAGGTTGTGTCCAACATAACAGGGCAAACTGTTTTACAGTACACATTTTGTAGATGTAAGTGAAAGGATTATACTCTAAAATAGCAACAAAAGTATAATATAATAATATATAAACCAGTTATGCAGTTGTTTATTACCATTATCAAGTATTACATACTGTACATAATTATACATGCCATGACCAGCAGTACAGTAGGTTTGCTCATACCAGCATCACCACAAACACATGAGCAATGCATTGTGGTACAGTGTTACAATGGCTGCCATGTCACTAGGTAGTAAGAATTTTCCAGCTCCATTGTAATCTAATGGGACCATGTTTTCTATGTGGGCCCTTGCTGACCAAAGCACCATTCATAGTTGGCATAGCACATGACTAGTTGTTTACAGCCACTGCATTTGGGGTGGTTTATTACAGCAATAAATGACTAAACCACTTACTTCCAGCATTCCAGGCAGCTAGAAAGAGAACATGTGACCTAGAGCCCACCCATAAAACAGACACATGCCATCACTTCCGGATTTATCAGAGGTTAATGACTTAAAGAATCGAATATAAAGAGTAGAGACACCCATGTCTGGTTCCAAAGAGCAGTGGTAGGAGTCTAGAATGAGTAGCAACATTGTGGCATGCCTGTAATCCCAACACTCGGGAGACTGAGGCAGGAGGATCACAGTAGTTTGAGGCCAGCCTGGACTACATCATGAGACCCCATCTCAAAAATAAAAAAAAATTAAAACGCTGAGCAACAAGAATCAACTGCAGGAAGGAAGATTACAAAGGTGGGTAGCCAGAAATAGGGCAAAGACCAGCAATCTGGCATCAAAGGTATGGATATATGCTTTTAGGTCTCATTTCTCTGACCAAACGACACTGAGCTTCCCCACCTCTCAGGGCTCGATTCCTGATCACACAACAAGGGAAAGGAGATCACACAGGAATGTCATTGAAGTCTAGGCAAGAAATTTGAGGGAAAGGGCTGGGTAAACAATAACAGAAAGTCTTCCAATGAGAAACTTTTCCACGTCAGGAAATTCTCCATTGCCTGAAAACCAAATCCCCTGTGTGGCAGTTTAAATGTTTTTCCACCAGTTTTATTCTTGGTGGAAGTGGAACAATTATCCACAACCTTCTGTAAAATAACCTTTCAGATACTTGAAGGCTTTTCTTCTCCAGAGGAAATAGTCCAAGGTTGGCCTTTTGTCAGAAATTCAATTTTCTGATGCTTTAACCTTCTCTGGGGCCTCTTTCTAACCTTGTCCAAGTTCTACATGTCCTGATTAGCTGTGGAACCCAGACCTGGACCCAGGCGTCTTGCTGAGTTTTGACTGCAGAGAAAAAAGGGAGGAAAAGGAGTCTCTTAGAGGCTCTGCATCCCATGTGTATTTATAGATTTCATCATTACCAGCTCTCTTTCCAATCTAGCAAATAGCTAAAACAGGGCAAGGAAGTGACTGTAGGAACAGAAGCGATTACCTTTCTGATTGTGACTGTCTCCTCTTTACAGACAGAGCAGAGGCTCCCTGAGCAGGGGTAATAGCTGGTCATTTCTGCACCTCCCCAGCAGCGGGTCTTGTTTTCACAAATCCCACCCATGTCAAGGCTCACCCCAAAATCCTACCCATATCAAAAATCGGGGCACTGGAACATTTTTAAGGCTCCAAAACACATACCAAATGACAAAATTTAGAACATTTTGGAAGGAATTCTAAATTCAAGAAAAGGTGACATAAATCTAATGTGTTTTTACCGATCTTCCTCTCGCTAATTCACGGATGCCCACATTCAAACAGAAATTCAGCGGGAATATAACGTGAGCCCAACTAATCTGAAGCCCACATTATAAATGTATATTTATTAATTAATTTACAATGTCTTGATTTACTTGTTTAGCCCAATTTGTAATTTTGACATGTAATCAATATTTTGAAATTACTAAAGAGACAATGCACATATTTTTCATTCTAGGATTTCAACATCTGATGCATATTTACATTTCCATATATCTCAATTCAGGCACTGATGCCCACTGTGTTAGGAAGCACAGGTTAAAATGACTGATGCTTACAGTGTGGGCCCCACAGCAGCAGTGTCAGCCTCACTCAGGAACTTGTTGGAAATACAAAATTTCAGGCCCCGCACAAGAACACCTGAGTCAGAAATTCAGGGTATAGCTCAGCAATTTGTAGTTTAACAAGCTCTCCAGGTGGGACCGAAGCACACTCGGCCTTGAAAACTGTTGGTCTGTATATTGCCAAATCAGAAATGTTTAATCTACTTTTGCTTCCTAGTATTACCAGTGTGTAATGGAGGATATGAATCTTTAAGAAATGAATCTTCTTGTTTTTCTGTTGCTAGGGAACCTATAATAACAAATTTGGTTCCCCTGAGATAAATTTTTATATTTGTGCCAACTAAATGAGTTTTCCATTGGCATGGTTCTCTTTTTCAAATGGTTCATTTATCCCTCTTTCCTGTTTGTATTTGGATTTGAATTCTTCGTCTTCTTCGCTTTTGACAGTAACTATAACCATACTTTCTCTTATCATAGATATCTAAGATTGCTCAATTTAGCAAATAAAAATACAAGACGCTCAGTTAAATTTGAATTTCAAATAAACAATGAATAATGTTGCAGTATAACTATGTCCCAGAAATTGCAAAGTATATACTTATACTATAAAGTATTTGGCAACCATTGTATGAGGCATACTTATACTAAAAAGTATTCATTGTTTATTTGAAACTGAAACTGGGCACCTTGTATTTTGTCTGATAAATCTATTCATATCCCTCTACACTTTTTGACTCCAAATTCCTCCACTGGCCAGACCCTTAGGTCCCCCTCAGGGTCAGCTGCACCAGGAACTACAGAAAAGCAGCATTAATGCTGAGATAGGCAGGCCTGTGGTGTCATTCTCCAACAACTTCTCTTCAAGAAATAATTCTGGATAAAACCAGCTGCCCAAATGTTTTCCTGGGCTTTCGAAGGATGGCTCCTCTCACTTCCAGTGAGTGCCAGCTGCCTCTCAGGATCAAGCTCTCATTAAAAAAAAAAAAAAAAAAATCAAATCAAACAAAGAGAACACTGTCAGTCAATCAGAGCTGCACAAATGCACCCACTTAGCTCCCAGCTCAAATTGGGCCTCCAGATTTGTGCTATTGAAAACGAAATTGGCCTCACTTGCTTCGAAACAGCCCCAAAGTGGGGAAATTAATACAGAAGATGCCAACTCATAATGAAATCTGGCAACAGCAGTGGGTTGTGTGGCATCATCCAATTACAGCAAACATAGACACTGCCCAGGGGGAGAAGCCAGTCTGGACAACTGGCAAAATTAGGACCCTGCCTAGTAATTATCAGTGTAGAGAGGAAATGTTAGGATGTTAGAAAAATCACAGAGTTTGATGATTGCAAACACCCCAACAAATGCACAGACCACTACTCCACATAGCTCCAAAATGAATGTTCTCAATACACATCAGACCGTGAGCTCCTCCTAGGGACAAAGTCCCCTTAAAGCCAGATCTTAGCTTTCCTGTCTTCTCTTCCCTAAGCCCTCTTCCACCCACCTGCAAACCCACCTGATCCATAAATGAATGAACTTCTAGAGGTTTCCACTCTGCAGTGGCCAGGGAAAACATCCAAGAAACCCCCATTTTGCCCAGTAATCCAGGGTGACACCGAGATCTTGGGACTGGGAGAGAACACGAGGATAGCAGAGGAAAGTAGGGAAGGAAGGCAGCAGGCCAGAAAGAAGAGATTCCAGGTACTTATCCAATATAAATCCATATAAACTGAAAACCCTACTTACAGAGAAGTACCCTGTGCTCTGGACTCTGCCTGGGTATATATAATCAGATAATATCTCTTCCGTATTTAGTGGAGCATAAATGTAGGACGTCAATGAATGAAAATGGCTTTAGCCTGGTTGTTTCAATTCATAGTTTCATCTTGGAGGCATCTTGAATGTAAATTTTAATATGATATTAAGATTTAAATTATTTTATGCATTTATTCTATTGAAGTCAGAATAGCTCACTTGATTTTTTAAAACAAAAACTCAATCATGTACAAATAAGGGTTAAATACCAGGGCTGGGGATTTAGCTCAGTGGTTCCAGTGCCTGCCTCAAAAGCGCAAGGTGCTGAGTTCGATCCCTGGTACCAAAAAAAAAGAATTAAATACCAACTGAGTTAATGTGAGAAGTTAATACTTCATGTCCTCTTATCTCCAGAGGCCAAGAGAAAATAAAATAAAAATACATGGTATGGATGTAAGTCTTCTATAGATGATGTAACAGGAAGGAAGAAAACTGTTACTTTTATAACTAAAGTATATTTTGAGCCAGGAAATTTAGAGGGCAGACAGAACTTCTCTTAGTGAGAAACTTTTTCTTCTGGTTAGAAAAAAAGGTATCAAAATATTTGATTTTGGAAGAAGAGGGCCCTGGAAATGGCTGGGACAAAGAGAAGGTAAATTGCTTTAGCTAGGGAATAATAAGACTTTGTGGATTTATTGATGGCTGCCACTGTAACTGAAAGGTGAGATTTGAGGGACATGAAAAAAAGAAAAAGTTAAGAGAGAGACAGGAGACCCAATTGAATGTGGAAATCTGGGAACTTATAGAGGAAAGTTAGAAATTTCCATGATGGAAAGGGCTGGGAGGCGGAAGTCAATAAAATATTGTCTGTAATTTACAATGTGATTCTAGACCTTTGGTAACATCTGCTATATAAAGCTTCCTTGGATTGGAGGAAGTTTGTGGGAAGGAATGGGAGCTGCCTACAACATTCAAGATGCCATGGGACAAAAGAATGGAATAAAGGCTAGAAGACATGCATTAGAGCAATAATTTCCACAAGAGCAGGAAATCAATACAAGGCAAGTACAAGAACACGAAGATCCTTTGGGAATCCGCAGAAATGTCAGAGAGAGTTCTAGACTTTCAAAAGGGCCTGGAATGGAAACTCCAACCAGAGTTTTTCTGTTCTAGATAAAGTTCCCCCATCAAAACTATAGATAGCTAATTTGTACCTCCAGAATTTAACCTAAAAAATATAGGGAGAGAGGGAGGGAGGAAGGGAGGGAAGGAGAGAAAGAACAAGAACGCGATTAAAAAGAAAAGATAGGAATATAATGAATAAAATTCTAACTGACATCAGTTTAATCCCAAGGGACATACATTATTTAGGCATTATGGATAGGACAAGTAATACTAGTGTTGATAAAGGTATGAAGTAAAATTTAAAATAGAGCATGGGATATATGTCAAATAAACCTTGTTGACTACAGTATACAGAGGGAGTATGCTTTAAATAGGTTAAGAAGAAAGCTCTCAAATCAGGCTTGCCAGGTTCAACTCCCAGAAACACGACTTTCTAATCAAGTGTACTTGACCATTTGTCTTGCCTCTGAGCACTTTCCTCACCTAAAAAAGATAGGCTAATAGTGACAACAATAATACTTTCCTTAAAGAGACGTTGTGGGGAATAATTAAGATAAAATGCATTTCTGTTACAGTGCCATTACTGGTAATAATAAACTGGGTTGTTTTGGACCAACATTCCCACTGAGATGAATTCAAAAGTTAAACAAAATGTTTTTTTTTTCAAAACAGCATTGGAAGCTATCAAGACAGTGAGAATTTGAGGGGCCAAGATATGGAAAGGAAAGGAAATGAAAACAGGTGATCCATGGGCCAGGGATTTAGCTCAGTGGTTCCACTGCTTGCCTTGCAAGCACAAGGACCTGAGTTCGATCCCCAGTACCAAAAAAAAAAAAAAAAAAAAAAAAAACAGGTGATCCTGACAATTTATGGTCACTTGCTCCTTGAGACCATGGCTATTTCTGAAAGTAAAATAAATTGATAGGTCAAAAAGGTAAGCAGAGAAATTCAGAATCTCATGGGCTTAAGGGTCAAAAGTTTGACGTCAAGTCCTGTGCTATGATTAGGATATGGCCATTGATTCATGCACTAGAAGCTTGGTCCCCAGAGCTTCAAATTGCTTTCAGTTTTTTATATGAATGTGCACGATGAAATCAAAAATAACTAGGCAAACAAGAAGATAAGAAACCATCAAAATCCAAGTGAAAAAAAGCAGACAGTAAAAACAAATAGAATATTCAGAAATTTGAGTTATCTAACCTGATCTTTAAAGTAATTGCAACTAATTTGTCTAAAAATTAAATTACAAGATGTAGAATTTATCAGAGAATTGAAACTATATAAGAAAGAAGTCAATGGTTCAAGAACCAAAAACTGCAATTTCATACTAAGAACTAAATGAATTTAATGCCTGACAAGGTACAGCTTAGAGACAAGGTCAGAAGAATGAGAATGAAGATACTAAAAATGAAAAATATAACAGCAAAGAGTAAGAGATGTAAAAGATACAATAAAAATATTTAATATGTCACGTTTTCTTTTGTTGTTTTTAATATGTCATGTTTTAAGGAGACGTGAGATAAGCAATATTTGAGGGGATAATGACTGAGAATTATGAAATTCATGAAAGGAATCAAACCACAAATTCTAGAAACCCAAGAGAATTTATTTTAAAAGAAAACCTAAGCACATCACAGAAAATTGCTAAAAGTCAAAAGCAAACAGAGCAAAGCCTATACCTAGTATTTTTCATTATCTTCAAAAACAATGGCCCACAGCTCTGATTTCATTGACAGAGAATACTCTGACTTTCTAAACAGAAGTAAGTTGACACACTCTTAAAACAAAATAGCCTAGTTAGTATTCCACTGTTAGTATAACAGTTTTAAAATGTCATAGTGCTACAGAGTTCAGATCACCTACCATTAACAACCTACAGTAAGTTTTCTCAATTCCTTTTCATGGCAGGAAAAAGACCACATTTATATTTAGAGTCTCCTTCTCTTTCTTCTATGAATTCAGCAATCAGAAAATGGATAAAAATTAAATTAGTTCCTTCTTCACCTTCCCCTATATAAAGTGTAGATCACTGCTTACTCTAAAGCTTTTAACACCAAAAAATACTCCTTTCCCCAATTCTACTGGAGCAAAAGTATGTGGGCTGTTTTTTTCTAGATGTTGTCAAAGAAAATCAGAGCTGGTCAATAGTTCAAACGATTAAAGCAGTTTTATTCAGACCTATTGCAGTGGAATGAGGAGGATTTGGTACCAGTCTCAATTCTGAATGCAGCATAAGCAAGTGAGAATTTATAGCCAATGAGCAGGATAGAGGTCTGTGAATGGAGAACTACAAGGGGGCCTTTGGCTAAACTAACCTAAATAAGGGTCTTGTTGAAGGCAGGCCATGGTGATAAGATACCCATTTCAGATATGGCAGAGGGTCCCAATTAGATATTAATATTGAAGGATGATCAAAGGTGAAGGGTGGTGGGGAGGGGTTCTGGTCAAACTGACTTAGAGTGATTCTTGCTATAATTGGACAATGTAGACAAGACCCTTAGTTGAAAAGTCATTTGAGGAACCTGGCTAAAATTTACTCAAGAAGATTATGTTCATCAGTGTCATGGTTGTTTTCATTTGTTGTTTATTTTTCTTTTACACGAATTGTATTCCATTTTGTGTTTTTGTTTTTGTTTTTGTTTTTGCTTTTTTGGTACCAGGGATTGAACTCTGGACCTTGCACTTGCAGGGCAGGCAGCGGAACCACTGAGCTAAATCCCCAGCCCTTTGTTTTTGTTTTTTGTTGTCCTGGGGATTAAACCCAGGACCTTCCTCGTGCTAAGCATCTGCTCTACCACTGAGTTACATCCTCAGTTTTCCAGAGAGCACTTTTGAACAAGGAGGCTGTGTATCACTTACACAGTGTATAATTTATTGGTGTTTTTCTGAGGGGGTTAAAGGTCAAAGAAAGGAAAGACAAAAAAAGAGGTGGAAGGAAGAGAGAGGTAGAAAGAGAAAGAGGTGATGTAGAAAAATAGAAGCAAGAGAGACAAAAGGATCGGGGAAGCAAAAGGAAAGAACAACGAACCCACAGGTCAGTAGCCTGAGAGTTGGTGCCACCCATAGGTCCAGCAGAGGACAGGCTGCAGGGACAAAGTATGGAAGACATGAGGTTTATGCCTTTGTTGTTTGGTTTGAATTCTTGTGAACACACCCTGATCCTCAGACAAACCCATATTTGCATGTAAATACAAAAAAATGTATATGGAGTATTCAATATTAACAATGCCATTTAAAAGAGATTTCTGAACCTGTTTTTGTATTCAGCTGTTTCTACCGAGAATATGAAACTGAATTCCAGCACATTTCATTCATCCTCACAGTAAACTTGGGAGGAACACGAAACTCATAAATTGTGCACATTTTCTAGTCTCATGTTGGAACTTGTATAGAAAGTGAGAGGATTCATCCAACAAATATTCCCCCAAATATAGAGTATATTACTTTAAACTCAAGAAAAACCTGTTTTCATAGTGTGGGTGGAGAGAAAATTTATGTGTATGTGTTTTACAATGCTAAGAAGATACAAGAAACCTAAAGAATACATTCATGCAATAAAGGAAAGATGACAGGAAACCAGGAGGAAGAATTTTGGGGACAGGGAAGGGCTCAACAAGATATGTTAAATGCATGTCCCAACTTCCCAGAACAAACATCACCATTCTGTAATACTAACCACTAAATTTTAAAAAGACAGTGAAAAAAATGCTAACCAGGTTTTACATAAATTTTTTTATCTGTTCCTTAAGAGTTCTCCAGAATGCTAAACAACATATCAAGATGCTTCCCTCAAGAAATAATATTCTGATCTTTACAAGTGAAATCGCTTGCTTTAGCCCAAAGAAAAGTAGAAATTCTACAATGGCAGCGCCCCAGCCCTGAAACCTGAGGACTTAGGGCTCAGAATGTGGCTATAGTGCCAGAGCCACAGCTTGCTCTCCAAGGCTTGATAAAATCAGGGGAGGAAGTGTAAAGGGAACTCAACCCTATTCCTGATGCCACTCATTTCAAGGAACAGGATGTAATTAAGGAGACTTTCCACCTCTTCACTTGTATTTCCAAGAGTTTTGTGCCTTGTGCTTTTAACTTCTGCATGACACTGCTGCCTAACATTCAGCTTTATTGTTCCTCATTAAAATAGCGTTTGTAAGATAGTAAACAAGAGTAGGAACACAAATTCTTGTTAGACTATAAGCTCTTTCTAAGAAAAACATATTCCAGAGTTTAGATGACCACTTTTGAGTGCTTAATGATGTATCTTCTTTCTGGTTCTTAATGTATGGTGAGGAATGCAGGATAGATAATCTACAGATGATTTTGCATAAGTTTGCATATCAAGTTTAAGAATATATCACATATTTATTGAAAAGATGAACGCCAGACATCTTGGGAGACTAAAGGCAGTGAAGACAAACCTTTTAGAGCTTTCAATGATACAAAAAGGCTGCTGTGACTGCTATAGCCTTATTGCATGTGCCACGCATTTGGATCACTGACATAAGATATAGTTTTCATCCTCAATGACCTAAAGTCAAATTGGGAAGACAAGAGAAAAAGAGGGGAAGAGTTAATTAAATAACAACACAAGGCTAATTAATAAAACAATAACAAAAGACAAGTCATGAAGCAATCCATTTTTAATTTCCAGATGAATTGCACAGGCAATGCCTCAAGAGAATGTAGAGGCTGTTTCAAGCTGTGGTGGAAATGAAAACTTTCACAAAGGAGGTAGGACTCAAACTGGGCCTTAACATTTGCATCAGATTTGCATAATAATCAGAGCTTACTATGTACCCATGCACATACTATGTGCTTCAAATACAGTATCTCATTGAACAGCAAAAATCCTGATGATGAGATAGGAAATTTGGGTGGGGCACAACCAGCTAAGCAAGTAGTATGACCTGTC